>NC_040023.1:45030192-45364929 GCF_000972845.2 Larimichthys crocea | reverse complement strand
CGTAGTCACTGCAGCTGTTGAAACCGGAACAGCTGTCAAAACAAGACACCGAAGACTAAGCGTGATGTTTTGGCATTGTAACATTAATGACAAAAATAAATACATAAATAAAGAGTCTGTCTTCCTATTTTCAACACGTAACCACGGCTAACGGTCACCAGTTAACACAGTCACTCGTTAGACCGTAACACCAGTTACAGTCTTTGGTTGTTAGCTAACGCTGGTTATATAATTCGATACTTGCCTATCATCCTTTAAAAATTATTATTATATAATAAATTATTATTATTTATTATGACATATATATTTTTGCTCTTGTCTCACTGATCCGCCATTACTTTTGTTTGTTATTGACTTCCATCTGAGGAGGGCAAAGGAAGGACACACAGACAGACAGACAGGCCTCATGACTGTCAGCCTGACGTCTACTGGGTGGCATGAAAACCTGCAAAACATGCACATGCATTGCTACGAGAATTTCTAAAGAAGAACCCTAAAATAAGGAAGACTGAATTCAAAGTATCAAAGTTGAAAAAAGGAGCTTTTAACAGTGCAACACACAAAATGTGATTACAGGGAAAAGGCTCCTTGAGGAGCTCTAACAGTTATATATATTTTTTTTTAAATGGGCTGTCTCGGACACCTCCCCACTGATACAGATGCGTCATAACATTCCTTTTTTTGGTTTACTGCTCAAGAATGATATATTTTATATCCACATGGTACTCCCCTAGCCTGTCTCTCCTGTCCTTGTACTACTAATTTATAATTGTCTCTCCCTGCCAGCCTCAGTAAATCAGAGGCCAACTCAGAGAGGTATGTGAGACATGGTAAAGACAGGACACACAGACTATTTATATGAGTTAAAACAGCTGCACCCCAGTATAATCCACATTTTTATAACATACATGTGTGGGTAAAGTCCATATCCCCACAACATGGAGAAAATATTTCATATTTATTGAAGAGTAGGCCTTTTATTACCTCAGTAGTATTGATTGATGTCTTTAAAATGTGGAAAACACTTTTGGCCATCACAACCAGCTTTAGACCACAAGGGGGAACCAGCTGAGAAGAAGTACTTCCCCCAGTTCCCCAGTTTAGATCAGAACTAGTGAAGTATGATAACATTTCTAATATGCTCTTTAATGTTAGAATATGCACTTATGATTTTTGTTTTTCCCCCTATGGAGAACCTGGGAACCTAAGCAGTGTGCAGTCATGTGGCCTGTAGTGTGGACAGCGTTACGGACCTATGCCCCTTACGTCACCTTCCCTGTGGCCTTTGTTGTGGGAGCAGTGGGCTACCACCTGGAGTGGTTTGTCAGGGGGACACCTAAACCTCGAGAGGAGAAGGGCATCCTGGAACTGAGGGAGGAGAGGAAGCTGCAGGAGCAAGTGGGTATGGACAGCACGCAGGTGCTTAGTCTGAAAGACAAACTGGAGTTCGCACCCAAAGCTGCTCTGAACAGGAACCGACCCGAAAAGAGCTAACCTGTGTTGGTGTGAGAGACTGGTGTTTGCCCTTCCTCACCAGGAGGGCAGTGGATTGGGAGCAAAGGAGGTGAACCAGAGGAGAAAAACACCTCGCTCCAGGTCACCCAGAAGCATCAGCTTGCCTGTGTAAATATCAGCTACATTTAAGAAGCTAGAGGACAGTCATGAAAACATTGTCTTTTCTTGAGTCTGTATGTGATTCTCTGACCCTACCCTTGATGTTGCACATGCCTGTTCGTGCTTTGATGAAGAACTAAAGCAAACCTTTTAAACTGATGACAGGATTTGATGGGGGGGTGGTCATTTTCTGTTTAACCTTTGTTGAGAGTACTATGACACAAATGTTATTGTGTCCTTGCTGTTAAATCAGACACATGCCATTTTTTTTTGTCATTTCTTGCATCAAAATGATTTTGTAAGGTTGCAAGCCTGTCAAAGAGTATTTCTCCTTTTTAATCTGTGTGTGAAAGGACTTCTGATTGTGATAAAAGCGGAGGAAGAAAGACAGGTCTTTGTTATACTTATTTTTGTCCCATCTTTGATGGTTTGTGACAAAATAATCCAACAGTGTGGGAGGTCTCAGGAAGTTTAAGCTGCTTAGTCCTATTGTCTGAAACATCAACACAATACTTTCATTTTCGAAAGACTGGATTGTTTGCCACAGTTTTCATTGTGTATTACCGAAAAATGTGATGAATAAAGACATTTTTGTGTATGCGACTGTGTGTTAATGTTATTAATGTTGGCATGTTCTTCCAAGATTTGTCTTAGACAGTTGT
Organism: Larimichthys crocea; assembly: GCF_000972845.2. NCBI lineage: Eukaryota > Metazoa > Chordata > Actinopteri > Sciaenidae > Larimichthys > Larimichthys crocea. The sequence goes on along the minus strand of NC_040023.1, from coordinate 45,362,653 downwards.
TGACCTCATCAGTTCCTCCAACTGATTTATTTTCTCAAAGTCATGAAAGTCCAAGTTTCAGAATTAGTCAGCAGCATTGTTTCTCTTTCAGGTCTGATCAAATATCTGATCCCACTCGATTGTGAAACAATACTACTGCAAAGGAGAAAAAGTAACATCAAAACAAAAGGAAGGAAGCAATGGTACTGCTTGTTCAGCTTCAAGAAGGAAATCATTTTCAAGGGAAGGCGGCAGACAATGCAATGATAAACGGGGGTACTGGCAACTCATTCAGTGTATGGAACTTGACCTGTGGACAATTGTGTGTTCTGCCTCTGGCAAAAAAAAAAAAGATTAAAGGAATGATCAGTCCATTAGAAAAGTCTGGATCTTTCAGTTCAAAGGTGTCTGGGTGAATCATAGGCACATACAGGAAGTCAATTTTTTCTTAGTTGAGAAGTTAAAGGTTATTGAGAAGCCATGTTCTGTTGGCGTAGTTATATAGTTTCAGATAATCATGACTTATGTTGCTTGTATGCCCATTTAATATTTGAACATTTATATTTGTTAATTGTACTTGTATAATAATTACCTTGTTTAATAATGAATTACTTAATTAGAGTTTTTGTGTTGATTGAAACTATTAATTTTAAATTGCAATACATTTATAAACTAAAGATAAATTATCGAGCAAGATTCCTCACTTTGTAAAGTAATTGTGTAATAACACCAGTTACAATGCAAGAACAAACTCATTGCATGCTGGGAGGCCACCCAACCTCAAAAGCACCGATCATGAGGTCTTTATTTCAAAATAAGAGCACACTGTTCTATCTGAGATCAGTCCCATAACTGCTCTCCCAGTTCCCAGTTAGCTGGATGAGAGTGGACAAGATCATTTTAGTCTGATAACAGTGTGATAGTCTGGATTAGTTAAACCATGTTTGAAGAACAGCTTGTTTTAGGTAAATCTGCATTTAAGATCAACAAAGCTGCAAGTGGACAAGCATAATAATATGAAAACTGGCATTCCTTTGGTGACTGATGCAGTGTATGTATAGCTCTTAATCATGCTTTTGGATACAGATGCTGTTCATTTTGATATTCATCTTGCCACTAAAGAGTTACACATGTAACAACATAGAGAGTTATCAACTCAGAAAACATTCCTTCTCATACTGGCATCAGCAGAACAACATTGGGCTATAATTAACCTTCTCCGTTTAAGGACTGCTTACCTCTTTTTAGCTCACGGATCAGTAATGTCACGAGTTTATGTTGGGGCTAGTCCAACATAAGCAACATAAGTCATGATTATCTGAAAATCTGGTGTTATTATTATTTGGAATATGGTGCTGACAGAATGTCGGAAAACTCAGCATGAGCACTTCAGTGATATTGCCTTTACCCAACGCGAACATGACTTTTGCTCTGCCTGTGTAGACAAATGGAGAAGATTGTTTCTACATATTCAGTCAAGAAATATGTAGTGTTGTAAATGCTTCCAACTGAGAAGACTTTGTGAAGCGTTTTAAATCCGACACGTGAGAGAACTCTAATAATTATTTTGTTGACACTATTACTCCAGTCCTGCGGCCTTTCCTGTGTTAATAATGAAACTGAATGGTCCGTCTCTCCTGCGCCCCAGGAGCTCTCTTAATAGATGATAACCTTTGCAGTGTGCCAGGATAAGTTCTGCTACGTTACCCTGCCAGCTAGTGAAATGTGGAAAGATTGTGATGGCCAGATTTACATTGGCACCAGAGTGGTGAATGCTGTGCTATCGGCAGTCATCAGCTTGTACTCTATCCCCCCCTTTAAGTTTGCTATCAGCGGAATGACCGGCTCCACTACGGTGAACTCGGTTGTGCATGCTCAGAGAGGCAATTACTTCAAGCTGGTGGAAGTTTCCATATGAAACTAGTGAGGATGGAGAGGCTAAATTATACTGAGAGAGAGAGAGAGAGAGTTAACAAGGAGTGTGATTAGGTTTGTGAAAGGTGTGTGCGTCCTTCTGGGAACAAACAGGACAGGTCCGGCCATCTAACAATGGCTCAGCTACTCAGGAATGGACAGTACTGTGGGAACCAAGCACGGAGGTTCCCTGGGAAAGTAGGGGGATATTTGTAGGTATCTATTGTTCTTGCTGGATGATAGGGATAATGGGTGTGGGTGATGCTGGTTGTTCCTTCTTTTTTTTTTTTTTTTTTAAGGAGGTCTAATCCAACATCCTGAGTGGACAGACTGGAGACGGCGTTCCCTCTGCTGCAGGAACAATAGAGCTGTCTGCCTGCTGGAAGGGCACCACATCCCCTGCTGAACAACCACACACACACAGAATACAGGAATACAGGTATCGCTGTATATCAAACCGATACACAGACAAAAGTAAACATAATAAGGGTCTCACACTTGGAGGGGAAGTCAAATTAAAATATTTGTATGTCTGTTCTCACTGGGACATTTAAATAATCTAAAAATGTGCATTAGACTTCACTGACATGGAAGAGGATGCATAATATGGTTGGACTAAGTATGATATCTGATTTTTGAATAACATTTGATATCAGCCATATACTTTGGGTTTAGGTGTTGAGTTTTAATGTCTAATGAGCTGTTTCAGAAGTGTTCCCATTGCATAAAAAATAAGGTTTTTTATTTCTTTTATTTAAAGAGACTGATTATCTGGAGACAACACTCATTACATGATGTTTGCTAGCTAAATTTACTGTATTGTTTTCCTCTCTTATTATTTAAAAGGAGAACTAGGATGATTGCATTAGTTACTGCGACATCAAGTTTCTGGGGATGTTATTTATTTAATTATGACCTGAAGAAGGTTGATGCGGTGAACACAGAGCAACATAAGCATTCACTTTGAGTTATATTTCTGGCCACCTGACAAGGTGTCCATTATTCACTCTATTTTATCTTTGTTTTTGCCATGCACTCATGGCTTTTTTTTTACTTGCTACATACTCCACTACGGTTCCCCAGCCAGCTGCTAACTTTTTTTGTTGTTTGGTTTTGGACAGGTAGAACACACTGTTTAACAGAGCATTTTACTAAGAACTACTAGAAATAAGTGAAAGTGAACCAAAACAGTAAAGTTGTGATATGTAAAATCAAGACAATGAGCTGAAAAACACTAAATCGCTCCACAGACTTGAGTGGAACTGTCGAGTTTGGACGATGTTTCTCTGTGGGTTTGTCACTACTTTCCTATTCTGTTTAGTTGTCTGACTCATTGATTATGTAAAATGACAGATGAGTGCAGCTTTAAATTTAATGCCTGGACATTAACCCAAACAGACTCATTCACCACACTTTCATATCACAATCGTGGTACAAGAAGTCCTAAAACCTACCTGTGATTCATTGTGACAACCGATAGTTTAAGAGAGACCACCAAATAGACATGCACAAGCTCAGTCCTCAAACAGCCACACACACAAACACACGCTCTCTGCGAGCTATAAGTGTTACCAGCCCTCTTAATTGACTCCAGCCGCACAGCCGGCACTTTGCCCATTTCCCTCATCCTTCACTAGTCTTTGATGGACCATCCGTGACATTAGGTCAACAAAACACAGGGGAGCTGGGACAAAACAATGCAACAATACCCACTGCAGCCCCATTGTCAGGGTGAACAATCCCAAATGACCAGTCTCAGGGGGGAAACAATACTGGAACAGGAAACAGATACAGACCCACTTCCTCTCCAGAGTTTAAATTTAGGAACAGCTCAACGCAATTTTGTATCGTTTTGTCAAAAGCACAAAGTGCCCAAATTAAGGACTGGGTACTTGAACGTGATATTGTTATGGATGGGAAGCCATGTGTCGGTATTGTGTGTAAGTTAAGTGAAACAAAAGGGGAGCTGGCGTGCACAAGGTCGTATGCCTTATACACACACACACACACACACATAGTACACACACTAGAACATAAACACTAGACCCTGAAAAGAGCTTCTTTTTTTCTATGTGAGGCAAATTATTTCCATTACATCCAAATAAAGAGAAATTGCATAACTCAGATGAACCTCATTCACCTTGTAGTTTGCTATTTTAAGCCTTGCCAGTCCCTTCTATGTCTGTGTGTGTGTGTGTCAGTGTGTGTGTGTGTGTGTGTGTGTGTGTGCGTGCGTGTGCCCTCTCTGCCTGTTCGGGGTGCTTCCTAGAGATATACTGTACAGGGTTTTCAGCAGTGCAGCTGCCAGGAAGTGTGACAACAGAATAACTTATTTTGGACAGGCCTGGCACATAGGTGGCCCCTTTAAAGACTCTCCAGGGCCCGGTTCAGAGCGTGGCTGTAAGACCTTCCCTAAAGGGATTCACTTCTGGGTATGATTGTTGGCCTTTCGTAAGAGCCTCTGGAACCCAAAGGCTACTTGATGACACTTGAAATGTTATGGAAATGTTTTACAATCTGAAAGCTTGTGTGCGTGTGTGTGTGTGTGTCTGTGTGTGTGTGTGTGTGTGTGTGTGCGTACACTCATTCACCAAAATGCCTTTCTTTGTGATCAGCGGCATGTGGCTTCACCAACAGAGGGAGGAAGTGCATCAGCAGTGACTTCAACAATGTCAGGAAGCACAGTCAAAATGGCAACTGATCCCAGAGGTTGCATGTATAACCGTTAAAGATGACCTGTCACACAGATTAGGGTCTTCCCAGCTGATGACTGAGAGGCATTTTTGTTTGCACAGCTTTACACAAACACATATCTCCACTGTCTGTCAAGCTTTTATTGGAATATCCTCTGAAAGCAGTGTGTGTCTGATTTGATTGCCTTGAGTCTTGGAAATAGTCGAGACGTGAATAATAGGTAATCAAGACAAAGGAACATGTAGCCATAACAACACTTTCATTTGCACTGTTAGGGAGCTTCACAGGAGGGATGCATTTCTTTTTTTTCTGGAGAGTAGATTGACTCTATAGGGTGGAAAAATGGCTGTTAGAGCTGCGCTATTGTTTTCATCCTGGATGGTATATATTTGCTTCACTGGAGTGAGCAGGAGGCGATAGTTTTCTCAGTGGAAAGAACAGTGCTGGGTGTAGGGCTTCTCCTGTGTGATTATCTATAAGGAAGATGAATGCAAAAGGGAGCTCTGCTGTTCCGCTGCTGGCTTTGGTTGGCAGGCAGAGGGCCGATGTGGGTCGCCCCCGTGCAATCTGTTCAATGACCCCTTGGCTTTTTGTGAAAACACACACGTGAACACATCAGACTGACACATGCATGCAAGTGTGCACACATGTACCCACCCATCTGGAGCGAGATAAGACTGCATGGGAATGCCAGCCCAGTTCTTGTGAACAGACATTGAACTGGGCAGCCTCTGCAGGCTCTGTTTGGATTGTTCTCTCGACAATATCTGCCAATTTATCCTTGAAACAGGGAGGGTCTACCGACAATAAAAAAACACATTCCACTCTGAGGATACAGAAATTCCTGTGAGTCTTCCTATTATTGTTAATCATAAAACATGCTGATAAATCTGCAGCAAAAGAGGGAAAGCATTTTTAATTTCTGTTTTTCAGCTGTTGCTGTAGTTCTTTGGCCTCACACGGTTCAAGCTGTTTGTTTCATGAGAGCCTTTATTACGTATATTTCCTATAATCCACCTTTCCTGCTATAGATAACATCTTATCGTCATGGAGACAGTTGGGTATATTGCTGGAAATGAGTGGTGTATTGCAGAGCGCTGCTGCGGCCGCCCTGAGAAGACATATGGCTACATTCATTCAGAGCCTGGGCGAGCACCTTAGTGGAAGGTGCTGAGTTGTGGATTTTATCAATTACTTTCCATGAAAACAGCATTAACAGTCAGGACTCCCCGGAGGATATTAAACAGAAAGTGCTGTTCCACCTTGTATGAACTTTTACTCGCATATAATTGATGCATTTCTTCCCTATACAGCCAGAGCTACGGCTTTGAGAACAGCCATTAAATCAAAGTTATTTCCTTCAATTTTTTTTTCCCTCAGGAGGTTATGCTCATGATACCCTGTGAGGCTCATCCACTTCTCCACGCCTCCGTCTTTCTATTATTCCCAAAGCGCTTTCTCTTGAGTGATTCAGTGCCTCTGTATTGTGACAGTATTTGGATAGCGTAAAGTGTATGGTTGGACACAGAAGCAATACACACTTCAGAGACATTTTGCCCACACTGAAATCTTATCCCTGTATTCAGAGGAAAGGGAATAAAACCATCATGTACACAGGAGATCAACTTGTAAGAAATGTAGTATATATATATATATATATATAACATGAATAATGCAGATATTAATTCACAGAGTGATCTTATATATATATATAACTTTATTTTACACAAAATAATAAATATTTGCACTGCTATTTGCTGACAATGCTTTAAACATTAAATACAGTTTTCACATAGTTCCTTTCATTAAGTTTGCACATTTCTGTACCGCTTTCAGTGCATTCAATGTTCAATTACTAATGCATCTTTCCAGCTCTCTAAAAGGTTTGAATTCCAAAGTGGATGCTTGTCTTTGCTCCATTACTCCGCTCTGGCAGTGGTCCCCTCTTTCTCCGTCTTCATAGCAAAAAATGCTTTGGTCACTGTTGATAAAAAATCATTTACAATCCAGGGTTTCTCATGGTTTGGCTCTCCTCTAAATCTAAGTCTTCCCCAGTCCATAACCCCACTTCCAGTGACCTAAACTCACTGGGTGAAAGGGGGAAAAGTACATTGTGTGTGTGCATGCATGCGTGCTTGCATCCACGCAGCCATTATCCTCTTGGGAACTGAGCAGGAACCAGCGACCAGTACATTCCACAGTGTGAACACAGAAATAGCGAGAGGTTTCAAAGAACTCCAGGGGTTACAGTGCAAATCTCAGAGGAATATGCTTAAATGTGACTCTGCTGCAAACTCTCCCATACACACAAACACTCTGCCGCTCCGCAGACCCCCTTCGCAGGGTTTTTTCCCACTGTCACACTCAATACTAAAAGCCATTAAACATAACACGAAGGCATCTTATGACTGTATCTTCTATAATTGTGTCACTTTCTTTGCCTTAGGGAGTGTTCTCAAAATGTTTCGAATAGGTCAGTTTATCTGGAAAATCTCAGTTTGAATGTCTGCCTGCCTCTGAGGCGTGAAGTTCACAGTGTTAGAGTTGTTCTTTCTTATTTCTCCCTCATTTGAGGTCTCACCGTTCACTCCTGAAGTGTCATGTGCAGGATAGTATTTACAAAAAGCTAGGAGACTGGAGCTGTTATAGTCATAAACACACTACCCGATCCGTCATACGTAATGCTTCTGCTTTAAGTGTCCTTTATGAGCACCCTTAGTGTTTTTCCCAGTGTGGTGTGCGCGTTTCTTTTGATGGGCTCTAGGGGAATGTGTTGTCCTCATAGCCCCCATGCAGTTCATATAACTGGGAAGTACATCACTCCCAGCCTCGTCAGGTCCCCAGTTCACCTCTATAGCAGAATCCCCGTAGCTCTCACAGGGATTGGAGTAGCATGTAGCCTCACCCTGGATGGGGAGGTCAACATGGCTCCCTGCATTGTAATTCTGTGGCATCTCAGTTTGCAGTTCTGGACTTTCTTCTTGTGTTGTGTTACCTACCGCGGGTAGAGCTACCTGCTCAGCCCGCGGTAGGTAATCCTGGTTCTGTGTGTGATAGTGTTTCTCCAGCCAGTGGGAGATGGCTAGTTGAAGGAGGTGGAAGAGCTCCAAGAGGTTGAGGAGCACGGAGATAGCAGCTATCACCTGAGTGTAGATGGTAAATATTGTCTTCTCTGTGGGTCTCGAGACAAAGCAGTCCACCGTATGAGGACAAGGGAACCCCTTGCACTCAAACCTTGCTGCAATGATGAAGCCATCATAAAGCAACCACAGCCCTACAATGAAGCCAACTTCTAGGAGGACTTTTACAAGGATGCTGAATGCATATGTACAGAGCAGCCTGCCTTTCAGTTTGGGAGCCTCAGGAGGAGCCTTGTCAGCTTTTCTGCCTTTCCCACCATCCTCAGGTTTCTCTTTCTCTTCTGAAGTTCCACCTTGGCCTACCTCTGCCTGCGTCTCATCCTTATCCTCCTTTTCTTTCGTGTCATCCCTAGCCCTTATAGCCACATATCCAAAGTAGAAGATGGTCGGGGTAGAGACGAAGATAATTTGGAGGACAAAGTAGCGAAAGTGGGAGATGGGAAAGGCTCTGTCATAGCACCAAGGGGTGCAGCCAGGTTGTTTGGTGTTGCACTCAAAGTCAGCTTGTTCATCATCCCAGGCAGATTCGGCGGCAGTTGCCAATACCAGAATGCGAAAAAGGAAGAGTACGGTCAGCCAAATACGCCCAATGCCTGTAGAATACTCCTGTCCCTCCTCCAGCAGTCGCTCCAGGTAGGTCCAGTCAGCTCTGGACATTCTCTGCTCCTAGGAGAGATAGTTGACAGATTGATTAGATTGAGAGAATTATAGTTTGAGATATAAAGATTTTAGAGTCAGCTCAACTTTTGCAGCACATTTAGTGGTTGTGCGTTGGATTTGCCAATGGTAGACACATAAAAACTGACCCACATTCAGAATGGGGGATGCTATAATATGACAAACAGGTTGCATATGGCTGTGAAACCTCTTTATGTGAACTTTTGTCAGGCTGGACCAGGGAGAACCAAACTGTTACCAACACAAACCAACTTCAAATCACCTTTTAAACTCTCTTATACCAGGTCAAATTGTGAACTGCTGTATCGGGTGCTTGGACATCATTATACCAGCCTGCAAGTCATACATTATCCATATTCTCATTTACTGCTACATTGCCGAACAGACTGGCATGAATGTGCCACTTAACACCTAATTGGAATATTTTATTTCCCCTACAGAATTTTCAAGGGTTTTCATGAACGCACATTTAATGCACAAGTGTTAAAGGTTTCTATAAGCAACAAATGAGCGAATTCTCTCCAACCTTTTCAGTACAATGGTATTTTTTTTTACTGGAGTGTGTATCTGGCTCTAGCCCCCTATTAGTTCTTCCATGAGCTCACACTGTTGTTGGGTGGGCTCCAAATCCTCATCATCAAGATGTGAAAAACAAGGCCTCCATACACTAAAATGAACTAAAACAAAAACACCTGGTACTAAAGTTAACATTTTAATATGGATGGAAATAATGTATGCTTTCATTGCTTTCACTGTTTGCAGTAAAAGTGGTGTGAATGCGTCCAAAAGAGGCCCCTCAAACTTTTAAATTACACAGCATTATTATGTACATTCACTTTTTCGAGTTGGTCATACTGTGCCTCGTTTCATAAAAACATCGAGGGGGGGCTTGGAAGTTATACTGATAAATGACACAGCCAGTGGCTGGTGGGAAATTCGTGCAAATGGACACACACACGCACACACATCTGAATAAACATCCTGTGTGGGGGAGTTCTGATGCTGCTGTGTGACACTTGTATTTGTTTAGACTATTTATGTTTTTCTGTTATTTCTTCTCCTTTGAGAAGAAAACAAACTTCCTAATAGTGAAAGGAAAACTCCTTTGACAGGATGAGACAAGACAATGGACTATCAGGGAAGCTGGCTCGCCTAAGAGGCACAAGAAATGATAACTGAACCAGTCCATCTCTGGGAGCATTGTCTTGAGGATTTATGTTATCCTAACGCAGAATGTCAGCAGACTAGTAGCTAAAAGATTGCTGTGTGCCATTGAAACATAGTATAAAACAAGACTATAAAGTTAGGTTATAATTAAAGTATATCACGATAGAAAATACAATAAAACACAAAATTAAATACAAGAAAACACTTGTATTGTGCCATAGACTACAAGTCACAGTAGACTTTTAACAGCACTACTTAGAAAATCATTTTAAATTCACTTGACATTTCATTGACATACTTTAAGTTCTTTAACTAAACTCCATTTTTAAAAACATCTACAACAACCCAGGGAAAATAAATAAAAAATCATAAAACTCAGTATTGAGGAGCGGAGAATTCGCTGATTTATAGAGACAGACTCAGAGAAAACAACAGATTGGACTTCAATTAAAAAGCTCAGACACCTTTCAATTCACTACAGGAAAACAGGATGTGATAATAAATAGTAAAACAAATAGTACGTTTAAAAGTTAATAAAAATGGGTGCTCGGCTGTCCTGATTCTTTGTGGGATGGAACAAAAAAAACAAAACAACTAAATACAGTAAAACTCACTCATTGACAACTACTGAGAACTACAGGGACATTCATTTGTGATTACTAGAATAAGATAATAATAATAAGAATATTACACTAATGTAAGTGAATCCTTCTTACCTTTCTCTCTCGTGAAGCGGGTTCTGTCTCCTTATTGGCTTACTGGCCTCAGTGTACTTTTTAAGTCACCCTCCGAGTGTTGGTTCTGCGACTCAAGTGCCTTCGTGTTTGCCTTCTTTAAAAAGTATCGATGTAATCGGAAAAAGTGGGGAGAATTTTCCCATGCCTGCTTTGTAAAACCCTCCCTCAGGAACTTCTTCCAGGAAGTGGGATGGATGAACTTAGAGTAGTTCTGCTTCACTGCGAGGGTTAAACTTTTTCGGTTATTTAAAGGTTAGAATAAATGACGACACGCTGGAAAAAGTTACTCTAATGTCATGTTTTAAAAGGAAAAGGACAGTTTCATTCAGAGTCGGTGCAGCACCGTTATAATAACAGATATAAATAGATATAAGACACATTCCACATTATGGACAATAACGTTGTCATATTTGTATTCGTATAATAATAATATAATAATATAATAATAATAATTATTATGTTTATTTTAACTGTTAATTTTGTAAACTTCTGCACTACTTTCTTTACGCTAATTAGACTGACAGCCAATGGTAATCCGTCATTTTACGAAGACATCAGCATCCTACTAACTTCAATAAAAATCAATCTTGTTTATTTACATTGTTATTATTTTTAAAGAAAGTATTTATTATCGCTTTTCTTTTTGTCCTGTCTATCTATGATGACTAACGGGACCATCTGACTACCATACATACATCCTGTAATTTTCCATTAAGCCACGCAATGGCGCCAGTCACCTTATTTCCAAGAAGCACATGACGCACAGATCGATGAAGTCCCATACTTAACCTGAAAAGTGAATCTTACTGTTGGAGTTGGAACATCGATTTGCTGAGCTCTCTCAGGTTTGATTTGGTCAAACTCACAGCTTGTTGCTGAGGTAATTTTCATCATCTTTAAGAACTGCATCAATATTATCTATTACATCACATACTGCAAACTGTGACTATTTGAGAAACACAACACAACATCTATACGTGGAGGGATCTACTCCCTTAAATCTACAAGTGATAGTATCTGATAATTTCTATTTTAAAAAAACAACAACGTGAGTCTGTAGATAATACCTAAATGTAAAATTAGCTATATCAACTACGACACTAAGGCACTATTTAATCATGAATAAGGATCAGGAATGAATAAGGATAATAATATAACACTGACAGGGGCCATAATTCACAATGAGTATTTCTGTCTCTACCAATGTTTTGTTGCCAGTAGTACTTTTAGTACAGAGTATTTTTATAATATGATATTGCTACTTTAAAGATAATGATTTTAGTTCTCCCCCATAATTAGGTAGCTGTATTTATTATTGTATTTAGTAAAATTTATCTCTCAAGTAAGGTTAACAATATTAAAATTTCATTAACTGAATTTAGTTGAGTACAAAAGTCAAAATCCTACTGTATGTGCTCAACTCAACTACACTACACTGTAATAATATCAGTTCTGTCTATTCATAAAATAAAATAAAAACACAGGTGGTATGCGACTAGTGGGACATGGAGGAATTTCTGTAATGTTGACATTAAGTTAAAAAACGGCTACTATCAAAATACTACAGAATGTTGAAAAAATGAGATTGCCAAAATGTAATTTAAAACATGTTTTTGTATTTGAGTTTGAGTCGATATCAGCCTGCTGTGTAGTCACGTTCATGCCTGTAGCACACGCATACATCCATGATTAATTATGAGCTAAAATGTGATGGCAAAACTGTAAGTGGAGATAAGATCAATGGTTAAATCGCCGCAATTGTGGCTCCAATCTGTGAAATTTATGAGAAAAGAAGCGTGAATCAGGAGTGCCACTTTTCCACTAAATTAACCATTCAGGATTCAACAACATACAGAATCAAATAATCTTCTCCTCACTAGGAATAAATCTGGCTCTTGTGTTAACTGTCCGTAGCTGAAAATGGCCAGACTCTACTCTACTATATTTTAACATCAGTTGCAATCGCGGTACTTGAAGAGTCTCGAATAAGTATTTTCTGAGGTGGTTTGAAAAGCACTAGATTATAGTTCTCTTATCTGAAGGAGCTCTGTTTGCTGATGCAAACTATGCAGCAATACCACTCCTTGTTTTCATGCCTGTCTGTTTTTTTTTTCTTTCTTTTAGTCAAGGCCCAGACAGCCAGCTGGCTGTGCGCAGGCTTTGTTTGTAGATGTGTGGCTGTAGCTAACCCGAACAAGCCCAAGATGTTGCAATAATTCAGATTATCTACTTATTGGAAGTCCATATAGAGATAATACAAAACCTTGAGGCATGTCTCAGCAATGTACTAAAAATGCATCGTTCCAAAACAAGCCTCTCTCCTCTGGAAGATGCAAACAGAGTGTGTACTGAAAGTAAGAGGTTGCTGGAAGACTAGATTTCATATCTTAAATCAATTTTAGCACAAGCTGGGCTGCAAGCTGCTATGAGCATTAAACCCAACGGCTTTGTCACATCGCCAAGAAATTGAAACAGTGATTGATCGTAAACAAGCATTTTATTCAAATACATTTACTGCATGATAATGCAAATTCAGAAAACAGCCCCGTTGCTTAATACTCTTCAGCATCGCATCACATGTCATAACACAGTCTGTACAAATCTAACTGCTAATAGCTACTCCAGTTATCACCTTCTGACACCACACTCAGTCAAATAAAGTCTTTGCTGAGAAGTTATCTCCTCTCAGTCATTTCCAATCAGCGCTGTACCATCACATGTGTCAATATGTAGATTATAAGAAGAGTTAGGAGGCGAGGTCTATCTACCCAGCTACAGCACAGAGTGGAGCTTTATAAAAAGCTCAGTAAATTGACAGTGAATCATCCTGACAGATCAGCGTCTTGCTCTTTCTTTGGTCATTATAGTCGTAGATGAATGGCGAGGAGGGAAGAGAGGACAGCAGACAGAGAGTAATGGGAGTGTTTGCATTCTTGAGATGTGTTATTCCTTCCTGTGTTTGGTGTGCTCCTCCCCACCGGTCCAGTTTTCAATGAAACTAATTTTCAGCTTCAACTTCAATTAATTTTTCGCACATTTAAACATGCACTGTTTTTTTTGACTGATTGAGTCCTGAGCGTACATCAGTAAACTCAATAATGCAGAAATGAATGTAAGATTGGAAAATATATTCAGAAATGGTTTGGAACTCCAAATTATGAGTTTGTGGATGAAAAGTCTTTTGTTCATCTGTTCAAACACATAAAAACAAAGAGGCAGGTGTACCCTCATGGGTTAAAATAAAACAGAAGTGAAAACAACCGGATCCATTTACTTGACAGCTTAGGTCTCCTTATCAAAAAGGGAAAATACTGACAGCCAACAAATCATGCCCATGTTTGTGTTTTTCGTTATATGAATAAGTAATGGAGGGAGTGTTCAATCAACCCTACCTTGCTTTGCTAAATGATTAACTGCAACCATTGCCTGTAAAAAAATTAAATAAAATTGGTGCAACTACTGGATGGCAAATTTGGATTGCAAATTTTGTACAGATATTCAATGTCCCAGAGGATGAATTATAATGACTTTGGTGAATTTTCCTCTCACACCAAGTAAAAAAATGACAACGTTAAAAATGGTGGGGGGTTTTTGTAATGTGATGACAGGTATGTGATGGATTGCGATTAGATTTTTCCTTTGACATTCATGGTCATAGAGGATCAATCATAATGACTTCTCCTAGTGCCTCCAGTAGGTCAATAGTTTTACCTCTCTAGTTATATTATTTTAACATCTACTTGAAATTTTGCTCAGATGTGGCTCTCAGAGAATGAGTCATTCCATGACTATTCCTCTGCCACCACCATTTGTGGTTATAAATGAAATATCAACTGTTCAAGGTTGAAGCTGTTGGATGAATTGCAAATTCATGAAATTTGAAATGAAATTTGGTACAAGCATTTGTTTGGGATGATATGTAATCACAATAATCGAGCTCAAAGCATCAGCCGATCACCTGCCTTTGTCTTATCTATAAGAAATACAGTGATATCAGGCCTCATCCAGAGCATCACTGCTTTTGCAATTATGTTTTTTCTTATGTAAAATGAATTTTTCTTAGAATCAAAAATAGATGCATATCTCTCTAAACATTGTTGTGTTGCAGATCGTCCGCACAAAGAAGCCTCTAAGGAACTGGAAAGGTCTCGTGTCATATCATGCAAAATTAATGTGCAAGACTAAGAAAAAATATCACCGCTTCTTCAGGGGTTACATCACGTGGTAAAATGCTGCGTGTCTGTGTGTGCTGTGTGGGTGTGTGTTTGCATGGGACAGCACAAGAGTCACTTTTTCTAGCAGTCTGTCACATTAACAGTAAATTTCCAGCACAGAAAGCGGTGTGTGTCTATCAGTGCTTCCTGGTTAGTAAAGATGTCAAAGCTACATGAGTTATGGGCACGCACAGCCTTGCATGTTGTTTGATGAAATATGTATGACACTGGTGGAGCTGTAGATTCTCTGAAGTGATGGATATATATATATATATATATTGAAGCCGAGGCCGATGTGGGGTTTATGATGTCACCACTGTACTAACAGAAACTGAATACAGCTATACACTGCATCTCATACACTCTACTGCATATCAGGTTTCTACATTTTTTGATTCTGTAATTTTATTCCCATTATCTCATACACATGAAAGATGTTCTTGTTTTCCCTCTCTTTTTCCATCCCGTGTAAACACAGTATCATGTCTCCATGTTGAAATTAGGATACAAATCCAATCAGAGCTTTGCGTAGATCCTCCCTGTGGCGTCTCCCAGCCCTATTACGCCTAGGGACCGCTCCCTGACAGGCACTATTGATCTCAGCCAGCTTGGAGCCACGCCATGAAAGTGCACATTGGCAGCTGATGACAGCTTTATTAGAAAAGGAGGACACGGCAGATCAGCAAGTTTCCCCACATCAAAAGGCCCAAAGGGGATGAACCACGGATAGAGCTCATCACATTTGGCTGAGGATCAATTGAGTGACCTTTTTTTTTTTTTTTTCCGAAGGTGATCAATCTGTTTTGTCCGGTAGATAAAGTACACTCCAGCCACAGGTAAACATGAGCCATCGCAGAAGGAAAATGCTCAAATGAGTATTCATGTAATTCTGTAACTGTAAATTCAGAAATTGATATACTGACTTGATTATAAACTGTTTTGATTCAGTGTTACAGTACCTTCAATCTTGGCTACTTTGCAAAGAAAAACAATATACATATATTTTTGCATCAGTATTCCAGGTAGATTTGACAAATATGTCAAATCACTGCTTGCATCTTACTGTAATGGAAAATACTAGCTGCCTGCTTTCTCTCCACTGTGATGCATATAAGATTAAATTTACCCCGGAGAGAAAGATTAGTATTTGTTTTTGCCATTCATATGTTTTCTAAAGATTGATTTTTATGTGAAATTCCTGCATCTCTGACACTCGGACTGTAAAATAATGCATAAGGTTATGGGTTATCCAAATAACAATACAGCCAGTGTTTCTGGAGCAAAAAATTGCATCTCCAATTTACCTGTGACCATGGCAATTCAAGACTTTAATCTTAAGAACTGCAGAAAAGTATCAAGTTTGCATAATGACACTGAACTGCAATCAGCGGGCTGACTTTATTCGAAGTGAGCCTAGGTCAGGGCCTTCCGACATCTGGCTGCAGTGTGGTTTGGACGAGTGCTAATGAAGATACAAACGGATCTGCTGGCAGGCTGTGAAGCAGGTGGCGCAAGGCCGGGCTGTAAACGATTCTGGCCTGGTGATGAATGCCCTGCCACATACATGAGCGGGTGAGGGCGTGTGTTGTGTCGTGTTGAAAATGCGGAGATTACACCTTGACCCAGTGAACCGATAAATATTCATTAGGCTGCCGTCCTTAGAGAGGGAGAGTGTACAGTTATGTCTCAGTGGCCTTGTTATGTGGGAAAATGGTGTGCCATGGCTGAGCTAGAGTGCAATTGACTTAGAGAGAAAGGGACGTCACAACAATAATGACGCTAATATACTAAAGCGTGATTTTCTCTCCAATACTTTGCATGAGCATCAGTGCACTCTGAAAACACACTTGCCTATAGCAAAGCTGAGGGCTCTGGGTTGCATGCTGATGTACTAAATGTCAGTGTTGGTGGTTGGCATGTTTCATACACACTTCAACATTCATTTTGTGACAACTACATCTATAGTTGAGATTGGTTTGTGGTTTAATCATAGTTCCCAGCAACCCCCATGATCTGAAACGTCACCTTATAAAGTCATCAAACACATTCAGTGGTCATGAAACAAAACTAAACACTAAACTTGGTCTCCAAGCGAGAGTAGCCTTAACAAAGTCTCAACTCTGCTCTGAGGTTGACTTGAAATGCTGACACTTTCATCCCGGCCGTCAGCACAATTGAACACATTCGCTCACACAGCGGCCTGCATGAGTGTCACTGACCATGGTGCTGAAACCAAAGGCTGCCAGTGTAACCAAGCTGCTCCTGTTCTACATCTGTCACTGATATTAATAAAGAAAGAATTTAATTTAAACAACTGATGATACATTTAAATGCTGGGAATATACTTCTCATGTATGCATATTACTTTTCATTATAATGAAGTTCTTAACAATTGCTGAATCTTTATCAGAAGAGCTAGAGCAGTAAATTAAAGTGTGTGTGATTGCCCATGGGTGAAAATTGCAAAGAAATCAAGCCATACAGTAAAATAATTATTTTATATAATAATATAATCTTTAATAGACCCTGTAGTCATATTCAAGGTGTTCTCAAGCATGAATCCTGCACTTATAGCCCACACCCCTCACTGAACTGAGAGGTATAATAGGAGTTGTCGTGTAGCATCTTGTACTGTATGTGTGTTCAGAATCTTCTTTTAGATGGTTGAAAGGACCTTGAAGATAAAGAAGCTCATGTGGGGTGGGGTCCTGCTGCACTGACTTCTGAGGAGGTGTCTCTGTGGGAGCAGCAGCGCTGCATTTATTTACGCAGCATCATGAGAAATTAACACCGAAGAAGCAGTACCTGTGAAGATGACAGTCTGCGTTAGGAACTGACAAAAAAAAAAAAAAAAAAAAAAAACTCAGGAGCTACACGCACATGCACACCTATTCAGTCTGTCTCTTTCCCCTCCACATACATGTTCTACAAGTTTACCCATTTATAACAATGCAGCTGAAGAGTTCAGGAGAAAAAAAATAGATGTAGTGCATTATTTGCAAGTATCTGCCCATGTAGTTTTCAATTGTGCGTGAAAACACCCATGTAGTTATGAAATGGCCTTAAGGCCTATTGAAAACATTCCCACTCTCTCTGTTCTGACCCATTTACACTAGCTACAGTCTTAGTTAAGTGCGTGACGTGATGGCGTATTCAGAATGGGAGGCCATGCTACTGAAACATCACGATGGGTCACTTTGGTGATGTTGTGTGTCTGTGTGAATCCGTATTAGGTTGATGTGTAATCATTGTGCAACACGCAGCTGTAGAAATATGACACTATATGACATGAAATACAACTGAAATCCTGTAAATCAGCAATGAGTAACTTGTAATATTAAGTATGTCCGTAGTTATCCTGCTTGAACGTGCACTACAACATGTAAACAAGTAAAGGTTTGTCCATGTCTTTATAGAATTACATTGAAGCTTAAAAAATAATAACGTGGCATGCAGTATTTTACCAAACAGGAAAATTATAATCTATCTAAAAGTCATGAATTATACTGGAATGAACCAAACAATGAAAAACTCCTGCCATATCATGTAACTTGATTTTTTTTGCAGTGCATGACACGTGGTATCCAGTCAATCTGAATTTAATCGATATCAATATATGATCCTGTAGCTCACTCGTATTAAGTAAAACATAATAAGTCATTATAATAGCTGAATGGCTTGTAAGATTGATTCATTTGCGGTGTGTTGGCCTTCTCGGTCCCCGTCCGTGGTTTTATTTGGCCCCTCCTAGAGCAGCAGAGAGGGGTCGCTGAGGATCCCGCGGACCAATCGGTTGCCGGTAATATTTCAGTGGGGAGCGCTGCGTGTGAACCAGAGAGAGAGAGAGAGAGAGAGAGAGAGAGAGCGAGAGAGAGAGAGAGAGAGAGAGCTTTTCGCTTGCTGTTCCTCCAACCTCCTCCAAGCTCTCATCCACACAGCGATCGAGGAGCTGCGGAATAGGCGTGTTTTCCATTTCTGTCACTCCACATTCAGTAAGAACGTCGCAAAAGAAGCCTCGACTTTAAGGTAAGGATACTCACGAAGCGTCCGGATGGAGGAGGATGAGGTGGAGATGGTGGAAGGTGCAGGTGCTCCCGTGCAAATGTTCTTTGAACGCTCACTCTCCGTGCGTGCAACGCCAGCAGCCTGTCATGTGGTTTCTTGCCTTTATTTGGTGGAGATAGATAACGAGGAGATACTGGTTCGTAATGGCGCAGCTTAACGTTAAACACGAGGAACAACTGGACGCCTTGCTGTCAGCGGGGCTCCCAGCTGTGTCAACTTGACAGAAAAAAAAAAAAAATCACGAGAAGTTGCGCCATTTGCGAACGCTCAATCACACACACGCACTGACCAAATTGTCTTCAACTGGTATATGGATAGACACATGGAAAAGACTCGGAGATGTTGGTGATCGCCGAGTTATCCCGTGCGTAAATGTTCGCTGACCGTAAAAGCGCACTTGTGCTTGTGTGTATGTGTGTTATATTCGTGAGTGGTGTATGTCCCGGAGAGGAATTCGCACTGGCTGCACAAGTATCGCGTTTACAGTGCGAAGCAGAGGTGCACAACGACTTAATTAATCACACGAGAGCTGCGCACAGCGAGCATGGCGCTTGGGACAGGAGGGGAGATGATACCTCAAGACCACCCCGGTCCAAGAATCCTCCAGGGGGGGTTGCTGATGGCGAGGTGGGAGTCTTTAAGGGTGCTGCACATTTCTTATTCTACCTGTGTATACTTGGATGATTAAATGAGGCGAGCTTTTCCTTTTGAAAGATCCATTCTCCCGGTTCACATCTGGTTCCCGCCCCTTTTCTTCTGTGTTACAGCCACTGCGCTGCAAACCAGCTCCTCTTTTGGAACCTCACTGATTATTTGGATATTGTATCAAAAGATCCAATGGATCAGGCCAGAACAAGGCTCGTCCACGGTATGCAGGTGCGGTTTGTAATTCTTTCTAGATTTATTTAATGCACATGAAGTTAATTGAAGGACCAGAGTAGCGTTTTTGCCTCTCATTTTACTGGGAATCCAGGCTGTATTTTGCTTCATGTGTGCTTGCTGCTGCCTGTGTTTGTGTAGTTGGGGGGTTGCCTCAGTGAGTGCAGAGTTAATGTATTAAATGGGTCTGATGTTGTGTGTGTGTGTGTGTGTGTGTGTGTGTGTGTGTGTGTGTGTGTGTGATGTAAATTAACTAAGCATTTTTGCATCCAACATCATTTGGCTTCAAAATCAAATGACATGAAACCAAATATCAATGGATAACAAAGTGGAGTGTTGACTGACTGTCTGACCAGATACTGTAGTTTTTAGTGTCAGTGCAATAAATTATTAACACTACAGTAGGGCATCAAGATCTCCGCTTGGCAAGTATCAGACTGGGCCTCAATGCTCAAACCATTCCTCCTTCATAAAAGACTTCATTACATAATAAAATTAGTATTTTCTGCTGAGTGAACATGCCGTATCCAGCTGACCCCCCTCTGTACCCCCTCCCCACCAGCATTCCTCTTGAGTGTGTCCTGCCTGCACACACCCAGTTTGCAGAAGGAGCTGGTTTCCGATGGAGACACATTCAATAAAGCTCTCCTCCTGTCCGGAATCTGTCAGATGTAAAACATGGTGCGATGAAACGGCAGGTTCTGTTATACAGCAGGACACGCTGCTCATTTTGTCCATTAAATGGAAAAGAGGGGTCAGTTTGACAGGACAGTGAAGGATTACATGAGAAAAAACAATGGAAATAAAGCCTTTTTTTTTCCATGAATGCTGAATAAAATTACAGTACTGATGTCAAATTTCCCTTTTTAATTATAACTCCTTGCGCTGTGGGGATAAATGTAAAACTCCAAACAGCAAATAAAACCCCTGCAGATTCTTGACAGCAGATTTTGGAACAGTCCCAGTCCTCCTCAGTCTCTTCTTCATTCGCCAGAAAATACAGAACATTAAAAAAAAAAAGCAAGATGGTATCACAATGCTGGTTCACTGTGACTTATCAAGTCTCATTCAACCTTAAAATTGATTTTCTCTTTTTGGAAAAAGAAATAGAATAGGCTATGTGGGATAGATATGTCTTGCAGTGTGCAGGGTTGAATGTGCCAGGGCTCATTTTGGTGCATCAACACGCATTGCACAAATCCTATTATTTCTTTTCACCATCACATAAGAGGCCTGGTAATGATGTTCTGTCTTGATGGGCGCATGAAGATTAAGTGTCGTGTGTTTAAGGTTCCTGCACACAACGCTCTCTTAGAGATGTGGGGGAAAAAGCAACACCTTGTACATTCATGATAGTGCACACAGTAGAACAATTACAAACACAGGTTCCAGTAGCCAAGTGTCCAATATCTGACAGGACATTATGATTTTATCAATGTCAAACAGCTTAGAACATTCTTTGCTTGTACAGGCCTGATAACAAGACTAATAAGAGCTTTCAGCCATGCTAGCGGCAGTGTGAGGCTGTACATTAAAGGAAACGCTAACATGCTCACAATGACCTTGCCACTATTCTGACGTTAGTTAGGTATAATGTTTATACTCTACCATGTTCACTACTTTAGTGAAGAATGTTCTGTTTTGCAGGGATTTAATCAAAAGCACTGGACAAATTTGTTGACCTGATGATGGCACCAGAGAATCCATTAAACAGTTGAGTCCTCAAGAAGAAGAGTTGGATTCATCATATAGAAACTAGAATGCCTCTTCCAAATGTGCCAATCTGTCCTGTAAATGTATCATATTAACCATATATCCAATATGCAAACACAGACCAGGAGACAGGAATCAGTTAAAGCAGTTTATTGTCACAAGGAGGTTGTAGTAATGGCTTAGCTGTTGGTCTCTCAGAGGCAAAAAAAGTCTGTGGGGTTTTATGGCGGTGCAGATGTCTGATGAGATGCAAGGCTGGTGACAGTGAGTCTATAAGTGAAGCTGAAAATTAGACTGGGGTTGGTCAACGCAGATATGATTGGCAGAGATACTCATGACCAGAGTCACAAGGAGAACAGAAGTTCACAAGCAGGCAATTACAAAAACAAGACTCGAGAGACTAAGCTATGATCAGAGCATCTGTCAGAGTCTGGGTGAGTGAACCGGGACTTTATACTGTGCTTGGAATTGATGAGATGATGCGGGTGTGTGGTAAATTGCCAGGTGAGAGAGATCAGGAGGCCACGCCCAGCATCATACAAACACACACACACAGAAAGAGACAGACTAGAGACACACATGACACACACAGGGGAAACAGCAGGAAAAAGAAGGAGGCAAGGCAACGATCCTAACAAGATGTTAAATATTTCACAGAATAAGAAGAAGTTTGTGCTAGAGGACAGATCAGGGAAAAGTAATGTCACTCACCCTCTGTGGACATGAATGACTGTACAAAATGCTTGTTTGTTCAGATATTATATTCTGTCTTGACCAAAGTGGTGGCCCGACAGACTCACTTTGCCATGCCAAGAGCTGCTAGCGTGGCTAAAAATTACCAGCTCAGATGGACACATAGAAAATGACCACCCCTTCCAAACTCAAGTGATGCCAAAAATGGAGTGCCAACATTACTTCTAACGCTATTAAGTGATTCCAGCCTTAAAAGGAAAGCTTAATTTGGACTTGACAGAAGTTGGCTCTTTCCTAATGTAATACACTGAGCATTATGGTTTGTGGACCATCTTTAAAATATTGAACAATGTTACATATCAGGTTTTCCTTCCATTAATAGCTGCTTTGGAGTCAAGCCTTTCAGACTCACCATTACTTCATTCCTTCAATACAAGCTGGCACTGATAGGGTATCCCATTGCAACAAAGCACTTTGTTATCATCTCTACAGTATATCAAAGCCCATCGCTTAAATTCTGCAGTGGTGGGAAAGCAATAGTGGTCTGGATGACAATGCGAAGGGCAGTTACAGTTGCCTCTAAAGCCCACTGCTGCATTAAAACGCAGGGAAGAGGAGATTTTGTTATTTGAAAGAAATGCCCGCATTCATGTGAAATCTAGATGAACGTGTGCTGCAGATGAGAACACTTTGGGGAATCAGTGGCTGGCTATGCACATATACATCCACAGAAAGCATCGTTCCCACCCTGCCCCTCTCTCTCTCTCTTCATGTTTTCCGTTCATCTTTCTACCATTCCCCCCTCAACCCGGACTCTTATAAACCACGTTGAGTGTTACCCATAAAGAGGCCATTTTGCATATTGCATATCAATAAAGAGCATTCAGCTGTAGCGCTGGGGGTTTTATTGGGCTTTTACACACACAACCAGCAGACTGGTGGCCATTCATGCACAATATAAGGGTGCTTGTTCTGTCATCCATGTGCTTTATTGAGGTGAAGTTTAAAGATGTTGTGTCTGGTCGATGAAAACATCAACCAGTCACAGTCATACAGCATCATTAAACCTCTCCAGTGAGCGGAATTGAAAAAAAAATTCAAAATAAAGTAACAATGACAGACGTGAGGTAAATTACACTCTGGGTGGATGTAGGTCAGCTTGGAGGATCAGATGTGGAGTTGATGTGATAAGAGGCATGGGCGTGGTTCTCAATTAAATCAGGATGCTGATTTATAGCCTAATATTCAGCTCAGGTGCTGAAGGGACCACCATGACTGATTCATGGTCTAATTTGACATGCTTGCTAATATCCCTGTGGTAATTAAGAGTGTAACATTTACCTTTAAGTTAATCAGTGGATGTAAAATAAGTCATTTAAAATGTTGACTGTCCTACATTTTGGTTGGCTGAAATGACAGCTGTCGCTTCCTGTTAACTACTGTCAGCTATATTAATGCCATGCGTGTAATGGTAAAGAGAAGTCATGGGTCAGTTCATATCCCAGTTTAGGTGTCAGGATCTAGTGCGAGTTTGGTGTCTAACACAAATAATAAAGAACATTTCAAACATTACGTTACATCACAACAGGCTCTAAAACTCAATGTGCTATAAGCAAAAATACAAAATAAATACAATAATAAAAAAGAAAAGATGTGCACTATAGGAGGAGCACTTCTAAATTAGTTCCACCATGGATATATCATTCATATATTAAACAGTAAAATTTGCATGTTTGATGTGCTTCCATTCACATATCTTAGATGGAGCAACACCAACACACTAGGTCTTCCACCTCTGGTGTTGAACTCACCATAGTCTGACTGACTAACTTGCATGCGAATCAAATTGTTGCTCTAACCTCAGCACATGTCGATAACTAAAAGAGAACGCACGCTTACATGCAACCATGTACATACAGTGTAGTCTGTATGCCGCTCCGTGCACCAGAAACCCCTTGTCGTAATAATTTGGCACAAGCTGTTACAGCTTTACTTGACACCAATTCCATTACTTACTGGAAAAGTCTAACTGAAGTAGTTGCATCACTTACTGTAAATCCCAGCTGCAGGAGCAAGAGGAATGAGTCATCTCAAATCTGTCAAATTGTATGAAATTTCGAGTGAGTCAGCATTTTTTAAGGTCCCTCTCACCTTCTCTGTGACACACAACGGTAAGGAAATATGCTTACAGGGTTTTCAAAAAAATAATTTATTTGATACATATAGTAGTATAGGAAAAGGTAACCGGGCACACATTGTGATATACTACTCGGCCTGTTAAAACATTTTGTAATGTCTTCTGTGGCTGTGGAGGGAGCTTTCCAAAATATGAGGAGTTATGCTGATGTTGTCATCGGGAGTTATCTCGGCATGGGCCATTAACACTTGTCATTTCGAGTGTCTCCTATCCACCAAAAATACAGATGAGATTGAAGACACTCCTTCACATTTAATGTCTCGCTCTATGCCTTCAGACAGCTGATTGAAAGGGGAAATCATAGTCTCTGTACAGGGGGGATTTTAACTACATATAC
Source organism: Larimichthys crocea (assembly GCF_000972845.2). Lineage (NCBI taxonomy): Eukaryota > Metazoa > Chordata > Actinopteri > Sciaenidae > Larimichthys > Larimichthys crocea. The sequence continues at coordinate 45,338,246 of NC_040023.1, read as the reverse complement.
TACCTAGAAATAAAAGCATATCCCTAACAGGAAGATTAGCTTTTGGAGGTTCTTGTGTAACCTACACACACAGTGATTGAGCAAAATAATGAATGTCAGTATGGTCAATATAATATAAGCATTAAACAGAGGTTAAGGCTTTTCCAATTGTGCTTAATACCACCCTGACATTTTCTAAGTCTGTTTGTGGTAATATTACTGCTAATCTTTTCTCCTGTGTCAAAGGGGCTTTTTCTTCCCCTTTCTCTTGGCAGGCTCTTAGTGTTGGCAACAAGACAGACTCATAAAATAGTGAGGCCTGTATTGTTAATCCAGATTTGACTGAGTGAGGGCATCACACACACACACACATGCACACACTCATATGGATGCTTTTTCATATCCTTCACACTTTAATTGGCACTTCCCCTCATATTCATACATAGCTCCATTGTCGCTATACTTGAGCACCTCTTACTAGAGAGTTAGCACCTTGTTTTGACACATTTTCCCACCGAATGACGAGTATTTAATCACATCTGCTGCTGTTTCTGCGGTACGATGGGTTAGCCCAAACTTGAATCGCTATCTGTACGGTACACATTCACAATGGATCTACAGACATCATGCTCAAAATGATGTAATGGGAAGAAACCCAACCCCCAACGCTCCAATACAAACTCTGTGTTTGAATCATCTTGTGGATGGGACCTGAAACAGAGCTCGCAGGCGAGCGGCAAGGTTAAAGAGGCGAGGGTAATTGCTGTAACCTATCTGGGTGGAAAAATGTTTGCTCGTGTTTCTAGTGTACTCTTCTCTGATTCACTTGGGCATGAAATTGTTCCCCTTTCCACCCTAGCAAGCCCCAAGCCCAAGTCCATTGCCCATCCCCAGCCAGGCGGGTTGGCCTTTCCGCATGTATGTCCTTGTACGCTGGGGTTGTCTGTTTGCCTTTGGTCGTCTGTGTGAGTGTTTATTTGAGTGGTTGTTGATGTGTGTGTTTTTGAGGGGTTGAGGGGAGCGGAGGATGGGTGGGTGTTGGATATCAGCTGGCCCTCTCCGTTTCTCTCTGACTGACAGAATAAGTGAGCGAGCGCTGCAAAGATTATGGGCTGCATGGGGAACTGCGGCAGAATGATCACTGAGCATTTCACACTGAAATCAGAGAGAGAGAGGGAAACACAGAGAGAAGCTGATTTGAGGACTGTGGCTCAAGTGCTTTTGGAAATGAATCATGCTAGCATATGTTCATTCATATATTGATAGAGGAATATCAGTGTGTGTGTGTGTGTACGTGTGTGTGTTGGGGTGTGTGTGTGTTTACAATCTTGCTTTCTTTCTTGCTTGATGAATTTCATGATAGATGATCTTCAGTCACAGCCATTCATTACATGGGGAGCCTCAGAGTTCAACAACTCATAATATGAATTATACTTCATTCCATTCCTGTGTAGGTTTCTGTACATGTATAAGTACCTGTCCCCACAATATCCACCATATCGAACCTGCATCCTGCTTTTCTATGTGCATGAGAAGTACTGCTAGGCAATGTGTATACTGTTTATTCTATAATATAGTAGTATTGTCAAGGGGAATACACACAGTCGGCAGTGTTTCCCATGACAATTGTCTACAGGAGATATACTGTATAAGCAGTGTGCACTCAGTTGTGCAAACCCTCTTCTTTTTCTGTGTGATTGCATTGATAGATCTCACTGTTTCTATGAAAATGTAATAAAATGACTCTCAAGACAGAAATGAAACATGAGCACAAACTCAGAGTGTTCTTGTACTGGAAGTAAAAGTTTGTTTAATGTAATTTATTAATCAACTGTTCACTAACCCTCACTCCTCTTAGTTACTGTTACTATGCCTGGCAAGTTTTCTGTTCTCACACAGAACATATTATATATTGCAATTCTTGTATTTATGGAAACAATTACTCTTCATTTTCACACAATAAACAAAAGCAGGCTTCTCGTATAGCCGATGACAGTCATTTCTGTCGACCAAAATGAAGCCAAGAAGGTGTAACAGCAAGAAGGTTCCTGGTTCGAACTGCGGCTGGGGAGTCCATGTCAGTGTGGGTTCTCTATGTAGACTCTGGCTTCCTCCAAGTCCTAAGACATGCAGGTTAATTGGTGACTCTAAATTGCTCCTAGGTATTAATAATATGAGTGTAAATGGTTGTTTGTGTATATATTAGCTGTGATTAACTGGCGACTTGTCCAGGGTAAACCCCGGCTCTCGCCCCATGTCAGCTCCAGCTCCAGTCCCCCTTGACCCTGAGAAGGATAAACGGTTACAGAAAATGGATGGATGCCTTTATCCTGCATGTGATCGCTAAATGCATGAGTTAATGCTTAAAGACCGGGGCTAAAGCTACATGTCCGAGCTTAATATAGTCAGTATCCTCCTGTGTTGATGTTCCATGAAGAAGACGTATAGATATAGATGTTAATACGGTAGTTAGTAAGGATGCTAACTTATGTTAGAGCAGATAAACACACTTTATAATCCATTCCTTCCACTCACTAAATTTTGTGTGTGTTCTTTTAGTAAAACGAAAGAAGCCATGGTGTCAAAACCACGGCAGAATAAGACGCCTGATTGATGGAAAATCCTTGAAACAAGTTGATTGATTGGATATGAAATGATCTCTCCCCAGTGGCAAGTAAATGGGAATGACATTAGAAGACTTGATGCCGGATTAAATGACTTGTAAAACTGGATGTTTTTATGGTCTCGGCATGGCTTTCCCGTGACGTTGGCACTGAAAGAAGGATGTGTTTTACCTGAAGATGATCAGAGGATGGAGAAGCAAGAGGGGAAGAGCGGGAATAAAGGAGGGCGGGATGATGGCCTAATGGAGTGGATGAGCAATTGCGTCGATGACTCAGGATGAAGGGATGGCAGTCATTTGATGAATGGATGATGGTGGGGAGCGAGAGAGGGATATGAAATGATAGAGAGGAGTAGTCTTTAAATGCTGCATCATATGGTGGCTATTCATTTCATTTAGCTTAGTTCCCTCCGTAAGGTGCAGCATTCTTTTTTATTTGCTTTTTTTCCCTCAATTACTCATTCATTTCTTCATCTCTCTCCTTCTTTTCTGGCTCCCTTCCTGACTTCTATACTGTCTTCCCTGACTTTTAGATTTCATTTCTTACTCTGCATTGCTCCCTTTTTATGCATCCTCCTTCCTCCCTCTTTCTTCTTCTCTTCTTTCTTCTGCTCCATTCATCATCTCATTCTCTCTCCTCCACCCCCCATCTCATCTTCTGCTTATTTCCCTAATGCCCTCTTAATGTCTGCCTCCATCACTTCTTACCCTGCCTCCATTTTCTGGACTTTGCCTCCCATTTTTTATTTCACAACATTGATTTTGTCAAACCTCTGCCTTACTCTAATAGCTGTCATGCCCTCCTCCCCCTCCTCTGTTCTCATCACACCACCAACAATAACATTCTGGCCTTCCCATCCCTCTCTGCATGCTTTCCTACCTCTTTTACATCGACCAGTCCCTTGCCTCCACTCTACAGCCTTCTCTAGCTCTTGTAAGCGGGGCAGGTGGTGGTGCAAGTACACGCTTTCAGTGGGATATGCCTGTGCTCAGATTTAAATAGATAATGGCAGAGCCCTAGTGCTTGTTGGGTTCTGAATAATGCAGGAGATCCTTAAGGCATTGTTGCCAGGCCTCACTGATGGTGACATGCATACACCAGCTCGCAAGCTTGTAATATTGATATCAAGAGGGAGGAAGTGACTCAGTGGCAGTTATTTTTATTTTTTGCCCCTATATGCCACTTTTGTTCTTCATATTTAAAACTGACTCTTGAATCGTATGACATAGCCCTCTAGTGGCTGTATTGTGAGCAAAGGAAGTAGCAGAGCGGGGTCGTTGTCGGGGTGGTTTGATGCATCAATAATACATTAAAGAAAATGTAATTTCCCAACCGTAACCGAGTATGTATTACTTCAACCATGACAATCAAGCTCCCCTCATCTTATTGAAGTAGTTCTTTTATCCCAAGCCAAGATCTTTTCTCAACCCTAACTACTTCAGTTGGGTTTGGAAAGCAATGACAGACGAGGATCAGCATTTCCTGATTATGTATCATCATGTGAAGTAGTTACAAAAAAAATTATTTGGCCAGACCTGTTGAAGGTGATGGAGTCATGTAGCCCATGGTGTATATAGTGCATTAGGTGTATTTCAAAATAGGGAGGGACATTTCTGTCCTGCTGTACTTCTTTCTAATAAAATGTAGTTAAACATGATGGAGAGATCCAACTTGTTACCTCAACTAAGGGTGTCTAATACCACTGCTTTCTTTTTCCGGTATTTGAATACCCTAGTAATACAATCTGTGTGAATTATATACTTGATAGTAAAACACAGATCTACAATCAGAGCAATGCCATCCGTAAGTTAACGTTATAGTGACGTTAACCACCATGAATCAGTTTAGGAATCATCCAAAAGGTCAAACATCCAGCACTGCCTTAGCTGGTGTTCATTCCAAAATCTGTATTTACTTATTAAAAGCCAAGAATATACACACTCAGCTAACAAATAAATTGTGTGGTACGTTTGATAGATGACAAGTAATAATTACTCTATATTAAAATTAATTCGTCACCAACTTGGTAACTGATGCAACCACATTTATTTACTCAGGGAGTACACAATTTAATTTAATTTACATTTAAAAATCCCAAGTAACCACAACTCACATTTTAGATTTAAAGCATGACACTAATCTAAGTCATACTGTTTATATGCTACAGTTTATATCAGGAACACATTGATGGTTTACTGTACAGGTGTTATACGTGTTCAGCAGACATTGCCAGCGGAAGATTTACTCATTAACCTTTGAGAAAGAGAGATCAGAAAGGTAAGATGACAAACACAACCCTATTTATCCTCTCCTCCTCTTCTTTCCTCTGATGGTGAGTGGGCTGATATTGTCATTTGATCTCATGTCATGCTTTTATGAAACATCATCATAGGGATGATTGTTTAGCTCTCACACAAGCCAACACACTAATAACTATCAGTGTTATCCATTCTGTCACAACCCCTAATCTGTTGGACTGTTGGAGAGCTCATCTGGTCTATCAGAGTAGCCAGTCATGCTTTTTAACACCCCTTGTCAATTTAGGGAAAATAGACTCCTATTTAAATCAAGGTAGATTTATTAGACTTTTAGACTTTTTGTGCTTTTCAGTCATCTCAAAGTTTTAGGGACAGTTTGGTGGAAAAAGTCTAAAAAAAAAAAAGGAAATATCATAGAGGGAGGAGTAAGTGGATCTGTAAGAAAGAAAAATATGTTCCATTGTCTCCCGGCATCATTGCTGCGAGCTGTGCACTGGAGCTTGAGGAAGTAAGGGGGGAAAAGAAGATAGAGAGAGTTGTGTTTGTGATCTTATCTTGTTATTTTCTCACTTGCTAGTTGTTCACTACTTTTTCTGTAAAAGCTTCTCCTGGAGGGCGCCTCTTACTTTTCACGAATACAGGGCTGGTCCCTCAGGGGGGCATTTTAGGGAGCTGTTTGTGTGTGGCTGCCTTCAACTGTCTGTCAGAGAGAAAAGAAGGGAGAGGGAGAGAAGGCAGATGGAAATGGAGGAGAGGAAGGACGAGACAGTGTTTGATCAGTGGGGTGCTGAGTCACACTGGGATGTGATGGAGAGATTGGTGCTTTGCGACAGAGGAGAGAGACAGACTAAATGAGAGTTTTTAGAAGTAAAACCTCGGTGGTCTTCCTCCTTCAAGGTGTCTTTCACTGAATAAACATAGATGCAGCAGACACATTCACGATGCACAAGTCCTTTCTGTCTTTCTCTGTCTCGTCTGTCTCTGTCTTTTACTTGTAATCTATGGGGCAGATGAAGCAAAAATCCTGTCATAACTTTCCATCCATCTGAGATGTGGTACAGTGTGTGCAAGAGCGGTGTTCTCACCAGAGCTGACAAATGTGAACCCCTAGGAGCTCCACTTTTACACCTCCAACAATGTCGAGCCTCCTCTAGAATGATGTTGTGTACGTATTGTCATGGGATCCATTACTGTGTCACACGTAGTCTCAGTGCACGTCACCAGAAATGGATGTGATAAACAGATTTACATTCACCTCATCGCTTATGCTCCATGGCAGCCACAAGAGGCACTGAGTTTGGGTTTAGTCGTGTTTTTTTTTAGGAATTTGTGCAATATAGGGGGTAGAAATGATACAGTCAATACGATTGACAATGCATTTATCAAATGGGAATGGAAATGATGTAAGTTAAACATAATCAGCCAAACAAAATGTTTAGTCATGCACAACAAGATATTGTGGAGGTTTACCCAGTGTTTATGTGGCCATTAGTTGAAACATTAATATTGCCAAATTAATTTCCATGTTGTCATCTTAAGCTGATAAGAAGTATTGTATGGTATTAGCAGATGCCACATTACAATAACCACTTCTTCACTTCTAATCAGTTCATGACAGACTTACACAATTCACTTGTCACTTTTTGATTTAGCTTAAAAACTACAGATATTTAAGCCAGTTTATTTGAGTTTCCAGCTGATGGACCCAGAGGAAAACTCTAGAACATGTCATTAGAGCAGAAATGCTAATTTCCAGTTAGGGGCCAGTTTGGGTTAAATTGTGGCTCGTCTGGAGGAGGCTGGAGGCAGCAGCCGCTGCCAAGAAGAGAGCAGGAGGGACCCACAGCTGTCATACAGCTCTGACCTAACTGCACACAGAGAAGCAAAGGTTCAGTGGCCTGATATAATACTGCAGAGACCCTGACCTCTGTCTGCCATGTGACGGCCACAGCTAATGACAAAACACACTTGAATAGGAATAATAATTTGGCTGTGTGTTAGAGACTTGAATATGGAGGTGGATTCATTGTTCTGACAGAGATAAGTGATAACAGTATTAGTAGTAGTATAATTTTTTACTAGTAGTAATAATACAAGTACAGCTTGTGGTTGTCTCAGTTATAATACTGTGTCTGACCCCTCACTGTGTAAACATGGTGGCAAATGCAGTGACACCAGCAGGCGAATAAATAGGCAAGAGACAAGCCCTAGGAGGGCCGCATCAACAAGGTGCATACACAGTTACACACACACACACACACATGTTCTCTCCTGCCAGTGTGACAGTCAGTTGCATTGGTTGGATCACCGGAGGGCTGCAGGACCAAGACCATTAGAGACCGGAGCACAGCTAGAGTTCTGGTACCTTCAGCACCCATTAATGGGATGCATTCACCATCCCTGTGTGAGTGTGTGTGCATATCAATGCCTGTGTGCAGTTCCCACACAGCAAAACATTCAGTGTGCCTATATGCGTTTGTGCAGTTAATAAACCCCATGCCTGTAAATGCATGAATGCATGTATTACCCCCCGTTCCCATCATGCTACTTGTTTCCAGCTTTTCTCTGTGTGCCTTTGCTAAAGCACGTCCAGCTCTCTCTCTCTCTATCTCTCTATCTGTCTCTCTCTCTCGCAGTGATGACTCCAGGAATGTTCATACAGTGTTATAGATGATTGCCTGCAGCCATTTTGTTAAGAAGATTGGTTCTGAAACCATTGCTTGGTCCATTAATCAGTTTTTAGTAGTAAAGTGATTTGTCAAGAACAAAATTGCCAAACATTTGCTTGTTACAACATCTCAGTTGAAAAGATGTTCTACTTTCTCTGTATCATATAAAATTATAAAGCAGTCAAATTATGTAAGCTACTAATGTCTTTCTACACACAACTATATAGACCTTGTGTGTGTCTTGTTTTCACTCATACTTCTTGTGGCATTCGGGGGTTACATGACCATTTTAATAACTTCCATTACAAAGCAGTTTGCTTGTTTTTCTGAGCTCACAAGCTTTTACTAATTTCTAATTTTGGCCATTTGTTGTGATATTGATTGGGAACCACGCAACCTCAGACATAAATCTGAGATGATTCGACTTTGGAACAGATCTGTGAATGTGCCTGAAGTGCACCTAACTCACTAGAAAATCTGTAACTGGGACATTAAAAAATAAATAAATAAATAAACAGGATACAGCGTCATATTTATATTAGACTGTGATATGCTCAGTGCAAATTGTTCCTGATGTATAAGGAAAGATGGCGTGCTGATTCCTGGAGACTAATTTATGAACAAATTCTCTGAAGAAAAATGACTTCACTGTGTGCAGTTACGCTCCTGGTTTCCCCAAGGATACGTAGACTGCTATCTGATTTTAGATGAGATTGAAGATGAAGTCCATTTCATGTTCTCCTGCTCATTATATGATGATTTAAGTGTGACACTTTTTTTACTAAAATGTCCTTCATTTCTGATGACTTCTTTTGGTTGGATGATTATAACAAGCTGGAGCTGTGTTTAGTTGGGGAACCTCGTCTGCTGCAGATTTTATTTGTCGAGCTTTGAGCAGAAGACAATGTGTGCAATGTCATAATATATGTAAGAAGTTATGTGTTTGTCTGACATTTCACCAATGCAATGGCATTTGTAGTGTCTTGAAGTGCATATGGTTCAGTATAATAAATATCCTACACTTCCACACTGTTGGTTGGGCAAAACAGGCTATTTAAAGATGCAAATCAGGTTCATCAATCATTAAAATCATCATTATCTGAGGCCCTTAAGGTGGTATAGATCTCCCTGAGCGAGTAACACTGACTGGATTGCATAGCACTTTTGTCCATGTCTTATAGTATTTATATGCTGAAATACTGATTGTGCTTTCTGTTATAGACTGCACCTCATATCATCAGACTGATATTGTTGTGCACATAATTCATTGGCAAGTTGTTAACCACTTTCTGTTTAATCATTCAGCTCTGTTTCAAAATCCAATTAAATGGTCAATCACTAAATTCTTAGTTTGGAGAGGTTCAGTGCTGTTTTTTTTTTATTATCCTCCGTGCTGGATTTAGTTTTTGAGGGAAAGCAGCCAGGAGTTAAGAGAGTGATGGGATTGTGTTGTGTTGTGTGTATGTGTATGTCCTCAGCTCACCATGTGTTCACAGTGTGACCGTTTCCTTTGACAGCTCCGTGGACTGGTGTTCATGTTTGTGAAAGTACAAGGGTGTGTATGCGTGTGTGTGCACTTTTTGAGAATAACTCCCATAGCTCATATCTACACGTAACTAACCCTCCAACATATATGATTCCTCATGTCACTCACTCATGACATTTTCTTAATTCCCTTCTCTCAGCTCACCCTCTCTTCTTTTCCCCTCCCTCTCTCATTTTCATCCAGTGACGGAGCCTCTGGTTCGGTCCATCGGTCTTGGAGGGTTTGGAGGTGTATGGGCAAGGTGAGGGGTCATGGTGAAGCCAACAGGGAGTTTAAAGAGAGGGAGGAAGATGTAAGGGTCAGCAGTGATGGAGAGTCTGGGAGATGAGGGACGGGGTCGGCGGCGAGAGGCTGGATGGAGGTGGTGAAACGGAATGAATCGAGGAAGGAGGAGGATGCAAGGGTGAGAGTGAGGTGAAAAAGGCAGGGTGGAGAGGAAGGAAAGAGGGGGAGGAGAGATGATTTAAGGGTGAAATGGTAAGAGGGGGGAGGGTGCACTGCTGTGTTCCCAACAACATTCAATGAGAAACCGTGGTACTGTTTGGAACATGATTTCTATTTTTTCATGTTTGAAGGCTTTTCCTAAAACAGTAACATAAGTTCGGCATTTTTCAACCTTGTTTTTATTTTTCTATGATTTTGTGTCAAAGTGACAAGAACTGCAGCCGTAAAACAAGCTACAGTGTAATCCTTACGGGCAACTGTGTACTGTCCATTAAATGTGCTTGTTTTTGCCGACTGGCTCAGATTGTTATTAAAAGTGTCTGCCAACACTATGAAAAGGACCCTACAGAGAAATGAAAAGTTTTCTGTACCTTTTGCTTGATACGGTCTGTGAAATTTCCTATGTGGGGAAAAGGATCACAGCATAGCACCCACAGGAACACCACCAGTCTCCCGGGCTTCACACACTTGCAGCAGCTGGTTCACCTTCCTCAGCCTGCTGCCCTCCTCTCTCTTCATCCTTGTCTGCTCATGTAGGAAATCCTCATGCATATACTCCGGTTCAAATAAATATGGGTGTCCATCCAATTCAAAGACCTTATTGACATTGTTCAGTTAAAAATTCAGCAATGACACTGAAAATCTTTTCCAGCACAAAGCTACGCTTCCTTTACTCCAACACAACAAACTGCAAAGAGTCACCTCACCTCTCCTGAAATCAGAACAAGACTTCTGCTACATCGTAGGTAGCCTGTTTCGTGGATGCTGGTTGCCTCTCATTTTGATACAAAAACATGGGAAAATAGGGTGCAGGTTGAAAAACACCAAAGGTACCCTTTAAAGTGCTGTAGTGAGACATTTAAAAGGGAGCCAAGGCATAGCTTAGCATAACGGGGAATGTTACAGAATTTTAAAAAATCTCAAAACCAGACCTGTGTAAACATTGTATCTTGTTTGTTTAATGCAAAGAGAAAGACAAATGTAAAAGTGCCAAATTTACTGTTGTGAGTTGTGGAATAGATCATCATGTGAATGTAGATACAGCGTTCAGTTTTGAGCCTACAGGTTGATACTAGGGTGTTGTATTGCAGGGGTCGGCAAATAAATTTGGACCCGGGCCAATTTTTTTTCTGACAGTTCCATCGCGGGCCATGGACATACTTTCCTACTGGAAAAAAAAAGTTTTTCTATTTTTTCTATTATTAAAAATAAACGTGATTTAACTTTAAAAATGCATTTAATTTATTTTAAAACATCAATTTGCTTCTATGTGCTGTTTTTACGCCCACTGCTGCATCTCCTGGAGTCTGTCATGAAACAGGCAACATACCCTAGCAACCTGCCGTAACTAACGTATACAATCGCCAGTTTTTATGTTTTGGATGCTGTGGAAATTATTAGCTGAAGATTGCTAGCTATCGATGCAAAATGACGCTGTCAAAAGCCACGAAAAGAAAAGTTGATTCCAAATACAGGACCAGTCTGCATTTATTAATGCCAAGCCGACGTGTCTCATTTGCAACGAGGTTGTTGCAGTTTGTAAAGAATACAATATTAGAAGACACCACGAGACAAAGCATGGCCACTTCAAAAACGCATATGCACTCGGGACAGAGGCGCAAACACAGAAAACTAAATCCTTGGAGGCTGGATATGCACACAGCAGCATCTTTCTTAATTCAGGAACAGCGCAGTAGCTCAGCAGGAGCAGCGCAGATGTTTCCCCATGCCGCTGATGTGCATTCACATTTTTTAATTAGGCTATTTGATATTTGAGCCGACCTTGTTTGTTTTTTTTAATCATTTTTTTTTTATTTAATGAAACATATTTGTTCACGTTGTCCGTTGCAAGAGGGACACAGGACACTTTTATTTTCCACAGGTTACAGCGCACGCACGTGCCAATTAGTGTTCCGACCTGTGCGTCAAGTAAAGAGGCTGCGAGGATGTTCTGGCTGCTGTCACGTTACTTATCAGCTACTTTTCAATAAATGTTGTGAAATCTGTGGAATCGTTGTATTTTTGACAGAAAACATAAGATTTAAAAGATATATTTAATTTTTTATTTTTATTTTTATTTTTAAATAAATCAGTGTCATCTAGCGGGCCAGATATAATTGATGGCGAGCCAGTTTTGGCCCACGGGCCGCTAATTGCCGACCCCTGTTGTATTGGGAGTATAGCAGCAGACACCAACTAGCCAGCACACTTTGCTTTATCGTGGTTTTTAAAGATTCCTATTCTCAGGTGATTATACACTAATGAAAACATGAATCCATTTCTGACGTAATCTGTAAAAAGAGCCCTCTAAATCGTACACACAGGACCTTTTAAGGAGAGATACATGATGGATCTCCCAGTATCTTGCAACCCACGCTACCTCCGGACACATTGCACAGAAGTACCGCGTGGATGGATAAATGGTTGTTCATCAAGACATGGCATGGAGTTTTGCACTACATTACATATTTAGAACGTGACAAGAATATTGCATTTTTTATGAAATGCAGTCATAGGCCTTTTGAGTTTTGACAAAAATGAACAGCTGTGCTACATCACATAACAAAGGCCACATATTACAGTGAAGATCATTTAATGGGCGATTGTTTAAACCTTCATCTAGTAACTACATTAATGTTCGTTCAGCTCAGCAAGTGATTCATTTAATTAATTGACTGATTGATAACAACCTAAGTTTGCTTAACAATAATTCATCAGAGCAGTACATCACAATGTCTGGGATAAATAGCTTTTACAAGATGGCAAAGGAGGAGGAAAAAAATATGTGTGGCAATGTGTCACGAAATGCTCCCGAAAAACAATGTTTTTAAAATGTCTGTCTATGTTAGTGAGCTTTCGTCTTACAATTCTCTCACACGATCATCTCATCTTACTGAAAAAGCACTTTTTATGAAAATGTTATACTATTCCTTTTGGATTGCCGTGAATCCTATAACCAACATGACTGTCAAACATAATCATGCGGCCATTAGGATGACGGTTAGGCTCTATGGAGGTTTATTTATAACCCTCTATTGAAACAATACATTTGGTGGTGTGGGTCATTTGTCCTTGTTTCCACTCTGCCCTTCTCTCTTTCTTTCTCTCTTTCTCATCCCATATTCAGCGCAGCCTTTCAGGTCAGTTCTAATTACTGGGGTCCAATTGGAATTGGCTTTTCAATTTTTGACGCTGCAGTTGTGGAAATCGCAAGCTGCCGGTGCCAGATTTCTCCCACCCCCACCCCCTCTGCTCAGCGCCCTCCTAGTATGACTTAATATGCCTGATACATTCACCTCACTGCACCAACACTTTGCGATGCAGTGTGACTCTGTATGTTTGCATGAGTGTGAGCGAGAGAAAGAAAGAAAGAAAGAAAGAAAGATGAGGCTATTACTGTAAGTCGCTACAAGGCCAGCCAGTATGTGTGGTGAGGGCTGTGTGTTTAGACAGTGAGGATGGGAATATGTGTCTGCGGAGGAAGAGGATAAGTGTATGTGTGCGTCGGTGTGTTGTAGAGAAAAACTGAAGGAGAACAGTAGAAAGAGAGAAGGAGGCATCTACGGGAAGTGAAGGAGGGATGGGAGTGGCAGAAAGAGCCTGTCTCTCTTTCTTCTGTCTTTGCTTGGGTCCGCAGTGCAGGAGAAGAGAATATTAAAGTGGAGACACTGCTTTTGAAGTTGGGCAATGTAAAAGAAGCATCAGCTACTTCACGCATAGAACCACACACACGCACACAGCAGCTTCTTCCTTATAACCCAGTAAAGTAAGAGAATATCAATGCTGCTCAGACTCAAATGCCGTTATGTGATCCCTCACAATGTTTTTAACATTCTGTCACCACGAACACTGCTCAAAAAAATCGAATCCCATCAATCCCCCCATTTAAATGAGAGCAAGGTGATAAAGAAGTAAACTCGATTAAGTCCTGACAGAGTTGTGTTTGTGGCTGCTGTGGGGATTTGGAGCCTGGGTCCACACAGATATACCGGCAAAGACCCAAAGCCCACTCGCTATCAAAGACAGGGGTGGATATTACAGCTGTAAATGTTTGCAGCGGTGGTAAATAAGTGGATTAATGGTCCACTTTCAACACACACACACACACGGAGACACACACTCTCGCTCACCTGTGCCAAGTGAAAGAGGCCTAAATATGAGTCTGATGTAGAAATGTCAAGAGCTAATTGTAATATTATAATTGTAATATTCAGACTGGTGAAATGTCAGACTCACCCTCCCGTCAGGATGTAGACTCCAACATGCACAATAATACCATTCATTACAGACATATGGACATTTCCTAAATCAACGGTAAACAGTGATCATCGACCGCTCTGTGATAATGATTGTGTTTGCGCTATATATCATGCACCATGCATTGTACTTTGTACCATCTGTACGTGTGCGCTTTAACAGGATTTCAGTGGATCTGTGTTCAGGGACGCCTACACACATTTCTGTGTGTGTGTGTGTGTGTGTGTGTGTGTGTGTGTGTGTGTAGTCACATCCATTCTTAACTTTCAAATCAATCTGCATTTATGGACATCGACATGTGCCAAGCAGTCATTAAGAGTGATCAGGCTTATAGTGTGACTGGATCATAGTGAAGTGCATGAATAATATTACTGATGACACTCCAGAAGAGCTCATAAAGCAAAGCGCGTGCATGCGCGTGTGTGTGTGTGTGCGCGCGCCCACGTCGCTGTATGGGAGGAGCGATCAAAAATAACCTCAGAAAGGCACAGGCCTCATAATGTGAATATATTGGATTTTAATGTCCTTGTCAAGTCGAATGGTTTCCCGTTTGAATTCTCTGAGGGCTGGTACAAGCACACTCCATAGCTGCTTGACCTAAAATTCCCTTTTACTGCATGGGGGGGAAAAAAAAGTGCTAGCCTTTCTTGTGCTTCATCTTTCTTCCCTCACTGTATCTAGAAGCCTCAAGACAGTAGGAGAGAAAACAGATTTAACCTGTTTTTATTCACATGCAGCATGAGAGCAAATCTTCCATCGTTTTTAACATTTCTTGTTTTTTTCTCTGTCCTTGTATCGACTTACACATGCTCCCGAGCCTTCATGACGCACGTAATTGCCCTAAAAAATTATATTTATCTCAAATATCATAATAGGAAAATCTTTTTTTAAACACTGACAACATAACAAAGTAAAGACCACAAAAAGGGGCAAAAAAAGAACTGCACACTGACCACACGTTGTTAAATAAATACCAAGGCCTTGCAATCTATTTCTCCATCTTTAAACATGCAGAGCACTCTCTTGCAACGCTCTTCCGTCAATGATGTTCAAACTCTCAGGCTCAATGCGTCTAAAGGGACTCATACCTCACATACTGTACGCCAAGAGAAAAAGCCGCTTGAATTATTGAAGGCAGGAGAGAGATGGAGAGTGAACTGGGAACTTGTGCACGAAGGAATGAGAAAGTCTGAGGTAGAGGTAGTCAGAAATGGAGGGAGAAAGAGGAGTTAAGGGGGGAGTGAAGACACTTTGGGAAGGAGTCTACAGCACGTGAGAGGGCCGAGATGCCGAAGGAGGCAGAGTGGAGAGGAGACAGGAAGAAAGCGGGGTAGAGGTAAGTAGAATGTGTAGTTTTCCCTGTGGCTTGTTTGTCTGCTGATGTAAAGAGGAAATGGCTAGATCAGCAGGGGCTTTTACCTACAAGAGTTTAACTAGTTGCAGAATTACATGTGTGCCACACACACACACACACGCATAAAAGTCCATGCCCCACAGGACTGAAGGAGATGAAGGGGAAGAAAAACAGACACCGTGCAGTAATGTCTTCTTCATGCTCAGGCATTGCACTGCTCAATAGAGCTTTTTTGCACTTTAAACCGAGTGTCACTTTTGCGTGCATGTTTGTGTGTGTACTCTGTGTGAGTGGTTAGAGGGGACACACTATATATATATATTTATGTGTATGTGTGTGTGAGAATGTGTCCATGTGTGCTATAAACTGGAAAATCTACCAGGTCTTTGACTTCCCTTGGTGCTGGCTTTGTATCAGCACCCAGCTGAACATGGCTGCAGATCAATTTCCCACACACACACGCACACACACACACACACACACACACACACACACACTTGGATTTGTTTACAGTTTAAACAGCAGGTAGCACAGATAACAGCCACTTAATCCACAGCCATTTGGACAACTGAATGTGATACCCGAAAAGTTTCTTTTCTTTATCTTCTGTCTGTTTGAAAATGTTTGTTTGCTGACCTCCAGTGATTTAACTTTGTTCACCTTGCTGCAGTGATGTGCATGTGTACTTTCGGGCATTGTGACATCACTCTTGGGGTGTGGTTAGAAGTGCAACAGATCCCATTTGTGACTTTCCAATGTTGTGGTGGAGAGAACATGGACAGGACTTCTTGACCTTGAGGCTCCTGTTCAGTTTTTACACAGCTACTGTCACTGTTCTGAAAGATTAACTGAAATTATCACAGGGGTCAAATCTGATGATCTCTCTATGATAGTATATATAATATAAAGTTGTGTCACATACAGAAGCTATCAGTGATATGAAATGCATACTAAAAGACATGATCTCATGGTTTGATTGACAACTGATGCCAAAATCATAAAGAAATGACTGTTGCCTGCATTGCCAGCTCCTTGTTCAATTACCTTTTTTATTTATTGCTCCATCCCTGAGTACTCTGTATTCTTTGCAGCTCAGTAATTAAAGCTGAAGTGTGGGAAAGTTTCTGGCAAGGTGTTTCTCTTTGACTGACAACGCTGCCTTGTCATTGTAAAAGCTGTCAGCCAGCATGCATTTACTGCTGGCCAGCTGTGACGGCGTTCATACACACTTTGGCTGGGCTGCTGTTCAATCCCCTGCTGCTGTTGCACTTCTGGCCAACACAGCATGATGGCTTTCCAAGATGCGTGTGTGTGTGTGTGTGTGTTTGGGGGTCGGGTTGGGGGGTGTGTATATGTTCGCGTGCGCATGCATCCATACATGTAAAGTGTTTATTGGGGAGGCATTCTCCTCCCACATCTGCAGATCACTCATCCTCAGGGAAACCTCCCCCCCGCTTTCATCAAGCCGCTTGAAAAAAACTGGGAAATAATTAAGGGGTGAATAGAGTGAAGTGGAAAAGTATAGATGAGCCAGGAAGTACAGTGACACATGAAAGAGGAAAAGAGAGAGAGAGATAGTGAGCGATCGAGGTTTAACTAAACTAAGGAAAGCGAGCGAGGCATGTGGCACGGTGAAGGCTCTACCGGTCACCATGGCAACCCTTTAAAGGCCGATCCCAATGCAATTAGAGTGGCTTTGAGGCAGCCAGTCTGAGGGCAGAGAGTATGAAAAATAATGGCAAGAAAGAGCAGACTTAGGAGAAACAACCCAGCTGAATGAATGAAAACCAACTATTATGTGACCAAATGTGTCAGTAATTGTATGGGATGATTGCGGGGAGGTCTCCATTCTTCCACACTGGTTGTGGTAATTCTAATAATGAAGACGCCTCTGGCAAGGTATGTTTATGGGTTTGTGCACAATTGAGCTACCGTGTGTGCACGTTCATGTACGTCTTTGTGTGTTATTTATTGATGCCGTTAGCTTCAAGACAAGACCGACGGAAAGAGAGGAGGCAGAGGTTTGAATCGTAGCAGTACAGAGGGATAAAGGCTTAGGCTCAGGCCACCAAGGAGATATTATCAATGAAATTAAACCTCACTACTCTGTAGTATTATTGCTTCCAATCCTCTCCAGTCCTATCTAAGCCCATTAAGCACAAAAGAGCGCAGCTATCTAAGCACATTCAGTATCATTCTTTGGTGGACACAAGATCTAGTTCATACTTGTTGCTTAAGTAACTGCTTAATCAGTGTGTGCACTCATTCTGTGTGTGTTGTGAATGCAACATGTAAAAGTTAATATTGAGGTATGCGTCATGAAGGCCTTGGCTGCCTGTCCCATGAGGATTATATTGATTAGTTTTTCTTCACGCTGCGGATCAAATGCCAGTTATTAAGCACACAGATTGAGGATATTCAGACCAACACCTCAACAGCCAAGTCATAATTCCAGCTGGCAAAGTTTTTTTTGTAAAATATCTCAGATATATCCAGGTATAAGCCTGAAGAAAAAGCCAATTAATGTCATTTAATGAAATGTAATGAAATATTGAATGGATAGAAATTGATCTTTAACACTGCACAATTAGAGACAATTCAACTGGCCGTGTCCAATAACTCCACACAGTGATTGACCAGTTATGCAGAGATTGGAAAATAAGGCAGGATTTTAGCTTTTCTCTGTTTTAACTACTTCTTCCTTCATGTGTAAAAATGTGTGCAACACTATGAATACCTGTCCTAAAAATGTGCGCCATTATTCTTATATGTGTGATTCATAAACTCCATTAGAGATGCAGACTTCCCCTTTCTTTGAGTGTGTCTTGTTCTTAGATGTGGTCAGGTGACATTTCATATGAATTATTTTACTCACATACCCGAGCCTTAACTCTTCAATCACACACAAGCGACGTCATGAATCTTGCCCTTCCCAGCCTTCACTATCACATATGGTGAACACAACATAAAAACCAGTGCTGTTGAAAGCCACAACACAGGCTCTGTTTGCAAGTGCAGTGGAAAAATGTCTTGTCATCAAGGGTGATGGGAAATATTCTGAATGCCGACCTTATGAGGTGTAGACTCTGCTGCCCGTATACGTGCAGTGAGTCAACAGCAACTCCATTCACGTGGGAAAAGCTTCGAAGTGATGAGGATATTTTTCATTGCATATCCAGGGCAAATTGATGGCTTGTGTTGCGGCCATAGCCTACTGAGTGTTTATAATATAGCATTTGCACTCCACTGCTCCGATCCTGTGACCCCCAAAGGGAATTGATTTCTGCCGCTCCGCTGCCCTTTCACGTCTCTGTCTTCTCTCGTTTTCCTATTCTCTCTCATTCCATACTTATTTTTCCCTTTTTCTCATCATCATCCCCCATCTCCTGCTGCTCTTTCTTCTCTTTGTACTTTCTTCTTCTTCACGCACACACACACACACAACGGTATCTTTATGATTCTGCTCTGTCTTCGTCCTTCATTTCATTCGCTCTTTTGCCCTCCTCCCTCCCTCTGGCTCTCATGTCATGCCTGCTTGTTTTATTGCTTTATACAGTATCTCAAAGCCCCCAGCTAGTCTTTGCTTCTTGATTCGTCTGCACACGATCTGCTCCCAGTTTCATCTTTCTCCGCCGTCGCTCTGTACTCGTTTTTTTTTCTCCCTCTTTCTTCTTTGCTTCTCTCTCTCTGCGTGTTTACACCCTCCATCTGCCTAATCACTCGATCATCTCTTTTCAGTCTTTTTTCGCTGTTTGTCTTTCCCTCTCGTTTTCTATTTCTTATTTCCTAGCCCTCCACTCTGTTTGTGCCTTTCACCGCCAAGTGTTATCCCTTCCTCCTCTTCTCCGTCTGTCTCTCAGTATTGGGTCCTGTCCTCAGCCCACAGCTTGGTTGACAAATGAATTATCTTTCCAAAGACACCACATAACTACCCCCAGAGCTCTTTATTTAACCAGCTACAGCTTTTCCATAGCTGTCACTTTTGCAGATTGCTACTGACACGGTGACACCTCCTGACAAACACACATATGCATGTGTTTCACTGCAGTTTTTTTTTCTTCCCTTTTCTTGATGTTAAAAGTCTTTTCACATATGTCATCATCCCTCTTAGTTCAAGTATCTCATATATATGGTTTAAAGGTTTATTCATATTATGAAAAAAACATTCTTGAGTGACTACCAGCCCAGAAACTGACAACGCCACCCACCCCTACGACTTCAAACTTGAAAGTTGTACGTTTTGCCTTGTTTAATGTTTTTTTTTGTTTTTTTTAAATGTGTGTATTTCGTAGGTTAGCGTGTTAAACAAGCCCATTTTGCTTCGTTATGGTTTGAGTGTTGCTGTTCTAAGTGAATTCACTTGACAGACGTGCCTTGAAAGTAACGATAAAGCTACACTTGAAAAGGAATTGATCGATGTGCAGGAATTCATTTGCTTGGCAACACTGTGCAACTTTGCACAGCAACCAAAAGCTGCAGTGTCCTAATGGACAGCGTGTGTGGAGTAAAACCAAGACTAATAAATCCATACTAATCAACATGTACATTTAGTGTTACAGCAGTACTGGTATTACTGTGACGCTGTTAGTGCAGTTCCAGTGTAAAATCACCTGGTCATATAGTTTTGCATTGTATTATAAACAATACTGGCGGATTCTTGCTTGGAAAATGTGGCTTTTTGTGCCGGGACCTTATGACATTTAGTAACATTTAGTAACACAGTTACAGTCGATGTCAAATGTTCTGTATAATCTGTTTCTGGTTCAATAATGAATTAAATAAATTATTTGCTATCATTATTGCACTGTGTGTAGCTGTTGCCATAACTACACATTTGAGATGAGGTTGGTTTAATGCCAGCACATCACTGCAGTTACCTTCAACAAGGGATGTTGTCAGCAGCACTGCTGGACTCTTCAGCCTCACGTAAGAAGTACAGGTTTGTAGCCTGCTATATTAGGACTACTTTGAGTTATAATATTGATATATATCTGTCTTACAAGTAACACTGAATCTGCCCTGTTTTACGGAGTGACTTGTTGGAGAGCAGAGGAGGAAATTATTGGAAAGTCTGTATATCCACAGGAAGACGTGTCAGTGACCGGACAGCTCTATTATCAGCTGAAATTTAAGATAAGTTAAGGGTTTTATTATTAGATCAATTTCTTTTTTTTTATATGAATGAGTGCTTTATTCATAATGAGAGTTTTGGTTGTTTTTAAATTGAGTGTGGTATTTGAGATTTGCTATTTTTATCATGTTCTTTCAAAGGTTTTATGAAAGCCTGCATACAGAAGGTTCCATTGAGCATCATGATTATGTAAATGTAAAGTGTGAGTGTTGCTAGTAATCCTTTACTACAGCTATTAAATAATGACTGCAAGAAACATAACACATTTCCTGTTCATAAGATCAGTAATTTCTGCAGTTATGTTGCCTTACAGGATAAAGTCTATCCCAGGCATGTTTCTGCCTCATTTTAAGTTTAGCTGATTGTAACATGTAAGGTGGCTACTAGTACTCTGATTACTTTTGTATACTGTGTCTTTTTACTAGAAACACTTGCTTTATAAACGTTTTCACATCACATGTTTTATATTGTACTTTCACATTATTGTAATTAACCAAGTTTTTACATTACACAATGTGCTTACAAGTGCATATCAACATGGTGCCTCTGTAAATAAATAATAATAATAAATACTTTATAGCCAAAAGATGGCTCATTCCTCACACATGCTTGTAAAGGCTTAGAGAATTCAGGCATTAATACTAACATAACATAATGTGATAGAGATATAATTAATCATAATTAATTAATTATGATTGTTTTTTTCAGTTATTATTGGTGTGATATTTGCAGAAGTGCAGTTAAACTCGGTTGATTTACTGGCTGCAGAAATGTCCGTAACACCTGTGAAACTGATGCAGAAGCTTCTCAGACCTGTGGTAGCTGACCAATAGGAGCAGGTTGGGCTTTTCGGAGGGTGCGTGGCCTAAAGAGACCAGCGCTAAAACAGAGCATTGCAGACAGAGGCTGAAAATAGGTGCTGCAGTTATGGCTATTATGAGATAAATGTGTTTTTGTGAACATTAAATCATGCAAACCCATTCCGGTATAGTCACCCAAAATAAACCTGAAAAATGGGCATAATATGTCTCTTTAAGGGAAACTAATTTGTTTCATGCTTTTTATGATTTTACTCACACATCAGCAACACTACCTGCAGTGACCTGCCTCTCAATCTTTTTCTCATTGCTCCTCCCAGGCCCAAGTATTAATGTGAAGGAGATCCCAGGTGGGCCCTTTTGGTATTAGACACATATTAGCTCTGAAGTAGGCAGAAATGAAAGTATATTATTCAACGTTGGCTGTGGCTTGCCCCCTGTTCAATATTGGATAGGTTAGCTCAGGTGGTTAAAGATTTTCAAAACTGCCCTTTTGTGTGAATTATTTAGCATTTTCACAGTGGAAGCCTCCAGTTAAAGCTCTGGCCCATCACACCTGGCCCATATTCCTGTCAGGAAAAAGCTGTATCAACTGCAGTAATGTGAACTTTAGTCGTGACACCAATTGACCTGACATTTCTCACAAGCTGCATCGGAAAGTACATCAAAGACAAGTTTTAGAAGTAATGAAATTAGAGATCTGACCTGTGTCCTCCTAATGATGGAACTGTTTTATTAATTTCATCTATTTTCACGTTAGTTTCACACAGTCTGAGTGTGTGTGTGCAGGGTTTTATAGTGTGGGCAACCTGCCTCACCTTGTAATGTCTCACTACTGTACATGAATAACTAAACACAGCACTTATTAACTGTAGAGGGTATTTAGCTTCATTGTCGGATTACTGTAAGTCTCAATGTGAAGTTGCATAACGAAACTCAATTTTGAGGCGAAATAGATTCCTCTGCCTTGTCTTTCTCACCACATATGTCAGCATGCAGCGCCCAGGTCAGACCCTCTGTGATGTGGACATCAAGGTACTTGAACCTGTCCCCTCTCTCCACGAGTATACATTGATTTTTAAGGGGCCTACAGTTCCCCAAAATCATCTCCTTAACGTGATGCTCAGGAGGAGGTTGTTGTCCTGACACCAGCGGGTCAGGTTCTCTACTTCCTTTCAGATAGACCTTTTCGTTGTTTTCAGTGATCAGGCCCACCACAGCTGTCGTAAGCAAACATGGCAATGGTGTTTGAGTCGAAAACATCCACATAGTCATGTGTATACAGTGAGTATTATTATAGTGAAATATTATGGCGGTTATGAAAGCAATGTGATGTTTTTACTCACAGTGGCATGGGAAATTGGGCTAGTGTATAATTCATCCTCTTTTGGGACGAGGAAAATAGCTAAAAATGTATCACTGCCCATGTTTACTATTGTTTGTATGCCGAAAGACGTTCATTTCTGAAGTGCTTCGAATTCAGTATTTGAAGTGGGAAACGTTTTTTTTTCCTTTCTTTTGTAAAATACATTTACTCCAAGGATTTCTGATGCCTGTGTTGTGCTATATGTTCTGGCTGCATTTGAAAGTGAGATGTATACAAATCAGGAGAACCCTGTATGTGTGTGTGTGTGTGTCTGTAGGGATGGATTTTTGTAAAGTGCAGCAGCACTAAGTCCATGCTTTCTCTTTGCCATTTAATCTCCATGTCATTATCAAACCACCCCTGCGTGGCATGTGTGTGTTTCTCTGCCTCTGTGATTATTATATATTGCATACATTAGAGGATAGATGGCATGTTACTGTGAGATTCACAGCTGAGGGAACAGGAATTGCATAGAAAGAGAAGAAGATGGATGGGGAAGCATACAGAGGAGACCAGAGTAGAGCAGAGGGGGCTAAAGATGGATTTCTTTGAAGGGATGGGTGGGGCAATGGACATATAGAGGGAGGTATGACACATGTGGCCCAGACAGGTGCTATGGTCACAGCCACAGACTGAGTGAGAGACAGAGGCAGTGTGAAAAATTGATGTGCCCTACTTACAGCAGCTGAGCATAGATGGGAAAGGGAGGGTGGAATGATGTTGGATTTTGGAAGAGAGCAAACCATGTTGTGTTGTTTTTTTCTTCTTTAGTGCATTACATCACGGCACTTTGTTTCTATTTGTGGGTGTGTGCCTGTAACTCGTTTAGCTTCATGTTCAGCCAACATGCAGCGGAGCTTTGTTGCTCCATTTTTTTAACATCTGTGTGTGTGATATCTTTCCAAACAGCACTTCTTCACTGCTGTTGCCTTATTAATTTTACAGCTTTGGCTGTAAACTAGCCAAAAATCTTTTTTTTTTTTTTTACACACACACACACTACTTTGGAGGCCTGGGCCGCATGGCTCTCATTAGCCCATCTTACACTCTTCGGCACTGTTTGACCAAGTGGAGCCCTTTATCTGCCCTCCTATTTAAACGAGGTGGGGAGAAAAGTCGGTCCCTGAATGAGTCAGCAGAATGGAAACCACAGAATGTTAATCAACGCTACCAAACTCCATACAGGAACAACTAAGGAGCTGTGACGCTTTAGTCGGTTTACTCCAAGGAGTATCTTAATGACCAAAAAGGATTTATGGAGGTTAAGTTGCAGACCACACAGTGCGCTTAGTCTTTGAATTTATGCTGTTCTCAGCAGCCGGCTTAATGCAACGTAGTGACCAAGACTCACCTGAGAGCTGAGATAACTATTAGAGAAACCTGGCTCGTAGCATTTAACTCTCATCTGCCCACTTGTTAGGTAGGCATGAATTGATGTGTGATACTGAAGGTATTCAAGGTGGTTTCTCTGGCAGGCTGTTGCCTTTAAATCAGGTACCACTGTTTAGAACTTCATCCACCCCCAATTTCAATTTCTCCTGTTTGTTGTTCCTGCCCAGAGCTCCAGGAGTGACAGCGTTTTCATTTGATTGACAAGACATCCTTCGCCTGTTACCAGGGAGATGATCTCACAGAGACGGCAGCGTTTCATTATGTACAATGGGGGCCATAGGATACACTGTAATGCGTGCTACCAGTTGATAGAGACAGAGACGATAACTCGAGCCCCAGGTGACAAGTTGGTTCAAAATATTCAAAGCCATGAAACATAATTACACAAACTGAACATGCTGCAGTACAAGATAAAACATAATGTGAGCGTATCGCTGTCAACGTATAAACTACTGTCACTGACTGACTACTGTGTGATATATAGGCATGTGGCAAGCTTTGGTGTTAAGGTGGTCTAATGTTTAGAGAGATCATAAAGAAAATGGTTTGCAGCCCATACCTAGAAACAATCTTTTTGCTGAAGTATACGTTAGTTAAATGGTGAATCCTTGCTGTGACCTTTAAACTCGAGACAAGAGAAGAGCACTTTTTCATAATGTAGACTTGTCATGACTAGAATTGGGTATAAAAGTTTGATACAGACTGAATTTTGTGCAATTTATTCTGTTTTTTTTTTTGTTTTGTTTTTTCATTTTGACCACAAGATTTACAACTTTTAAACAACAGCAAATAATCCTAACACAGCTGACCTTTGATCGAACGGAAAACCAGAGTCCAAAAAAACACGAATTGTCTCTTACATAGACTTGTCCTATTAGCTGTTAGCTGTCATCTAACAAACAGCTATTGTGACCGACTAGCAATATCATGTTCCAAGCTGCTTGTTAGCCATAAGCTGCACACAAATATATGTGAGAGTGAACTTTATGAATCTTATCTAGCCCTTGCACTTCTGCTGACATTTAGACAATTAAGAACTATAACTTAATTTGTTCAAATGAAAATCTAAATTTTTTGAAAATGCTTTTACATTGCTATCCATATTCAATACCGTACCCTTTAGTCCTGATGACGGGAGATTCAATACTGCCACTGTACTCTTGCATTACTTTGTAGGACAGTCAGCAATCATGCCAGCTCCCAACTTTTAATGGTCAGAAAAAGAAAAAGTTTGACTCCTGACCCAGACATGGTCACATTCTGCTGTTTGACACAGCCATTAAAAAATACGAAATGTCCCACACCAAAATAAGTATTTTTGTTTGACAGCATTGGTGTGTTGGAAACAGAAACAGGTTGAGTATGACATCACTGCCTTGTCTATTTTCATGTATTCTCATTAGTGACTTACCTAAACAGAGCTGTTTAGGTTACATAGCTCTATGTTTCTGCTATAATAATGTGCATTATGAGGGAAACCTCCACCAAACACTTTGCAGCTTTTTTACAAGTTACATGCTAGTTAACAAGAGTATAAAACTCAGGTGACAAAGAGGATAATTTTAGCCTCTGTCGTCTCTTCCCAAAGTCTTTATCTGTATTTTATGTTTGTCCATCTGTCTCTCTTTCACAGCACTCATTGAATGGACTTGTTTCTCTGAGGGAGAAAGGCATGCTGGGTAATTGAAAGGGGGCAACTGGCACAAGTCAAACAGATGGAGACGTAGTGTGTGTAGAGCATGTGTGTATGTGTGGGGCCGCGTCTGGCAGGAGTCAAACGGCTGTGAATTTATCAGCTCTCCAACGAAGGCCAAAAGCAGCACTTGCCAGATCCCACTATCTCACTCTCATGCGCACACACCCATACACACCTCATACCTCACATCTTCCAAGATTTCTCCCCATCATCTTAGGTCTGTTGTCATCTAGGTATCTATTTTTTTTTGGCAGCTTGTTGTTTCATTGTCTTCATCCATTTATCCCTCCATATCTTTGTAGTTTCTTGGACGGATCTGTCACTCTTGTATCGAGGATCTTTCCTCTTCCCTATTTCTCCCTCTAATCACTCTCCTGTCTTCATCTCTCCCTTCATCTTTTCGCCACTTCGTCTTTGCCATTGGCATTCCCAGCAAGCGACAGATGCCGGGCAGAAATTGAGAAGGGGAGAGGAAGACATCGAGGGGAAGAGAGGGAAGAAGATGATAGAGGGAGAGGCGAGGCGAGGCTTGATGCTTTGTTGCTCTTGTGTTATAAAGGAAGGTCTCTCCTTTATCAACAGTCTAACAGGCTGCTGGACTCAGTCATCCTGATTTATCTTTGACTATTTACTGCTGGGTGTTGGGGCCCACACAGGTGGTGCCATGCACACACACATGTGCACGTACACACACCTTTCCTTCATGCTTCAATGTGCATGCGCAAACACACACGCAGGCAGGAGTCCGCTGACACTTTATTCAACGTAAAAGCGCTGTCACCCAAAACAAAAACTGACAAATATACACAGCGGATTTGGGAAATTTTAATGGCTGATTGATTTCACATTTCTTTTCTGAAAACTGGAGGACACCTTTGTTGTAACAGATCACCAGAAAAACACTTGGAATAACGCAGGAGCAACCATTTTATATCCAAGCTGCTGTCCTCTCCTTGACTGTTCATTTAGGGATTTAAAGAAGAGTCTTCAACACGTGACGACATAATCCAGTGTTTCCATAATCCTAAATGGATGTATGCACTCAACCGGTCCTTTTCTACGCACATACACTCAGACACACACATGCATATTCAAGTCAGTTAATGAGCAGACACATACACCTGCTGCAGGTGTTCACCATGTTTCTGATAACCTGCAGAAATGGTCCGCCAGTGTGTGACAATCGTTTGCCGTCTTTATTGAGATCTGTATGGCTCTGTACCGAACGGGATTTGTCGCATGTGAACTGAATCTTTGATGGTCTCCGCGCTTTTGAAATACTCTGAGATCTTCTGGCCTTTTCATCTCCTTCTGCTTTTTTTCATCTGAAAAGAAAATGAATAGGCTTGTCAATCAGCCTTAGCCGGCCACCTGGAAATCATGTGATTATGTGGGAAATACTTTGTGCGCTGTCACTTTGTAGTGCAAAATGAGTGATTGAAATCATGATTGAGTGTGTGGCCCCTTTGCAAGGACTGTCAAACATGTGAGAGGAACAAAATATGCTGCTAATGACAAAATATTGTCGCAACGTCATAAAAAAAGAAAGAAATATAATTTTCACGTTTGGTTAATATGTTGAAGGAGAAAAAGGCTAAAGAATTGTTGCCTAAATGTCCCAAAAATCTCCTTCTCTCCGGGGAATTTAATTATCAACCTTAGTCAAGTGACTTTGACTTGTTCTCCATACTTAGCTGAAGGTGACTTTCCCTTCCTCTCACCAGCCAACCAATTGTGGTTGAGGATGAGCCATTTGGCATCGGAAGAACTGGTTTATTTTCTATCTGTAGTTTGGCTGAGCTTCATGGGTAAAACTTGGTATGAGGACAACAAACAGTTTAATATGTTTTAAAGTGACTCCAGAGATGATTGCAGACAAAGATAAAATATGAAAAGTCCTCTTTTCGGTCTCTGTTATGCCATACTGCACAGGGATTGGGAGGGAGAGGAAGGAAAGTGGGCTGTTTTTTGCTGTCTCATACCTTTTTAAAAGTTCTGCAGTTTCACAGTCTAACAGGAATCCATCCATTGTTTGACAGAAATGCCAGGACGGTATATCCTGAGCATGCGCACACATACACACACGTTGAAAAATACCCCAGATACTCCAAAAAACAGGCAGACTGAGTGTCAGAGTTTAGAAGTTTAATTGGCCAATGTGTCAGTAGAGGAGCAGGGTGTGTGTGAGAAGTTTGGACAACTGTCGAGAGCGCATCGGCCTCCGATGCTCTCTGTGATTTACGGACGAAGATTTGTTCCTGTCTGATTGTCAGTTTCCCTCGTGTCTCCACTGTTTCAATCAATGTTGTTGTCGCGAGTGAGAAATGTGAATGAAGCTGTCCTTGTGTTATATTTGGAGCTCTGAACACTTGGGTTCGTAATGTCTGACGGTGGTTTGTGTTTTTGAAAACAAAATGGCCACTTCTTCATATTACCACCAGGGTTGAGGGTTACGGTTGGAATTAGCATTATGCCAAAAGTTAAAAATCAGTCACAAGAAAAAGTGGCACAAAGAAATTCATCCTCGTCTTTGTAAAACATTTTGTTCTTGAAACTCTGTGACATAGTGCAGACATCCCAAGTTCCAAAAAGTCATTTCCGGGAGACCGGGGGGGGGCGTGATGAACTTGGCATACCTCGACATGTCGTTTGCAATCATTAAGTCCGCCGTGGGAAATGCTGAAATCACTGTTGCACACAGTGCACCTTGCCATGGTGTCATCATTCCTCACTTTAACAAGACAAGGATATACTTTCGTATACTCTGCTGTAAAATGAGTTTTGTATTTTTTTTTTTTTACTGGAGGATTCGCCCTCTGCCATTTCGCGAGCTGCATTGATTGAAGGAGTGAACACAGAATTTTTAAACCTGTGGTGATAAATAATAAGTCGGAGAGAGTACATCGAAGTCCCTCCCACAACGAAAGCTTATTGGTGTATTTTGCTGACCAAACCAATCGGCGCGCTCTCTCTCGCAACCAGTCGCCCTGAACACGAGAACACGCTGAACAGAGTTTTCGCTTGAATGCATGCACGGGTGCTTCATGTAGCTCATTGTATCTCAGTCTCACGCGCTCACCCCCCTCCCCTCCTCTCGCCTATGCCTGCGCAATGTAACTGAAAGTAATCCGAGCATGATGCGCGAGGTACTATCTTTTCTTTATGCTCGCACTCGCATTTTTTTTAATCTCTCTCGCGTAATCCAAAATCCGGGATGTTTTACCTAGCTCGCGGGCATCAGGGAGCCACTGTCAATATCAGGGAGACTCCCGGAACTTCCGGGAGACTTGGGATGTCTGCATAGTGTCTACTCTTGAGGCTAGTAAAACGACTAGCAGCTGGTAAGATTGTAGTGCTAGTCCGTCACAATAGCTCTCTGAGCTTCTTTCTTTTTTCTCTGTACTGTAGCATTTATTCCCCTGGTAGCTTGCTCTCAGGATTGTACATCATTTCATTCAATAAGGAGTTATTGAGGGGGGGATAAAACTCTCAGAGCAAGCAAGATTGCTT
This sequence comes from Larimichthys crocea, assembly GCF_000972845.2. Classification (NCBI taxonomy): domain Eukaryota; kingdom Metazoa; phylum Chordata; class Actinopteri; family Sciaenidae; genus Larimichthys; species Larimichthys crocea. Next base: position 45,309,202 of record NC_040023.1, on the reverse strand, counting down.
GCTAACTGTCAGCAAGTTCACTGACTTGGTCGCTAACAGGACAATAAGTTCACACAGTTTATTCCAAAGACAAATTTGTACAGTTGATCCCTGTCAACGTTGCACTTCTCTGGAGTTTATACTCCAACAGAGGTGGGTGTAAAAGTGAACGGCGACGTGCAACTACCTAATATTCTACGATACTGTAGCTTCCTCCATCTCTCTGGCGAGACAATGTGTGTCAATATTCACCATTTTTGTGTTCGTTGGTTGCTGTGATACCATCGGAATGGATTTCACCACTAAAGACGTGCACATAGAGAAGAGTAGTATCAAGGTTAAATTGGATGACATCATCGTAAATGTCCTAGTTTTTGTGTGTGTGTGTTTGTGTTATTGTGTGTGAGCGTTTCCGCACGGACACAAACGGGTAGGAGGACTCCCCGAAGGAAAACCGCGTTCCATGGCCTTGTCTGTCGATATTACAGCTACAAATCAGACCTCCCACACTGCTGAGAGCAGCAAATAGTACACATTCACACACACACAAGCACACACTTTCACAGACTCCATTGACTAAGGGATAGTTTTATTACCAATCTCTGCTTGATACAGCTCCCTTGCTACAGTTTGGAGTGCGAAAGTAGTTCAAATGCTCTCGGCCTTGTTTATCTGGTATGTGCATAATTGTTATTTTGCCTGTGTTTTATTTATCCGTGTGCATTTGCATGCACACTTGTGCACAGGTAGATGTTTTATTAATATGCATGTGTACACGTGTGCACTGGTTTGGCCTGTTTGCTCAGTTGGGAAAACAGATTGCACTCTATCTGGACAGAGATGTGCAGTGGAGCAACAGAGAAAACAAAGCTGGCCTGAATCAAATGTGTCAGGCAGTTGTCTTTGACAATTTTTCCATTTACAGAGCCTTTGAAACCTTAAAAAAACACGATGCATGTGACGTTGTGATATTGTATTTTGCTTGAGATAAGGCTGACACTCTTTTCAGCACTAGATCATGTAATAATGACAAAAAAAGTGCTATTTGTGATAACAATTCATCATTACTAGCTGAAAAGCCTAAAGATTCGCATTATCAGTCCGTATACAGTATATTTTCAGTTAGAATACAGGATTTATAAGAAGCTTGAAGACAGGGAACCTCCTTCCCATGGCCCAGGTATCATCTGTAATAATAGAGCTGCAATCATCCCACCAGCTAATCACACTGGATCGTCAAAAGATCCAGCGCTAAACCTGGGTGTTAAAGCAAAAGACACTCAGTCATCATCATCCATCTGTTGTAGATTGGCCAGACCTCAAGTCTTTCCCTCCTCTAAAAGAAACTTTACTTTATAGCTAAAAGGAAAACTGTTAGAGGAAGAAACCAAAGGTGTGAGATGGAAAGAGACAGAAAGAGACCACCTGCTGTGTTAATGTGACTGGACAGAGAGGGTGTCAGACCGACTGATGTCACACCGAAGTCCATCACATGTACTTCCCTTGAAGTTGTGAAGTTGGACACCCAACTTGAACTAAAGCCTATGTCCATATGTCCACATATTGGCTGTTACTAGATGAGGGGTTTCCTTCATCTTTTGCTACATACGCCACTTTTGTATTGACTGTTGTTATACATTTAGATCAGTGGTTCTTAACCTTGTTGGAGGTACCGAACCCCACCAGTTTCATATGCTCATTCACCGAACCCTTCTTTAGTAAAAAATAAAATGTGATTTTTTTACTGGTGCACAAAATGAACCGTGCATTAACATCAACTTGTTCAAATAACAAAACCAACACAGTGCATGAACTCACAACAACTTACAACAGTGTGACTTCTGCTGTTGCCTTTGAGAGACCAGTTCAGATATGCGTGGCTTCACCTTGGCAAGTGCCAGTCTCATGTCATTTTCACAGCAAAGTCTGTTCCTTTTCTTAGTTTTTATGTCCAGCATCCTTGAAAACGATTGCTCACAAAGATATGTTGTAACAAATGGTATAAAAAATTCCAGGGCGGAGGCTCCACCGAACCCCTAGGGTTCGATCGAACCCAGGTTAAGAACCACTGATTTAGATACTGTACCATACCAAGCTCTCTTAAACTCTTTCAAACTGTCAATGTTTTTGGTTTTAACTCCGTTATAATTTGCAGCTGAAACAGGGACACAGTACATGCAGACCGAGAGCTAAGAAGGTCTAGAGGAACGGATTTCTTCACACAATGATGGCATGCTTTAGTTCAGTTGCTTCACTGGGCATTATGATGCCAAGAATAAAAGTAGTTACTGCAAAAAATGTTGATATGTCTACTTAATTAGTGCTCAGCTTTTTGTTGAATTGGGGTTGTATTGTTACCATGAGGTCAAAATGTTCCATGGTCCTATATCAGTCCACTACACATGAATTGGGAACCACTGCTGTGTACAGGGATATTGCTGTGGCTAATGGCCCTTTCAGACACAAGGCAATTTGCAGTGGGCGCCCTCTGCGGCCGGAGATGTTGAACTTTGGTTGCAAGTGTGCGGGTGGTGAGCTGTACTGTGCCCCACACGTTGCTTGACACATCGAAAAACCATTGTTGCACGGTGTAATCCATTAAAAATAATGACTTATTTTCACACACCCTATGAGGGCAGTGCTACCATTGCCGTGTCTGAAGGGGCCATAACGCAGCTACATCCTAAATCATTCGGCATCACAATTTTGATCTTCCCAGACATTGCCTGAGTTGGAGGGACGTGTCTTGCATGGATGGTGCTCATTTTTTTTGGAGATTGCTGAGAATTGAATTAGGACATGAGAGTTGTTAACACCTGTGCAAGATAACGAGTACACAAGGAAATGATGCCAGGTGGAAATTAAGTTTTAGTTTCATTTTCCGGTGGAGTTATTACATTGGCACGCAGCTGAAGAGAGAGAAAAGAGACGGGCTATTAAGTGAATGATAATCACAAGAAATCACTCACGAAGCCACAAGCCAATGGCTGCAAGTTCTTTTACTCAAGTGAAACTCTTTTTGAAACATTTTGTGAAGCATTTAAAAAATGAAAGAAATGAACATGAACTGGTCATTATGTTTAACTTAATTCAAAATTGTGAACTATAAATTGGATCTACATAAGTTTAATCTGTGTCATCTAGCTCTTGTTTGGTGTAAACTTGCACAACACCATGTTTAAGTGGCTCCTTCTTGTAGGGAAGTTAATATTAGATAAAGAAGTTACATTAATGCATGTGTTATCATCCTATCAGTGTCCAACATCATCCAGTCAGAAAGAAGGAAATGGTTTCCTATAATTTTTTTTGTTGCAGAGTGTTATATTGGACAAATGATGAGTGACTTTACTCATAATAACATAATGACACTGGACACTGCAAGGAATGGACTTGCTTTGCCAGCTAAATATGGAATGGATGTATTATGTAGTTTCAAATACTTCTCTAATGGTCTCAAATGATCAAACAACCCCCAGGGCTCATTGTCTGTTTGACTGCTATGGTCCTTCTAATAATTGATTTTCTATCACATACTCACCCTTTTGTTCTGTGTCTGCATTTCAAAATTTTAGGACTGTTATGGACTAAATTAAATGCTTTGTATTGTTGCATTGATTCAGTTCTAATTTGAATTCACACACAAACACACACAGATTTCTGCTCCCTGGTCATGCAGATGCTTCCAGCAGCATAATGAAAGCATAATTTAAAGAGAATTATTCATTGGTTGAAGCATTGTCAAATAAAGCCTGTGATACTGTTCATAGTCTATGCAATATTTTTCATAAATACCTTATTACCCCTTTCTTTGTATGTCACACCCATTTACACCTTAGGTCACTGGAATAAAAAGGAGGAGACCCAACTATGTTCACCCACGTAGAGCTCAGTTGCTCTGGGTTCTGCCATCTGTCAGCCTCGCTGCTTCACCAGGCCTGAATCCATGGGGAGAGAGCTAGACTCTCCCTCCGTTGTCGTCAAATTGATTCGGCTAAGTGGCCATTTATTTTAATTAGCTAATGAATAGACTGGTTAAAAGGAATAGACGCAGGGCTGTTTGACTTGATCAAGTTTAGAAACCAACATTAGAGCACAGTTTACTGGAGAGCAGTTCTTCTGCTGCAATAAATCAAGTGGAGCACCCTGCTGGTTTTATATTACAAAAGATACAAAGTGAAAGTAGCCGAATGACAAAACACAGAAGTTAGAAAAGTGGAAGATGGAAGACAGAGAGCACAACAGAGAATGTTTCCAGACTTCCAGAAAGCTGTGTATCCTGAAGAATTGTCTCGACTCCAAGCTTGTTCTCTCCTCATCTGAGCCTTTTTTTGAGCCATCAATATTTTGTGCGCTCCTCTTACCTTTGGATTTCTCCACATGTTGAAGTGATGTACATTGCTGTTATAAGAGCAGTACACTGAATTTAGCAACTTTAGAGAACGGTATCTTTTTAGCTTTTCAAAAACCAAAAGCCCAGAAGCAGAAACGTGTTCTAATGTGAACTGCAAACATCAACATGGCCAGCTAATTAGCTTGCTACCTCCAGTACTAACCTAACCCAATGTTATTTCAATGGCCAAGTGGTATGTTGTTAGTCAAGTCAACCACAATTTGTGATAGCACATTCCTAGGACTGACTAACTCTGAAATACAAGAGCAATGCTGTTCTTCTACATGGATCATTATTGATGAAGATTGGGACATGTAGTTTTTGGCTCACTAAAGTCACTAAACACAAACCAGAAAGTTGTTTTTATCAAACTGCTTAGCTTAATTTCCAATTGAAGGTTACTGGCTAGTAATGAGAAGCCTACTTTTTGCTACCTCCGAAAAGAATTTTGAGATGAAATTTGAGGTTGGAGAGGAAACAGGAAGTTGTTAGATCCCGAAGAAGACTGTTTGGAAAAGGTTCGGAAAAAATGGCAGGTGTGAAAATATAAAGTCCTCTGTTGCACAGGCCTGTTAGCATGAATATTTTAACCAGCTGTTCTCTTTGGATTGACATACGGCATGTGACATAAGAACATGTTAACATGTTGTGTTATCTTTTAAACCGGCATTTAAACATGAGCCAGAGACAGAAAGCCAGAGTTTCCAATCTTCTCAATAATGGGAAGATGCTCACCTACCATAAGCAGATGGTTGGGTAAACAAAGGCTTGGCAGGGTTTGAGATAGTTGATAAAGGTAAAAACAGATGCAACCACCACTTTAAATATCTCCTTGATCAAAACCAGCAGTTATACTCCAAAGCTCCAGCTATTAAATTAAACAACAAACATTGAGCTTAATTGTAGGCAACACTGAGACAACCTAATTTTGCAGTAATAAGCATAGAAATTCATGAGCGCGCTTTGAAATTCAGGGTTAAGCTACCCTGGACGAACTAAACAAAGCATGATTAACAATCAGTGGAGCGGTGTGGGGGTGGAGGGGCGCAGCTTTATGAAAGGGAAAGAGAGGAAATGGAGTGCAAAGAGAGAGCTGGAGAAACTCTAAGCAAAAGCCAAAGGAGAGACGGGCTTTGCAGAGCAGATGGTTTCAGCTTTTTAGCCCGAGGCGCTCCATACTCACAGAAATCACTACAAGGAAGGAGAGAGAGAGATGGGGAGGGATGATGAGTTGAAACACTAACTACACATCTGCACTTCCTCTCCTCCAGTGCTTCAGAAGGGTCGTAAGAGAGCAGAGAGAAAGCTGGAGGAGTTTTGACAGTCATCACCCCAACACTGTGTCACATTCAGTAACCTTAGAGTTCAGAGCAATCACAGTTGACACATAGGATCCATCATCTCTTGATACGTTTTACCAATACTCTTTCTTTCACATGTTGCTGAACGTCTTGGATACTCTCCTTTTTCTGTCAGGCAGATGCGCTTTTATGCATGTTTTAAGATGTAGTTGCGGTGTTTCTGGAGGCAACTGAAAACATAGCTGGCCTGAAATCCAGCTGAGCTTCGGTGTGCAAGCCCATTTGACAGCCAATCTCCTCAGTGTCGCTTCACGTAAAAGTACACTGTAGACAAACACAAACAACAGAAACACACACAGTCACCTATGTACTGTGCCCGGCTGAATTAACGTTGGATGATGGATGGAGTCTTGGTAGTGTTGCCATCTGTTTCGACAAGAGACAGAAAGATTGGAGGGCTTGTGGTTCATTGAGCTTCAAACCCATCACAGCATACAGCACACCTACTGTATACGCTCCACTGATACTTGGATGGATTTGTGTGTGAAGGAGAGTCCTCTGTATAAGACAGGAGGACCTCTCGACCCATACTACTTACATTACTTAAGTAGAAATGAGGATAATTTCATATATGGTAATATCGGATTGCAGTTCATAGTCACACCAGAATCACTACTCAGAGGTTGATCCAAAATCAATTTACTGTGTTTCTTTTCTCATCGAAAATCCCTCAACGTCGCACTGCCACACAGTCAATTTTCACTGTCTCACCTCCTCATGCACATGTGCCCCCTAACTGCCTCTCTCCATCTTTATTACATGCCCTGCCATTCTCCCTTTACACCACGATAGCCACTCTAAACACAATTGCCATCGATTGCTCCATTTCTCAATTTTTTGAGAAATGGAGTTTAGCTCAGGTGAGAGAAATCAGAGGTGGTGGTCAGATTTCTTGCATACGCCACCTTTAGAGGAAGAGAGTAAGAAGTGAATGAGAGGGTCTGACAAAAGAGATAAAAGCATAATGGGTTATGCTGCGAGTAAAGAGTCATTCTGAGCTTCAAATTTCAGTTTGTATTGTCAGCGATGACTCACACATGCGATGATGATGAAGTGTGAACAGCCAGCCCATTACCAAACGATCAAAGTCATATAACACAGTGCCATTTTGAGTGCCCTGTCTGCTGTTACAGTGTATGTGTGCGTGATGCAATCTCGCTCTCTCTCTCTCATCCCCTCACCCTTCCTGCTTCTGATGACTCTGGAAGGTTATCGTAGGAGTGTCATGCCCAAAAGCCAGCAGACAGCTTTGCCCTTTACAACAAAGTATCGCTGCTAATTAGAGACTATGAGTATGTCACTGGACTTAAGTGTGTCTGTGTGTGTGTCACTGTGGCCATCCATGCATGGCTCAGCCTCTTACAATACACTCAAACACAGGAGTGTGTTAGTTCCACTCATCATTTCAATGGGACTTTTGAGATTTGATCCTCTGTGTTATGAGGCCACATCTCCGGGCGGCCACACACGGCCCGAAAATGTCAGTTATCCATCTTGCAGTGATATATTTATTTAAATCTCTTTCAACAGTACCTTTCCATGCTCTTCCAGCTTGTCTCTGTACCTGACTGATATCCCTATTCACTATTGCTCAGTTTAGACTTCATTGTGACTATTTAGCTGTAGAGAATCATCCGTCTACCTCACCATGGTGCTACACTGTTGTTGTTCCTCTATTTATTGTATATACTTTTCTCTAAATTTAAATTTGCCTTTACTTTTTATATTTTATATTCTATATATATATATATATATATATATATTTTTATTTTATTTTTTATTTTATATTTTATATTTGATATTGGGCTGCTCCGGGACCAGGGGAAACCAATTTTCGTTTCATCCCATGTTTACATGTGTTGTAATGACAATAAAAACTCCTTGAATCCTTGAAATATCAGTCCAATTGTCATGAGAAGTTGGCAGTGTTGCAGAGGCTCATTTATCTATACTGTTTTTTTAGGCTAAGAATCTTTAGCCATGCTCAGAGCTCTGTGAAACTGTATTATCGTGTGTTGAGCTAAATGCTAATGTCATCGTGCGTCCATTCTCACAATGACGATGTAAAAGTTTAGTCAGTATAACGTTCAGCATCTTAGATTTTTTTTTTACATTCTCCTTTAGCATCTCATTACATATATTTCATTAAATGGACCTTGCTGTATGATGAATCAGATCTAATTACAAATATCATTCGTGTAAAGTTTTACGAATGTCAGCTAAGACCTCAGAAAAGTTGACACGGGTGCAACGTCATTTGCCGGCGTCCCGTCTAGTCCCACCAGAAACTTTTCTACTTGATGTTGCTGATCTTCATCTGTCAGTAAGGTCACCCCACGTTGTCTTCAAATGGAGGGCAGGAGGTATTAGGAAATGCCAGTAGTTTAAACAATTTGGTCATTTTAAATGTTGACCTGATGAAAAAGCTACAAATTAGAAATTTTACCGAGGTCATCCAGAGAAGATTTCATGGCAATCCACCCAATAGTTGTTGAGACATTCAAATCTAAACTGGCACTAGAAGACAAGCAAGAATTCATCTTCTTGGCATCATGGATGTCTGTGGTGAATTTCAAGGAAATCAATCCAGTAGTTGTTTGTAGTTGTAGATTTTTCAGGAAAAACAAATGCCACTAAAGTCAGTTGGTTTCATTCACTGGAAGTCTGGCCCAAAGTGTGAACCTTCCTGCAATGTCGTCAGGCCCCTTTCATATTGGGTCTCTACTAGTATTTATATCTTGTACTTCACATCAGTTTTTAGCTCAGGATTCCATGGGTACCTGCTAATGTGTAGGTGTAAGGGCTTGAAAAATCACCAGAATCTGCGATATTCTCTGTAAAACAGGACATATTTACATATTCATCACTTAAAATCCATACTGTATATAACAAGAAGCGGTGTATCCATTACCATTCTCAATTGAAGGGCGGACAGATGAAAGCACTAATGCACGGCACTTCAAAGTACAGCCACACTCTTATACTCGACATATAACAGATTCCAAATGTTGTAATTTACTTTTTGATACACCCAATTCCCCTTGAAATGTCTATTTTAACTTCACTTTTATAGTGATGTGAGAACTTATTCAGCCACAACAAAATAAGAGTTGCGAGTCTCAAAAATATAAATGTTTCGTGGCTGCAGTATTGTATTCTGTTATATTGAGGCTGCAGCCGAAGTATTTTGTCTTTTGATGGCACAGCTATAAACTTTGGAAAATATTTGGAGAGATGGAGGTGGTGAAGAAAACCACTAAGCAATACGATAGGCCCAGTAGGGGCAGATTTCTGTTTAAGAGAGGGTCTGATTGAGCCCATTATGACGGGATTGTGTCCAGGATTATATCAAAATACCTTCAAGTGGCAGCCAGGCCGCCTCAAGATGAGATCTGGCTCATTGGATTACAGATCATTGTGTTTGACAGCATCCAGAGCTGCCAGCAAATGCATCCTGGCTGAATGATAACAATCCCCTTTTGAAACAGTGTGAAGCCTCACCCTGCGTGAGGACTTTGGATGGCATTTTAGGATTTGCTCTCCCGTTTGACTCTCTCCCATTGTCTCATACCTTTCCAGGTGAACAGACTGGAACTGTAGTGCATGCTCACCAAATGTGAGGCAGATTCTCGTCTCATCAAACTCCTGCTCTCTTTGAGAGAGCTCCTCTGAAATATTATGTGAATCCATCTCATCAGGAGCAACCTTGTCTCAGCTTGAAACTGGCACTTGTGAAATAAAGCAAGCCACTCATTCTAAGCTAGGGAGGCAAAAAAAAACAAAAAAACAAGATTGGGCATTTTTAGAGAAGAATTTAATTAAATGTCTGTATATCATGTTCTTAATATATTCAAATGTATGAGAGCAGGAATGGACCTGGTGCAGAGTTCACTGTATAAAAAATACAGCTTCCATATGCATATTTGATGGTCTGGCCTCTCAAGGGTGGGTTAGAGGTCAAGTTTACACACTCTCTACTGGGACCCACAGACACACTTCTTCTTCTCTCTCTCTCTCTCTCTCTCTCGCTCTCTCTCTCTCTCTCTCTCTGTTGGCACTCAGCCCACAACCTCAGGGCAGGAGATGAGAGAAAATCAGCAAAAAGAAGCAGAAAGAAGAGAAGTCACATTGCGAAAGACAGAAAAAGTGGGAGAAGTTTCATATTTAAATATGTACTCTGAAAAATTGTGTTAATATGCCACATGCTGTTTTTTTTTTTTTAATCCTCTGTTAACCACTCCGTCTTTCCTTTCCTCCAGCTGGCAGTAATTCTCTCCCCCTTCATTTAACCTCCATCTTTTCCAGCGAGCTGATGAACATCAGAAGCACGTTGAGTTTTAGGCAATTTCTCTCCCCGACTCTGTCTGTCTGTGGCGTTCCTCTCACGCGCTCTTCGTCGGATCAAAAATAACTAGGCTGCTGGCTTTGTTGTCATGTAAAGGACAGCGGGGGAAATGTAACTATACTCCATTTGAGATACGCTCTAGCTGTTAGCGCCGTGCATGGTAAATTATGGTTTGCGAGGCTTGCCGTGCGAAGCTCCCATTCGATGAATTAATAAAACTACAAGAAGAAGAAGAAGAAGAAGAGGTGCTATCTGGGCTGCAGGCTCTGAGGCCTGAACTCATGAACTCATACTTTATAATGAGTGCTGTGCGTGTGTGTATGTGTGTGCACTCATTCCATATGTGCATTGTATGTATGCATGTTTGTGTGTATGTTTATGTGAGAGATTGAATGCATGTTTGTGTGACTGCAATATTCTCATGCAATATGGATGTCACTGAGTGCTCCGAGTGGACTGCAAGGGAATGTGTGGGAATGTGTGGGGATGGGGCAGCAAGGCAAAACCGCAGTAATGTTATGCAAGGCTGCATCTCATGTAAAATGGTTTAACAGTACACACTGTCATTTTTGTAGCGAACTGTTCTGAGAAAACTTTGCCAGCGAATCAGAAATGCGTGAATTTAAAATAGGAAGCAGCGTGTTCAGATGCGCACAGCTGGCACGGACAGAGATCAAGTCTGACAGCTTTCTTTGGCCAAACATACATATTATGTTTGTTTATATTTTTCCCTTTTTTTACATAATAATAATTCATATGCCAAACTGATTCCAACCCACACAAAAACAGACCCTCATGAACATGGACATGCACATATTCAGCTGCACTGGCTTCTCAGACCAGCATTAATAGCTGTGAAAATCCTGTCCTCTAGTATATTCATAGAGACTGCACATGAAAAATTGATTACTGAAATGCCACATGTCATCATATTGGAAATCTGAGCCGTTTCAGAGTGTGATGGAAGCAGAGATGGCTGATATGAGTGACACATATGGAGAAGGGAGAGAGAGAGATATGGTGTGTGTTTCTTTGAGCATGAACACCTCCCTGTGCGCTGGCACTTTGTTCCTGTGGAGTTGCTGACAGTGTGTGGATGTTCTTGCTCTGTTTAATGAGCAGATCTCAGGATTAACACAGGAAGATAATGAGAAACAGCATCGCAGGAAGAGACTGAGAGTGCCAAAACAGTTGTTCAAATCTTCAGCACCCTGCTAGTTCCGCTGCACATCAGACCGTCTCGTGTTTCCATAACCTGCTCAGGGTCCGAAAGGCAAGTTGTTACCAGCTGGCTTCACATGCTGACGTAAATGTCTGTAGGAATAGAATGATTTATCTCGAGAAGCATCATACTGTTTTCTCTACAGAGTGTTGAATTGACCCGTATGAACCTTTAGAAAACTGCTGAAGACAACACTTATGTGTTTTTATTATTTCTTGCTTCAGAGCACCACCTCTATTATATCATCCTATTCTTTGAATCCAGCAACCATCCTCACCTCCTTAAGGTTAAAGTTAATCTTGGTGGATTGTATGTGAAGTAAGCAGAGCTGGCTTTTGCCAACAGTTGGTGACATACTGAGTCTTCACATTTCAGTGAGTAACTAATTCTGACTGACATTGATTCACTTGATAAATGACCATTTACTCTGATCATACAGATCACAGCTCAAACAATATACTGTTTAATAGTCCACGTTTCAAATATACTACAACAGGATACAATATTTAAAGGAACAAGTCTGCATTTAGTAGATGTTTTCTCTGATGTTTGTGTGTTTAAGTGTTTAGAAGCAGTTGGCATTTATCTCAGCAAAGCATAAAGACTGGAACTAGGGGGAAACAGTTAGCCTCTGTCTCGTGCCTCCTATTGCAATAAACACTAACCCCTCTTCTGAAAGCTTATGTTGATGACAGATAGATATTTTAATAAAAACGCCAGAACAAAGAGCAAATTTTCTGATCTTTGACAGACGAGTCCTTCAGAAGGCTTGGTCTATCCTGTCTAGCCCTGACCACCCACTGTTGCAGGAATTTATTTCTCTGCCGTCTGGACGGAGATACAGGCTACCTAGGGCACGAACAAACAGGTACAAATTCTCCTTTGTTCCTCGTGCAATCAATGCAATTAATTTGCACAATTCTTAAATTGCACTGTTTTTGTGGTATTTGTCTGTTTATTTTTTTTATCTTTATAGACTTTTTGCATTCTGTTACTCATATTCTAACTTCATTTAGGATTGTTTAAATCAAGTTTTTGGTTGCTTTACTTTGCTTCATTGTTTTATGTCACTGTTTGTCTATTTATTTCTTGTTGTGTATGTTGCATTGCCACTGCAAATCAAATTTCCCCTGGAGGGACAATAAAGCTCTGAACTGTCTTGAGACGAGAAGAGAACAATGACTACCAAAACTTCTGAAGCTCACTAGGTGACGCACTGTATCTTTGAGCAGTATGTGCTCCTCTCAGAGCACAGTTACTTCCTTGAGCGTTGTCCTGTTCCACCGTGCCATGCCACGGATTCAGTGTGTGCTGTGGTTTCTTGGAATTCTTGGAATGGATTTAGTGTTACGTTATCTGGCTGAGTTATACCAGTCAAACCTTAACTTGAGCAGTTTGGCTTTTCACATATCTGTTATGAGTTGCCTGAAAGCAAAGATAAATAAAAAAAATTACAACCAAAAAACAATAAAAACATGTTTTTTTTTTAGTACAGAACGGAGCCACATTTGTCGGAGATTAAAGTGCAGTGTTTTTAAAATCATTTCTTATTCGTTATGTAAAAGATAGAAAACAACAAACACAAGAATCGGTTAAAAAACAACTTTAGAGAGAAATTCAGAGGAAGCAAAACTTCCATGTTACTAACAGATCTAGCATCAAGCATTGTTTGACAGGAAATATGCCCTCAGCCTGCCTCTGTATAACAGCAGCACATGAATCAACAGAAAATCCTCTCTCTCAAACATATCATAATGGTTAAAGCAAGTTGTTTTGCTTTTCCAAGTTGCCAGGTAACATACAGGTAACAGCAACCCTTTTTATCCACCGATCCTTTGACTTCCTGCGAATACTGAAAGAGATCTTACACCATGACTTAATAGGCCGAATCCTGTAGCAACTGTCTTTACCGAACAATCTCATCTCTTTGTTTTTCCTCTTTCCTAACAGAGCTCTCCCGCAGGTCTTAATGCATTGAGATAGATTCCTTCAGATCACAGCCACATAGTACATCAGGAGCTTCACAGAACAAATTTTACGCTAATCCCTGTATTGCTTAAGGGCTACAAGCCAAGCAGTAAAGATGGCATAGCACAGCTCGTAGATGAATCTCAGTAGGACAGAAAATGAGTTACCTCTCTTTTTACTTTGCCTTTTTTTTTTCTGTTTTCACTGTGACTCATTATGAAGTCTTTGTAAAACTCTGTTTTTTCTTCTGGTATCTAAATTTTTGCTATCCCAGGGCACACGGACATTGGCATTTCTTTAACTCAGTATCATTTGGATAGCATTTTCCACATTCTTCCACTCCCCCAACCCCTGTTGTGTCTTTTTAACCTCAGGTATAATGTAAGAGTCAGGAAAGTTAGAAAGCCAGGTAGGATAAAAAGTTGACAAATTGACAGATTGATGGAAACAGAGGGAAAAAACTCTAGTAGAGAAAGACAGCTTGTGAGTGTGTGCGCACGTGTGTGTGTGTCGGCAGGTTGGTGTTATCAGTGTAGTCAGCATCGTCACTCGGAATAAGATAATCACCTCTCTCTAATGACGTGACCGTTCATCGTCGGGAGCAACCGTAGCCCACGCTGGTCTGATGTTGACACTCACCACACGCACGCACATACACACACCAGACATACATCAAGATGTTTACAAGCATGACAGCCAATTAATTGAAGGGACGGGATGGAGAAGGATGGAGAAAGGAAGATTCAGAATTACGACATTCCTCATTGTCAAAACTCTTAGCGCCGCTTTGCTCCCATCCACTAATTAGCGTCTAGTTGTCCCTCTCTCTCTCTTTCTTTATTTCTTTATTTCTTTCTTTCTCTGCTAGGTGTGCACATAGGTCTGTTTGACATCTACGGTGCAATTCTTTGCAGCTTTTTCCCCAGCTAATTGGTATGAGCTGAATATACACGTGTCAGAAAATTGATGGTGAGATTCAGACATAGTTTCCAAACAAGCTCTGTCGCAGTTGCGTTTTACATCCCCTGCAGGTATAAGGGCAGTGTGTTGCATTTAATTTGCTTTTTTTATCTTTCACATCTTCATGTACAGACCTGAAACGAACAAGAAAAGATGCGCTGGATGTTTTTTGTTTCAATTCCTTCATGCTTGCTGGAATAAACGTTCCATACAGGTTGTGTGGGTGTGCATGCATGAGGCAAATATGTGCAGCAGTTACCTGGAGACTGACGAAGGAGCTGTGACAGTCGTGGCCTTTAGCAAAGCTCCATGTGATGGAGCGTTTTACATGCTCCCCCCTGATAAGGTGAATCTACAACATGTAAAAAGCAACGAATTAACCCAATATGACACACAATATGTGGTCCTTCTGTGTGTGTGTGTGTGCATCACTGACCTCAATTAACGGTCACAGGGTCGCTTGCTTTTAATAAACATGCAAATACATAGGCACATGTGTTTGTTATGCACGCTGCAAATGACTGTTTAGATCAAGACTGACTCCCTAAACAGAAGAGATACGCAAGCAATCAATTTTAATGCTCGTTAGACTGTAATTAGACACACTAACCTATGTGCATTATGCAAACAGGAATATGCTAATTGCAGCAGAGGCAGCCAGTCCGTGACGAATGTTACGCCCAGTGGTGCCACCGGTGTGCATGACAACAGGTTGATGACGATTTAAAGAACTCCTCTCTTGTTTGTTTATTACTTTCTCTCTCCAACTCTTATTTAAATGGATAAGGCGTATCAAATGTAAATAGTGAGGGCAGCTCAGCAGGTGAAAGACAGAAAGACATATTAGCTTGCGTTGCGTTGTTTTGATGCTTTCCTTCCTCCCTCCCTCCACTTCTCTGTCTCTCTCTGCCTCCTCCTTAATACTTGCCATTGTAATCGGGTTGTTTGATGGTGTGTCCTTTCCTGTGAACAGCATCTGACCACAAGTGCTGTGGGTTTCTTTGAACGGATGAATTTTAAACTCAATTAGCACCTGTGCACACATATACACACACACATAGCGTGCACTAGCACACAATAGCCAGCTCAGTTTGCACTCACACTGAGCACTGGCACAAATTAGAATTAGATGAAACACACACACACACACACACACACACACACACACACACACACCATGCGCATGCACCTGAGTGGTGAAGCTAATTTGCCTGAGCGGACATCAGTGAAAGGAATAATGAGGCTTTGATGACTTCACTTGAAGGGACTCGTTCCACCGTGACATCATCTGTGACCTTGACATAACCCCTACACTTTGCTCTGATTCATTCAACCCCGTTCCCTCTGTAGAAATCTGCACTTCTGATTGGCTGAACTCCACTACGTCAGATAAAGTGAGACGTGGAAAACCAGTGCAGCCATTTGTAGGACTGTGAAATGGGATGTTATATCGAAGCCGATGTGTATTCAGAACAGATATGAAGATAGATGGAGGGAACCAGAGGAATCCTAAAATCTAAAACAGCCAATGTTCTTCTATGAAAATCCAAAGCAATCTTGAAAAGAGCCTAAATTCAATTGGCTCGTTGTTGACATTGGAAAAAGTGTAATAAACTCAGCCAGATAAAACTATCCAAAATGGTTCTGCGCTCATGATCTCATGTCCTTTTATGAGTGGCACAATCGGGCAAACATAGAGGTCACGCTATGTTGTTCTCAAGCAATCAGGACACATTAGACACGATTTTCAGAATATTTAACTATGCTTGTATGCCCTGAAAATCACACGGCACTGCAAACAGATTAAAATATATCAGTATGTCAGCTGATTAGAGGAGGCTGGCTGTCAAAGATAGTTAAAGTGTCTGCACGCTACAAATATGAGAAGATGAGTATGCCTTGCTGAAGGCGAGCACACTAATTACAAGTTTGCTTTCATCAGATTTTGGTCTTTCTTTCAGATTCATCCATTTGTGGATAGAAATTACGGTTACGACTGTTTACGTTGATGCAAAACCCGGGATTAAATCTCAGGGTTAAACTGCAGGTGACCTTGAGTTGAACCCGGTGACGTGGTTTAGAATAATGATGTAAAAGAAACCCTAGCTGTAACGCATGTGTCGTATTACCAATAGTCTTCCGCTAATGGACATCCTATTCATTTGCCTTGAGTCTGTCTCTCTTAAATGACCTCGCGGTGTGCATCTGAACGCACACAAGTGCACACATTTGTGCACACACAATGGGGCAAAATAGCATGCATCATTCATTTCTGTAATCAGTGTGCCGTCAGTATATTTGTCTAATGATCCATAATGCATTAGCAAGCTTGGAATTGGGTTTCGGGAGAAGTGACACAGAGGAAAAATTACATTTGTAGCTTCACATACGCGTGCGAGTACATTTCAAATATGTTTTGACACCTACGCATAGACCAAATCTTTTGCAGGTCTCAATGAGAATAAGCGAGAAACATACTGATTGTTTGAATGCTTTGGGGCATGATTAGTACTGCTTTATTCACCAGCAGCGGTGGAATGAATTAATCATAACTTTAGTCATTCTCCAAATTGCCCGCCTGTGAGTAGCAAAAAAACAGGAGGTAATATGGGGCCACGTTGAACTCTGCAAATTTGTCTGTCATTGTTTTTGCTGTGTTATTGCCTCATTTTTGCTCTGTTCCTCATCTGCCCATTCTTGCATCCTGAGAGAGCCAAGCAAATTAGAGAAAATAAGGGAAGGTGAGAGGAACAGCAGTAAATGGAAAAAAAGGTGGAGCACAAGGTGTTGGCAAGGGAAAAGGGAGGAGGCAAAGAGAGTTTTAAGTTGTACAAGTGGAAGGTAGCGAGAGGGCAAGAGGAGTGAGCCGGAGAGGGTGAAAGGTTGATTGAGAGAGATTGAAAGAAGAAGAAACCCTCTTTTACTGTATCCAGCTGCTGCCAAGGAATCACCTAATGAGAACCAAGGGACCCTTAAGAGTCAAGGGAGAGAGAGAGAGGGAGAGATGGAGAGAGAGAGAAAGAAATGCTATGAAAAATGGTGAGCTGTCAGGTGAGCACTGGAGAGGGAGCTGGGCTCTAAGTGTTTTAGCCCTGACCACAGAGAATATGTCTGTGGGGGTGCACCCATAAAGATACATGACCGTGAAGGAAAGCACAGCTGCATTTGTGCACACACATATGCATTCATATAAGGGCATAATGCACACACATGGAGGAACGAGTGAAACAACATATGGTTCACTTGTAGGAAATCCAGTGAGGTAGAAAGAGGACTTTTGTCCCTTCTGCTTCAGCTTTTCATTTCCCTGATTCATCTCAACCTTTCCCCTTGTGTCCTTCTAACACTTTTTACCTTCCTTTCAAGCACTCTGTGCCCTTCTCTCCGCTTACCTCCTCTGTTCCGCTCAGCAGTGTTTCCTCTGATTTATGCATGCAGGTCTGTGCAAGCTTAAAAGTACCATATCACTACCACCTCACTCTAAATGTGCAGTATGTCTGCAGGCGTGCCTCGAGCTGGTAAATTCATTTGATTTGTGTACAGTCAGAACAGAGTCTAAAACCCATTAAGACGAGAGATGGGAGTGCTTGTTTTGCATCCAGTTGCCTGTGTGTTTGTGTGTGTCTACTAACAAGATCTTTGTCCAGCTGCTCATGTGGAGAGGATTTGGCAAAGTGACAGTCCTGATGTTGTAGAAAAGGTCGGGCGGAGGCCAGCAGTGCGAAGCTGTCTGCTGGTGCTGATGTCATATTTGTATCCTGCAAAAGTCCGTTTTAAAGTATCAAAAAGAAAAGTTCAATGTGGAACAATTTCAGCAGTAAAAAACAGCTCTGTCACAACAAAAGAAACATTTTTTTTCTGACTCTATTAGCATTTTGTTGTCGTTCAAGGTGTCCCCATGCATCCCTCTTCTGTCAGTGCTAGTCACACTAGAAATAGGCACAGTGAAATTCATTCATTTGTACTTGGAAAATAAGTGGTGCAAGCATATTGGTGATGGAGTACGGCTGATTTATAGTGAGGCGTTATACAGTTATGGCAAACAGAAAGCTGTCTCAATTCTGTTCTATGTACTACACTGTGTACTCTATTTACCTTCTGGTGTAGTGCACTAATTTTGGCAGGGTAGTGTTGTCTCAGTTTGGTCGAGTATAGCCGCTGCGTACTTACTACATTTTCTTCTTTGCCAAATTGCAATTGGGCAGAGCATTAGCGTCAACATATAACACACTGCCAAAATATAAATGTAATAATGTTTATAACTTCCATTTGTATATTTCAGTATTTCCCACAACTGTCTCCTCCACATTTAACTTTTTGACTATCAAGGTACTCACTGGAGAAATTGCTGAACTCAATGATCAATGGTGAGGTCAGGAGGGAAGAAAGTGTTCAGGAGCCTCTGATGTCTTATGCTGTAATATTTATTGATACTTGGACAGGGAGAATTAGAGACACTCTCAAAGTTCATCAGGAGTGCCTGAGTCTGTCTCACATTCCGCCCAACTCATGCTGGTGGTCAGACTTTAAACCCCTACAGATAACACCACAAGTACTATACGCAGAGAATTCATCAAGGAAAATGTTTTACCTATGTTTGTGTTACCGTCAGCACATTCTAGGCTGGAGACACTGTTGTCTTTTTATGTTAATGAAACATCAACAGCAAGCTGTCTATTATGTCTAGGAAGGCAACATTAGGTCTCTTCGACCCTGGTCACCACAGCGTTGAGATAGGCTGGCACCTGCAGTTCTCAAGCAAAGCCAAACTGCAGAGGACCTCAAGGCCCAGACATGACCCTGTGTAACCTAATGATAGAAAATTCCATAACACTCACAGTACACTGCATTTTTCTGTAATTGACAGTGTAAACACATGTATGTACTTAAATGTGATCTGAAAATCTGATAAGTGCCTTCTCAAAAATGTACCTACATATTGGGACTAAGAGGACTGGGCTGCTTGTGTTTCCTCTTCAAGATTGAGATTTTCCATAACAAAGGCAACATTCAACCTGACAAGTTGGACAAAGGATCTTCTTTTTCACAGAAACATATCTAGCAAAGCAATCTCAGCTGAAACCATTCACCATTATCTATGTAATGGCTGCATAGTGTCATATTCAGTAAAGTGACAGAGAGAGCAGACATTCCTGGTGTGTCTACTATCATAACGTTAATTAAAGATATAAAGCGTTACTGTGAGTAATACAATTTGATATCTTCCAATCATGTACAAAACATATGTCACCACATCTGCATAGTTGTGGTAATGCTATCAACAGGAGACCCGAGGCTGAACGTTAAATAAAAACCTGTTAAACCCTTGTGTCAGCTCTAAATCAGGCCTTCCTAATTCTCAACTGGACATCAAGTTAACACAGTGAATTCCCTTTATACCATCCATCCCTTTATGTCTCATCCATCTCTTACTCTCTTTTAAGTGGCAAACCATGCCACATCTCCTTTGTGGAGCAGTTTATACTCAGAAAGGCATGTTTATATAAAATTGCATGGTACTCCACAGGTAACAGGATAATTTCCCCCATTTTGGAGTCTCCGGTTCTTTCAAAGGTCAGCACTGTCAAAACGGGCACAAATATGTGTCAAATTTTACCAAAGTGGAATTTCTACCTGAGAGTGATGCGCAGATTTACTCTTCCTCCATGAACGAATGCTACCAAATCTACTATTCGTAGAAGCTTCACTGAAATGGATTGGCTTTGGTCAATGCTACATCTGTATCTGCTCTCAAAGATCATCAGGCATTCATCCTTTCCTCACTGTCTTGTCTCCATGAGAAAGCCTGACCCATACAGTTTCTAAAGCTCTGTCATCTCACTTGCAGCTTAAAAGAGCTCCTTTCGAGCAGACACAGTGCATCAGGCCTGTACGGTATACACAATCTCCTACAGATGTTATTAGCATGATCCTTACAGTATATGCGTGACAGGCATGATACTTAACTGTATGTCTTACTGAAATATGTGCGGTGGTGGGATCTGAGGGTTATCACGCTGCTTCATGCTATGCTGGAATGAAGAAAATCAGAACAGTATATGCGAGCTATATGGAAGTACTACATGCAACTGTTATTAAACTTTTTTTCCCCCTCTCTTAAGCTGATGGAAATCCCCCATAGGGTGTTTGCAGAGCTGAAGTCAGTGTTCTGTTAATAGGATCTAATTGGAAATGGCTGGTGTTAAGGAAGTTGCTTGGGTTGTCTGAACCTAATCCTGCAGAAATCCCTAAGAAGTTAATCAGAATATATGTGCTATGTCCTAAATGTAGGACAGTGGTTTGGAAACGAAACTAAGCCTTTGGACTCCTTCGGTTTAGCAGTTCCCCTAAAGTTGAGAATACAGCAATACAATTCTCTTTATAAAAGGTCTTCACTGAGAAACACTTCTTGAGTATTTTGTTGAGGTAAATATACAGTTCATTACAACGGCAGTCAGGTGACTTCAGGTGCTGTACTTGCTTTTCAAGTTTTGCTTTCTCTCTGTCCAAAGGAAGAACATTTTAACAAGTTAAAATCATCTTCTAATTTCGGCTCTTGAAAGTTATGAGGAACTTGTGTGGTTGATGGTTGGTACTTCACATGGTTAGTGCCTCACAGCTGATATCCAATATGTCAGCTGGCTCTTGCATATACACGTTGTAAGGTAGACAGCCAACAGTAAAGAAAGTAGAGTAAAGAACAGCATCTTTCCTTATCATTTTAAGAATACTAAGACTAACTAGCTCACTGGAATACATAGTATAGTATAAGAAATGTCATCTACATCCATCACTGGTAGATATTCTGATTTTTACCTGGGGCATGAACCATTTTAGCACGATATCATGTACGTAGAGACCCCTTTCATAATGTTTTCATTTTAAAACAAGTTAGCTTGGAACATGACAAAGTCGAAGAGTGTTTTCAACTAGATAACAGGGGTAAAGTTAGAATAATTTCCGAGCTTTCACCAAAACTGACAGCAGCTGGCCTTGAAATGAGGAGCCTGCTTTCATACCTCTGAAAATTTAAAAATGCCACTGCTACAGGCAAAACAACAGCGACTAAGCCAATAAACATAGATAATAATACCAAGTTTAAACAATCAAGAAGCTATTTATCACAGATCCATGTGTGTCTTTTCCCTTCATCACGTAGAGAGGCTAGTTCAATAGAGCAATTAAAGTTAAGCAGGGCTGCTGCGGATTGCTGCGCGGCAACTGCTGTCTCTGTGGTCTCTCATTGTTTCCTGATTGCAGTGGTCAGGCCAAACCTGTCCTCTCCTGGCCTGTTATGAACTGGCCTCGCTGCTCAGGCCTGTGGGGAATCCTTGGCGCATGTCTGGCCCTAATTAATGCCCCTACTGCAGTCTCTTGTTAGTGAGGTAGATGGAGAGAGGAAGTGAAAGAGAGGGAGAGGGAGAGCCAGTCGTGAAGGGGGACTATCAAATATTGATTGTATTTGCATAAATAGCCGCAGTTGTTAAAAGCCCTGCATGATCCCACTTGCTAGCTTTGCACTCTCCAGGCATGTGTTGGGAGAAAAAATAAAGAGAGGTTGAATGAGGAAGAAAAGAGGTGATTAGAGTCCAGAGAATGCATGGATCTCCCGCAATGCGACATAGAGTAGGCAACCCAATCAAGCCATCCCAAAGGCTACGCCACTACTTGTTCACTTTGTAATTTGCACCAATTATTACCCTATTAGTAAACCCATTGTAGTAAAGCAGACAGAAGATAATGATGCTTTTCTGTTGAGTTGGTCATCAATACAATTGGTTGAAGACAGCACCTGAGGCAAGGTGAGGTAGCCACTCTAGTCATACTCATAGTGCTCAATAAATGTGGCCTTTGAAATTGAGTGACAATGTAGTGTAGGGCATAGAAAAAAAAGAAGAAATAATTGCTTTTCTCATCTCGTCCCTCTTTGGCTTGCACCCCATGAAGCTCTGCAGTCTTGGTCCTGGGACTTTCAGTGAGGTGACCCCTAGTGGCTGGACAATTTCTGATACTTAAAGTTACTGTGGAAATACAGAAAGTATTGAGTGTGCAACTCTGTATGTGTGTGTATAGTATGTGCATTTCAGGAAGTTTTCTATGAGGATGCTAAGCATTTACTGTAAGCTGTAGCCCTCTCTGCATTTTTAGAGGTTATGCAGAGGAGAACTTTGAGTCCCACACTGTTGCCAAAGAACTGAGTGTTCAAATAAATTTGCTTTTTCCAGCTATGCTAAAAAAAAAAGAGAGAGGATAAACTGCAAAACTCACAGAAAAGAACAAGATTTCTAAGCATTGACTGGTAAACAAAAAGCCTGGCAAAGAATCCTCAATTCTCTTGTACTTTCAGAAAATACTTGAGTTTAACCAGCCTGTTTAACTATCAAACCTTGTGACTGAAAGCATTATATAATATGAAATGTTGATTGATACTGTAAGACAACCATTGTATTTACAGCTATGAATCACCAAGGAACACACACAATCAAAGAACTCTATTGAAATTACATTTTTGATTGCCTTTTTTTTGGTGTGCCTTCATGTTGAGTAATATTCCAGCATTTCCAGCATCTTCTTAAGAGCAGCATCTGACCACAATTTTTATATTTATGAGAAATGCACATACTGCTAGTCTCTTTACGTACTGTGAATCCATTGGCCACTCTTGTGTTAATAAAAGCGACATGAGTCTTAAAAAGTAAACAGTTTAAATCGATTTATCCTCTACATCTCTTGCTGCGTCCAATTTTAATTGAGTGTTTTTACGTTTTTGATACTTGTATCTATTATATCGCGGCACCACAAATCACTATAAACTAATGCAATTCTAGCCACAGAATATTATATATGGATACTGTCACAAAAACTTAAGACAATTTCCAGTCTGGCATTGATTTTGGAGCGAAGTGAATGAATTTGTATTGACCATGTCTGGCTATATTTTCTCTAGCTGTGAGAGATGCCAGAATGAAGTCACTCATTTGCATTATGAGGGGTAATTTGTGAATTGGGTGGTGTGTTTTTAAGCAGTAGCTTAAAACTGGTGGGCAGATAAAACCTTGATCCTTGTGAGTTTTTTATACCCAAACATCCGTCACTGCCATCATCAATGTCGGGGGGCTGTCGTGCAGGTATTTACCTGCAAATGTCACTGTGTGTATAAGCCTATATGTGCACCACAGCGATATGCCATCAGTGTATTTGTGTTTTAACTGCATATTTTGTGTGTGAGAGAGCTAGCAGAGCTGATCAGTGTCCATGCTGAGGGCTTTGTCACAGCTGACCTATATTAGATGAAAGCAGCTGGATCAGTGGCCTGCAGGGACAGCAAAAGAGTTGTGTTCTAATTATCTCTGCAGCTAGCTAGCGACACATCACACCCGGGCATACACACACACACACACACACACGCACGTGCACACTTTTTTTTCGTCTGCAAATCAATGGGAGCTCGCGAGACATCTGCCATGCTCCGCTTGACGAACGACAGCGGCAGATCCTCCGCGTAGGATTGTGCAAGGATACAGCACCTCATGTCACACAATGCATATTAAATCCCCGCTGTGATTATGGACTATGCCCTTCAGGTCTCTGAATGCTTCTGTGTATGACAGAACTCTATTTTACTTAATATAATATAATATAATATAATTAAATAGAATTTGCCAGGTGATACGCTGCTAAAATGAAATCAGGCTCTTGTTGTGACATTGGGGAATTGTAGGAATGCATTCAGTTAATTTTGTGAAAAAGTAGTACAGTGTATTGTCTGCTGTTGCCATGGAGCCTCAAACGCATGCTGGGGGGGGGGGGGGGGGGGGGGTGGGGGGGGGGGGGGTGGGGGTTGCATTAGCTATAATGAGGCACAATATGACAGAAACAGGGGGAAAAAAGCCCAGGGAGCTAATGGTAACAGTAATCACTGGACTAATGCTAATGCTATTTGAAGGGTAATAAAGCGTGCAGGGTCCTGTGGCATCCTCGGTTTGCTTAGTAGCACTTGCAGCAACGCAGCAAGGAGCAATGTACAATGCCTCCTTTTGTCTTATTATTTTTTTGGCCTTTTTTTATGCATTTATTGATAGTACAGCTGAAGATAGACAGGAAGCAGAGAGAGGGGGAGTGACACGCAGTAAATTAGCCGTCCGATGTGGGGTTCGAACCGGAGGACTATAGCCTCCACACACGGGGCGGCCGCTTAACCCACTACACTACCGACCGCCCCTTTTGTTTTATTATTATCTCCGGGTGTTATGAAGCACAGCTACACAAACACAAGTTGTCACATCAGGTGACACACTGAGTGTTATTTTTGTGTAAGCCTGTAAAGCTTGTTCTGTTTTTTTCTTTTTTCTTTTCTGAAGTCTAAGTGATTTCACACATTGTGCTACCTTTAGGAGGTAATTGGACGCAGCACACACTCAATTAAACCGTTAGCCTCTTAGTCATCCCCTCCTCTTTTTTCTCTCTCTCTCTTTTTTTTTTTTGGTCGTCTCCATTTTCTTCCATCTCACCCTTTTATTTCCATCGCTAATTTTACTCTCCCCACCGTTCCATCTCCCGTCATCCTCCTTCATTTGTGGGTCCAGGGCCTAGTGCTCCAAGCAGGGGAGCTGTAGCACTAGCCAGGTAGTCAGTGGAGCTTCTTGTTTCGGCACAGCCTGCACATTTTCCACCACATTGCATCTTAAGGCATCGCCAGGGATTACTTTACAGGTCGGAGCCTATGGGAGGGGTGCTCTTCCCATAACAGGGAGGGGACGTACTGTAGAGAAATGCTAAGAGAGACAGAGCTGAAAGCTTGCTGCCAGGTACGGCACTGTTTGCACAAATCAGCTCGTGTGAGCTTTTTGCAATTGGAGCTTCCCTGATGATGGTGTGTGTTTTCTTTTTTTTGTCTTTTCCTCTCTGCAGAGTGATTGAGAGTTTATTCAGCCGGCCATTTCTACCTGAAGACATGGAGGACCATTTTCTGATGAGACTGTGGTATGTAGGGAGTATGCATGTGCACACACACACACACACACACACACACACACACACACACACACACACACACACACACACTCATTCCAGCAGCTACTTGTCACCTGCAGCCTCACATGTAAATCCCACTTATATCTTTTGCGTCCTGGAAATCCTTCCCCTGGAAGAGGGCGTGAGAGTTCCCAGTGGAACCTCTCAAAGATTAACCCACGTCAGTGAAGCAGCTTTAAGAGAGTAGGGATCAGACGCATGCCACTCACTCTGTTCTCTCTCTCTCTCTCTCTTGTGTCATGTGTTTGATCTCATGTGTGAAACACTGCTGACCGAGTTACTTTCTGCTTTTGAAACCGCAGCAGCCCTCATTCACGGGCTGAACACTACACACAACAGGAGTCGTGACTATGCGTGGATTGGGAACGCGCTGATTATATAGAGGGGATGTTGAATACTGAAAAACAATGGATGGAGTGATGAAGAAAGAGAGGAGAGAAGGATGTCAGACAAGCGCTGGCTGGCACAGTAGTAAAGTTTAAAATAAAATAGTATGCAGGGCTGACCGATTGTGCTGGCCCGTGATTGTACTACTATTCTTAGCCTCAGTCTCCTCCTTTCCTCACTCTCTTCTTCCTCTCCACTCCCTCCTTTCTCCTGAGTCTTTTGTTACTCCTGTGACGCCAGCACTCTTCAGTCCATCTGGTGTCTGGAAGCACTCTGGATCTATCTACTCTCCCACTCTAATTGGCAAAAAAAACACTTAACTGTCTTCCATCCATCTCCCTCCCTCCATTTGTCATTTTATTTATTTATCCTCCCTATTCACCTAATTATCCATCACCACCATTGCTGATCCAGCCCTGCATCCCTGTTATTTTTTTTTGGGGGGGTCCAGAGTTCGATTATGGAGCTCTGAAGGTCTGTGATTTCACCGGACCGGGTTGTGATGTTCTCTACAAGTGAAATCACAGATGCATCAAAATGTTGAAAAAGATCGGAAAAACCTCTGTTTTCAACCCTTATGTGTCTTTGCACTGTTGCCACAGTGATATACCTGTCATTGCTGTCAGGGTGAGTGCAGGGCAATTCACTCCTGACAAGTGTGCGTTATGTAAGTAATAACACATGATCACCTGTCCCGATATAACACGATAATGGACTACATGGAGGCGACAACTAAAGAAGTTTCTCTCTGCCATGTCCATCAGAGTGGAAACATTTTAGTGTGAATTTTTCCTATTTCACAGCCACCCAGATTGTATTCAGTTAAACATATGGTTCAGTTAGGTTTAATCAGTAAAGTATTGTTGCTATGGATACAATTTAATGATCTTTGATCCTTGTGCGTCTCTGCAGAGCAATACATTTGAGGAACCATAATCTGAGTAGCAGGCTTAGAAAGAAATACTCAATACTTACTGAAATTATCTGACGTGTTTATCGTGAAATTTTCTGAAATGAAAAATGATGTAACACATCAGACATCTGAAATGAGAACGGGCCCCAACTAGACACTGTTTACTAAGGGGTTACAAAGCAAAATGGTTGGAAACCACAGATATATTTATTTTACAAATTATATTTATACATTATACATACATTTTATTTGTTATTTTATTGTTTAAATATTTCATTTTTAAATCTCTTTTATTGCTTTTATTTGTTTCTTATTTTGTACTTTTAATCTATTTTAGCTTAACTTAGTTTAACTCTGATCACTAATCACTATTTTTAATATTCTAGCTGTTAAATCTTTATTCTCATGTGTATCTTTGTTTTGTATATTTCATCTAGTTTTTATTTGTTTTTTATTTTACTCTATTCAAATCTACACTTTATAATCTAATTATCAGCTTGTCAATGATCTGTGAAGCACTTTTAACTGCACAAACCTGTAAGAAAAGTGCTACAAATAAAGTTTGAGATAGACAAACTTAAACTTAGCATGTGTTTTATCTTATTCTAAAGTAATGCCACCTAAATGCAGAGGAGTAAAGACTGAAAATTGTCCCTTTAACGTGTGGTGGAGTGAATAGTAGTCAAGTAAAGCACGAGAATCTCAAACCTTTAGTAGTAGAAGTAAATGTACTTAGATAAGTCTTTCTCATGACTATATTTGAGGGGGCTACACACAGTCTTGGCATCCATGCAGGTGTTTTCATTTATTAAGCTCATTAGGTCTTAAGGCAGTGTGGGCATGTGCTAACTCTGTCTGTCCTCATCTGTCCTCTATAGTGTCCAATAACACCTTTACCAATTTTTATCAAATTAGCCTTCCATCCAACAAAAATGAACTGTGCTTCATCCCGGATATGTAATGAAATGTCACTGTTTTGATATAGGTAACAAATAAGAAGACTTTTTTCACTGACACAATTTTTGCATTTCTTCAAGTGCACTTGTGTTTTTTCTGCTTTGAAAAGTCAAAGTCAGTCTGTCTATTAAGTGACATTACTGAATTGAATCAAAACATAGTAAAGACAAGTACATAAAGAGGTGACTAATTAAAGTAACTGATAGTAAAGTTATCCACCCACAGGCTTTCAAAGCAGATTTAGTGTGTAACATTGTCATTGATAGCTGTCATCGCCTATAACAGAGATTTGCAGCGTGTTTGGTGTTTTTAAAGTACAGTGAACTGAGAATAAAAGCCTTTAAATGAATATCATGTGAGGTGTATTTTGCAGAGATGAGTCACCACCCTCCATTTTTACCCCCTTCACTCAAGTTCTACTTCTGAATGGTTGTCTTTGTGTGGTGGGTGTGCATACATTACTGCAATCATGTGTGTATTCTGTACGTGCATGTTTTTATGTGCATAATTCTTTGTGGCTCTGTGCCTAGTCTCCTTGCTGTCAGCATATGGTTTCTGGGATAGTAAAACTTCAAACAGCAGCTTTTCTTGTAGCAGTGAAGGACAACGTCTCATTAGGAAACACATTGGGTATGTGTAGTTTGGTGTGTGCGACTTTTAATAACCTAATACAGGAATATATATAAGATACCTTCTTATTTTACATGTACTGTATGTACATGTAGAAAAGAAACTTTAGTTATTTTCCAGATAAAAAACAAAAAAGAAAAGTTGACTCTCCCGCTTCTTCTCTTCTCCGAGCTGTGGGAACAGAGGGCCATCTGTCACTGTCAAATGTGTTAGCTCTTGCTTTGTGTTACTGACAGGAAAAGAGACACAATACAAAAAAAGCGCTGACAAAAAAGCATGTAATAAATATGTCTACTATTTTCTGCCGCAGAGCGACTGTTGGTATTTTCAAACCTGATTGTGCCGTTGTCAAGTCTAGAGAAAAGGCAAGAACTTGAACTCAGCCAGTGGCTAAATTCATCGCTTGCGAATGCTCCAAAAAGATCTTTAAAATGAAACGATTAAAATGATAAATAGCAAAAATTTCTACATTATTATTTGATTTTTGATGAGAAGATAGAATCGGTTATTATGGATGAAAATCAACATTAGGCAGGCTTTATTAGTTTTGACATGACTGTGATGTCCTATTCTTTCTGATTGTCTGCTTCTCTTCATCTCAGTCTCTTTCTGTCCGTCTTTTCTTTTGTCTCCAATTCTCTCTGTCTCTCTTTCTTTCTCCCTCTGTCTCTCTCTCTGTCTGTCTCTCTTCCCCTCTCCAGATGATTTATGGATGTCTTTTATCATATTGAAAGCAGGGCTCATCTGTTCTGCACTACTCAAGTCTGATATCATACAGTGGAAGAAAAAAAGAGAGATTGAAGTATAGGGATTCCAACCTGTATGTGTGTGTGAGAGAGAGAGTGTGTGACAAGGGAAGAGAGAGAGAGGGAAAAGAGAAGTAGAGGGAGGCAGTGACTGTCTCAGCCCTCACATGATTTAATCAAAGCCATCCATCAAGTCTGGATAATTAGACAGCAGCATGGATCGCATGACCAGTACCCATCGCATTGAAGACACACACTTACACACCCTCATTCACACCCACAGTATTTCTACACAAATATGCCCAAGCTGGAAAAAAAAACAGAGAGTGGGATCTCAACACGGACTGAGGTTCAACATCGTGCACTCATGTTGGCACAAAATTCAAACATTAATCTTTCAGCGAAAGAGTTGGGAGCAGTTTTGTCCAGTCAGCCTGAGTTGGTCTCCGTCAGTGGGGTTTTCAGTTGCTCGATGGCCAATTAAATGTGTAGAATTAGTGCTGGCAGTCAGAGGGCTCTGCGTAAAGCCAGCTAATGACTAGAACACAGGGCCTCACTGCGGAAAATGTCAACAAAAAGTCATTCAGTGTCAAGTGAAGTCTTAAAAGTAGTGAGAAACGGATGTATTAACATCCCCACTTTTTCAACCACTCTAGGCTCTTGGGATGAGAATGTCAGCCTGTCGGTCGTCCAGTTAGTCTACTGTTTTTAACCAGGCTGAGGTTTCTCAGATAATTCCTGGCTTGACATCTCTGTAGACGTGATTTTTGCAGTTATACTTGAATGTGAATCAGGCAAACGGAACATTTTTGATTTGATATCTTAGTCAGGCCCTTCCTGGCTGATATGTGGCCTTACACCTCCACGTCGCAGAGATTCAAGTCTTTGCCAAGCCTTCCTTCATTGCTTTTCATCATGCTCTGATACTCCAAAATGAATACCCGTCTCAGTGCCAAGTGTTGTAAAAGGCCACGATGCATTTTGCCAGGTTTAAATTGCTATGAGATCCGGAGATACATTTTCATTGCGACTTAAATTGCTTGATTTTAGACAAAACCAACAAAAACAAATAAAGATTCTGTGTGTGGCAAATTTGTTGATCCTCCTGTGTGAATGCTTAATATGTAAAAAGACACTCAGTAATAATTCTACCAATTACACGCACATCAGAGGATGGCATGTATTGCTACTACAGATTAACAGTAATCCTGCCAAGATGCATTTTTCTTATTGTGTTAGCTCGTAATCAACTGACAATGCTGCTCTTATGCTTCAAGTGATCCTGTTTTAATGGTGAGTTAGTGTTACACTGATTTGATGAGGGGGAGTTCAGTGACTCCGCGGGCTCTCATAGGATTTTAAAACAATATAGACTAATGAATATGCACATATTGTAATTCATGCATTCAAGGGTTACTGGGTAGTAAAGACAGTCTCTCTCTCTCTCTCTGCTGACTAAGAGTAGTGAGATTTCTTGTCCTTTTCCCCTCTCTTCTATTCCTCACACATTCTCTCATTGATCATGCGAGCGAGTGACAAGAATGCAGCGTTGAGCTTTTCGAGGGAAGGTGAAAGCTTCCCAGCGTTTTTCTCTCTTGTCTTTCTGCTTCATCACCGCTGCGACATCTCTCCTTTCTCTCTCTCTCTCTCTCTCTCTCTCTGTCTCTTTCTCTCACTCTGCCACCTCCTCTCCATCTCACACACTTTAATAAACACAGTCACGCGCACAAACGCCTGCAAGAGAAAAAAAAAAAATCACATCCTCATTTGTCATTATCACCTTATATCTGTTCTTCGGCTGCGATCTTTCTCGCTGCATTTCATTCGGAGTTGTGAGTGAGTTGTCGGCACAGGTAATAAGGGGGCTTGAGCTTAAAATAAATCAGATTTGTCACAGAAAGCAGCTGGTAATGTGAGCTGGGTGCAGTTCAGCAAAATTCAGCGGATTCAAGCTTTGCACACAGTGGGCTCGTGTGTGTTTTTCACACATGAGTGACTGTGTGTATTGTGTCAAGGGGGGAAGCAGTTGAAAATTCTAGTCACTCACAGCATTTATGCTCCCACAGTGACCTGCCTCGCCAGTCACAGCTGAAACAACATGTGCTTCAAACACCACGAAACACACACACACAAACAGGACACATGCAGAGTGTGCACACTGACTAATGTGAGCAATAACCGACTCCGGTAAAGGTCTTTATTCATAGATCGAAGAAGAATCTAAATATACTGTATCTCTTTGAATATATATATATATATATATTACTCGCCACTTCACATCCACTGCTGCCACATCAAAAGAGTCCAGACTCATTTAAAAGAGAAAATAAAGTTGAACTATAAAATTATTAACCAGTCTGTTCAATGACCTTTAGTGCTTGTCATTCCCCATCTGTCTCCAATCATTTAATGTCATCTCTTACTGTTGACTCTATAATAAAGACTTTAAATGCTAAATAAAAAAAAACACACTGTGCACATAAATAGTTCCTATTAAATGAGGGATTATTACTGGCATTTCAGGTGTTTTCGCTTCTTCTGTCCAAATAAAACAAGCTATTTAAAAACACAAGACAGAAGGAGTTATTCTTCATATGCATATTCATATGCAAACTTCCGGATTTAGGTACTGGCATATAATTTTAATAATACACTGTATTTTTATTCATTTCACACACATAGGGAAAGCATTGTGGACATAATTCAGTGAACACTAGGTGACAAATGTGACATTTTGTTTTCGTAACAGTTGCGATGACCCAGTAAATCTCAATAAAAGATGATTGACTGGATGAATGGGAGATACTGTATGGGGTGACGTAGTAATGAATGAACTGAGGTTAAAAATGGCATATTGCAGATATGGTTACCATGGTGAAAGCAGCATATAGCAGACAACCTGTTGAGTGAATGCAGAGAGAAGCCTGTGTTAGTAGCCTTGAGCGTGTTGGGTACAGTACATGACATGATGGAAGATGCTCAACAGAGTGCATACAGGAGACCTAAAACATTCTCATATTGGACACAGACATACAGATGGATTGATGAATTGATTGATTTTTTCTATCATTGAGCACACAGCGTGTCATTTTCATCCACAAACTATCCAAATGATTAAGATTATGTAGAAATTTCATATATTAACAGATACAATCTCTAATTTAAAGGTCCAGTGCGTAAAGTTTAGATCTATTTTCTATGCAGAAATTGAACTTTATGTCATCACGCACCTTCTATAAGAATGAAGTTCTTATAGAGCCCCACCTCAGTTCTCCACGTCGATGGGACAATAGCATAGATAATGCTACTGTAGTAGTTTGACTACATTATACGGGCTATTGATCTATTTGGTGATAAGATGATAAGATGGTGATGGTTCATCCAAACATCTGCAAAGTACTTTTTCAGGTGCCTCTCCTTTTCCAAACTGTTTCCAGAAAAGACCTCCCAGATGGTTCAGTGTAACTGGACGTAGTTAAGCAAATAAGTATGTAGATTTACTTATAAGCTCCAAGCTACTCAGAAAAAGTCACAACATTATTTCTTCTGCCTGTCTGGTGCTGGGAAATTAGTTCAACTAGTACTGCCACTACATGTTGTTTCTCTCCTACATCCAAAATACTGTATCTGTCTTCAGCTAGAAAACCTAACGTGTTTCTCTAAATTATATTTGTTCTGTGTTGGTGAAGTTTGCTAAATATAGAAACATAATGCAAAACCACATAAGCAGTGGTGATTATTTTCTTCTAGGTAAGACACATAAGGGAAAAATAAGAAAATAACAAGGAAGAAGGTTTTCTTTGTAAGGCAGGACATGACAGAGCAGAGAGAAAAGGCACAGGGCATACAAAATGCATCACTGAGCCGTCTGCCTCCCTGACACTTGACTTTTTCCTCTTCTCTCTCACTTATTTTACATTCTAACCCTTTGCTTCACCAACACATTTCTCCCCCTATATCCCCTCGTTCTCTCTATCCCCGTTTTTTTATCTCCTCTCCCCTGACTGTGCCCTGACACTCCAAAGCTCTGCTCCCCTCATTAACTTTCTTTCATGGGGCTGCAGATGACAATAATTGGTTTGAAAACAGGAGACAATGGGATACAAGGATTATCCCCGGCTCACACCCACCACCGCCGCTACCCCATACCCACACTGCGAGGACGTTACTGCTCTGCATCCTCCCCTCCACTTCCTGTCCTCGCCTCTCCTGCAGATGGCAAATCGGCTTGTCCTTAGTTTTTCTTTTGCTTTGTTTTATAATTGTTCGTTGGCCTCCGTCTCCCTCAAATTTTCCCAACCCCCCTCAAACTTTTTTTTTTTTTTTTACTGTCTTGAATTTTACAACACACACACACTTTCTTCTTATCTCTTTTTTTGGTTTTCCTCGAACCCCTCCTCCCCTTTATTCATATTTTCTCAGAGAGCTGTGAGATCAGTCCCCATAGGGATAAATCTTCTCTTCCTGCCAAGAGTGGAAGTGACATTACTGAGTTCTGTGAAATGATAATGACATTTGATTAAACACTGTGACTAATGTGATGTCATCTTTCCAAGGAAACCATGAACCTGTGACCAAGTGATGGAGAAAAAATGAAACAGAGAATTTGTAGGGAGACAGGCAGAGGAGTAAGGGGGGCAGATGAGAACAGGAGGGTGAGGAGTAAGGGGTGACAAATAAAAAAGAAACTCAAAAGGTACATCTTCACCCGAATTCACTACATGCAGAGTGGCAGGGAAATGTCAA
This sequence comes from Larimichthys crocea, assembly GCF_000972845.2. NCBI lineage: Eukaryota > Metazoa > Chordata > Actinopteri > Sciaenidae > Larimichthys > Larimichthys crocea. The sequence continues at coordinate 45,275,564 of NC_040023.1, read as the reverse complement.
GAGTTGTCGTTCCACTCCTTCTTACCGCTCTCTACCACCATGTCATTTTATCCCCCCGTCACCTTCTCCCCCATCTGTTTTCTCCTCCTTTCCATTTGTCCTAAAGTCACTCTCTCTATTGCTCCAGCTTCACCCCGCCTCCACCCCCCTCTCTGTCTGTACTCTCTCCATCTCTTCCCTCCGGTGAGGGCTCTCAGGTTTCGGCTGTAACTGCTTTAGCGCAAGGGATAATGGTTTGTAATTCACTCCCAGCTCCTCTCTGCTGGTCAGGAGGCCCACTCATGTACAAGCAGAGAGAAGTAATCAGTGTGTGTGTGTGTGTGTGTTTGTGTGTGTGTGTGTGTGTGTGTGTGTGTGTGTGTGTGTGTGTGTGTGTGTGTGTGTGAGGAGTAGGTCCTGTAGAGTTTGCATCACTTTTTCAGCATGTGTGCTGATTTCTTTCTGATTGCATTCATGCTAATATATGCATGTTTGCCTTTTTGTGCATGTTTTCCATGCTCAGTGTGCATAGAGAGCTTTTCATCAGTGCTTCCTGTGTTTGTGTGTGTGTGTGTGTGTGAGAGAGAGAGAGAGTGTGTGTTTACTATATTATAAACAATCCAATGTTGTAGGTGGGAACATCGGATATGTTACATAACCACATATCAAAATTAAACACCCCTGTTACCCAGAAATAATGAGTGTACACACACAAATACTTTACCCACTTTGCTATGATGTGGACACTTATAAACAACACCCCCAATCCCACTGTGGCACCATGGTACAAGACTCCAATACTCCACCTCCCTGGAGTATGAATAATAGAGGGATCCCATATGTGTCAGCTCGTAAAACTAGATCACCAACTGTGGGAAGCTTAGTAGGCCCAAGGGTGCCCCAGGGCATCTGAGATGGGGTGGACTGGGTGGGTAGGAGTTGAGGCTAAGGAGGACCAGGCAGGCTGTCAGAGGCATGGTGCCTCACCTTAGGGCGACAAACACACAGTGGGGAGTGGAACGTCACAAGCCGGCCTGTACCATTTCAAACAACACTGTCCTTTTACCCATCATTACTCTAAGTAGACTGTGACCCAGTGAAAAGACCACATGACCCGAAGAAATGGGCTGATTTGAACACATAGACACTGCAGTTTCCTTCAAATTTACAGAGCTCTGTAGCATTTTTCAGCTTATTGTTATTGTCCTTCAGGAGTCTGTGGAGACAGACAAAAAAAAGCTAAAAGAGTTTATTAAATATAGAACCACGATTCAATATGAATATGATTGTGTTATAATTAGGCAACTCTGTCACAGCACCTGTGATAATATGTTAATGTTGTGTCCACAGTTTGTTTGGTTTATTGTAAATTACTTGACATAGAGCCTTACAACCCTCTAACCACTCACTGTAATCCTAGAACACTTCGGATACAAGAAGGAGACTGCTCTACATAATATTTCTTGCACCACGGTGGTGAAAAGTAAAGAATAAAGGTCTTCAGGGACCAATTTGTGCTACATGGGCTATTTCTGTACTTCAATCATTAGATTTCAACCTGCACATGTCAGACAGACTGTCTGCCAGTGAAAGTTCACTGTCACTCAGAACTGTCTAAATGACTTTCCAATATGCTCAGATAGAGAAGGGTACTGTCACTCTGTTTTTAAATGCAGAAGTGTCCTCTTCACTCTGAATACATAATACTGCTTTGTCTGCACATATATAGTTAACTTACTTCTTACTCTAATATATGCATGAGTATGAATATGGTAAAACAGTTGGCATCTGTGCAAAATAACTAAGACAAATGTTTGTTAAACGTATACTTCATAGATTACAATTAATTAACAGTTTGATTCAAGTTGACACATTTAAAAGATGCATTTCTTTTTCAGCGCTGCATTAAGCTCAGGGATGAGGCCAAGATAGTTTTCTCGACTTGTGTATAAAATTAGTAGTTCCACAGTTTAAGACATAGATATGTATATTAATTTGAAACTGTCTGTTAGCTTTTGCTTAGCATAAACATTGACAGCTTGACTCTGATAAAACAATATAGATATAATCTGTTAAGTGAACTTAAGAGATGCCGGTAGGCAGGTTGTGTTAACTTTGGACAGGGCCAGGCTAGCTGTTTCCCATTGTTTCAAGTCTTTATGTTAACCTGAGCTAACCAGCCGCTGCATCTTCTTATCTAACTCTCTGCAATAAAGCGCACAAGTTTCCATAATGTCAAACTTTTCCTTCACAAGAAGAAGAAGTTGGCTTTTCTTGACGGTTTTGTATTTGTCCACAAGCACCACTTGAAGGACCAGACGTTGGGAAGTGTCTTAGATCACAGAAGCACGACCAATCATACAGTGCACCAACACCTCCCACCTCATTGGTTCATTCAGCTGCTCCACTGCACTTTTGATTTAAGCCCCCAGATTTGTTTTCTTTCCAACAGTTACTGAACTTATCAGCCTCTGACATGGGTGTGTTGTCGCTGTCACGGTGCTGGTCCTTCCCTCTGCTGGCAGCAAGGTGGAGAGTTGCTTTGTTTGTCAAGATGTGCTCAGCAATTCAATTTCACAGCACCGTCTCAGATGGGAACTGGAGGAGCATAAGGAGAGAGGGGACAGTAATTGAAAGGCAGTGAAGCTCATCCTGTGTCCTCTTCTACTTTTATTTCTTTTGTGTACATCTCTCTTATATGTGTGTGCATTAGTGTTTCCCCTTTTTAATGTCACTACATATTATTGCTGCAGCAGTGGTCTTTTTTGGATGCTCCATGTAGTCATCCACAAAATAACGTATAATAAACACATCTGACATGGTGCTCTCTCGCTCTTTGTCCATGATATTGTAGACAGCAAAAAGCTATCTTAAGTTTGTCCAAAAATATGTTTTGATCTCTACCATGCTTTGAATAAAAGGCCTCTACTTTAATCAATAATTGAATTACCTGTGTGACAGCATAAATAATAATTTTAGCTACATGAAAGAACTTAAATTTGCATAAAAAGCAATATTGTTATTCCAATGATTATTCACCCCTCAATTTAGTATTTCTTAAAGATTAAAATACATGTGGTGAAACTGGAACTATTCAATCAACATTAAAATCAAAAAATAAACTTTATGTATCAAGTACCTGGAATGATATTGTGAGCTGAAAGCTAGACGAGAGTATATAAAATTCATTGTTAATAGCAGAAATCCAGTCCGTATGATTATATAACAAACTGTTTGTTATTTTGGCAAGTGAAACGTTTACTTAAGCCAAATTAAAGATAATTGCACATTTCTGATCATTCTTGTAATCGTTTTTTTTTTTGGCTGATCTCTCTTCATTGTGTCACGGGAGTGTGAATCAACAAGGGCTTTTAGTGGGGTGTAACTAGGTCTGAATGAATGTTTTGGCCAGAGAAGAGAGGGGGAAAGAGAGAAGGGAACAGTCACACTGCATAATTCAGAGGGGATTGTACATTATGCGCCATCTGTGTCCATATCCCAGTGGCCCTGTCAGAATTGATCCACAACCCTTGACCTTTTCAGATACTGTGTGTTTTCCACCAGCTCTTTCGTGCGCTGTATGTTAGTGTGCAGGCATGTGGGTGTTTGTATTTCTGTATATTTTCAGCATGAGTCAGCCTGCTGCTCGCTAACCTTTCCAATGGATTACACAGTGCAGGTCAGATATACACAAAGAGTTTTTCTGTCTTTATTTTGTTGTCACTCATCAAAGGTCATCCATTCTCTATGAGAATATGAGATCTCACTGGCACTAAATACACCACAATAATATGTCATATGAATGACGTTAAAAGAACAGCACATAACCTTTTGGGAAATATATTTATTTGCTTTCTTGCCAAGTTAGACGAGAACAGCACAGTAGGTGGTTATACTAGCAATTAGAATAATGACTGGAAGGAGGGAGAACATGCTGGCTTGGCAAAGTCTCTTCATCTCTCTGAGATTGCCAGACAACCAGTGGAGATTGTTTTTGTACCGATTGAAGATTCAAGGTATAAAATAGGTATCAAATGTGAATTAGTGGGGATTAACCTCATTATAGCTAAATTTAATGTAACTTTTAAAATGAGCCCTTGAACAACTTTCTTGCCTATAACAGCAGGTGGAGGACTCAAATTCATTTTCTTGGAAATCCGAAGAAGGTGACATTAACATGTGTTTGCAAGTGCCTTCTCTCTACGCTTAACACTAAGTCCAAAGTCAAAGTTAACATTATGGCAAACCATGTGAAAGATACTGTGATATAGTGGTTTTAGTTGGAAGCTTGCATGCTGATGTACACGAATTGTCAGCTAATTCATCAAGAGTCTTGGGGCTGAACTGGCTGTTTTAATTGCGAGGGAACCGGGTATGCAGTGTCACGATACTAACTTATGTATTAAGACAAATGGGGTTGATTTGAACCAACAAGAAATGTAACAGTACTAACTACTGCAGTAGGGGCCAACTCACTATCTGTATCCTACCAACCAATGTATGTCTTGCGTTGCTTCATGGTTTGGACTGATAGGGTTATTTAGAAACAAAATATAGAAATGTTGCAGATAGTAATGTTATTCTAAATGTGACTGTAATTTGTTCCCAGCATTCAGTGTCCATTTCAGTGTTTAGTCTAATGTATGTCACTTTTGGCCAATGCCCAAAATGATGCTCCCTTGTGCCTACAGAATGTGTGCAACATATGGATGTAGTTCATTTAACACCCAAAGTTGTCATTATTAACAAGATTTGTCTGAATGATACATAAAGAACCTTTAAAGGAATTGGTTGGCATTTGGGGAAATCCGCTTATTTGCTTTCTTGCTGAGGGTCTTGGTATTCATGTTTGTATGGTAAACACGAAGCAGCCAGTTGGCAAAGCTTATTGTTAGATAATTGTTGGTTTTACGTTTTTTGTACAGATCAAAAAGATTTAATGTGGTTAGAGTCAGAGCATCAACACATGCAGAAGTTGGCTTCTTCAAGGAAAAAGCTTCCCTTAGGTAAAATATTTGTTGTTTTGCACATTTTCCATCAAACCTTCGGTCTTAATGATTTTGTATATTTCCCCAGAGGCGTTTTTGAGAAGACAAAGAATATCTTAACTTTTTTCCATTTTGCCGGTGGTTATAAATGATTGTGGATAAAGCAATAGAAACAGCAGATCAACAGAGTTGTGTGAAATCAAAGTTTCTCTGCCACAAGTGCTCAAAAATTCAAAATGTAATATGGCCAGGCTGGAAATCCGTGGATATCTCGTGATGTGATAAGCCTAATTTACACTCTCCATATCTGTATGACTGTGACTGCGAGGATTTACAATGTTCTGCGCGATTTGAATTTTATCTCATGTTAATGTCTGCAAGGGTTTATGTTGCCTGTATACTTTATTTCCACAAGACGGGTGTCTTTATCAAGTTTCTTGGTTACATCAGTGTTACATAGTCCAAAATGGGTCCATCTTTTGACTGAAAATGTGCCTCTCTGTCTCTCTGAAATGCTTTCCCCAGCTAAATTTTTATTCTTCATGGCATATTAGTAAGCCTTCTTTCATCCTAACATGCTTAATATTAGGGCAACCACACAGAAGCATGGGGAAGTGAGTCTCTGCTGCAGAATAATTTAATGTATTATCAATATTTGGCACTACTGTATCAGTAGAATATTACAAAAGGAAATAGATAGCAATATCGATTTCGTGCCCCATTGCATGTTGCCCTCCGTGCCCCTGCAAAGGATAAGCAGTTATAGATGATGGGTGGATGGAGTGGAGTTGATCAGCTCAAATAATGTGCCAAATATGAGGTTTTTCCTTTTTGATAATGAGGATCTGACATATAATACATCTCCACTTATCCAGTCATCTCTAGGGATACTATTTGTACAGTGGTTTAAGGTGGAACCCATTTTCGGTATCATGTTTCTCTTGCGGATTGGGTCAAGTCAACTCTCTCTCTCTGAGCTAAAAACGGCTTGATGATTTCATACCAGTGTTCCAGTCTAAAACTCTTGACTGTAAGTGGAGAACTGTGAACAGGTCAAAATAAACCATTTTCCTATCTGAATACTGGTGAATGTAGTGTGTTCAGGGCACAGGAGGTCGGGAATTAATACACTCTGAAATTATTTATTTTCCATCATGCATTGTTTTGGGGTTTGGTGAAACGCAGCTTGACGTTCTTTGTTTAAGAGGACGCAGCCTTAACATAAGCACAGTCGAACGCCTCTGAAGAAGCAAATCGGCTGTGTGATGAGCTTGAACTAAATGACTATCTTACTGTAATTCTCGCCAGGGTTGAGATGCTTGAATACAAAGTATGACGTGAAAGGCTGGGAGCGTCGCCTCTCACACAGCACACATCAAAGAGCAGACAGGCGAATGACACCAAGCTTTCCTCTGATCCTCAAGGAGTCAAGAATGGGAACGAGTGGTTGACAGTGCTCCTTAAATCGCTCCGTCTCCCCACCCGAGTGATTCTCCCACCTCTTCTCTCCCACTCCCACTCTCACTCCCCCTTCTCTTTCTCATTCTCAGCTTTTGTGATTTAATCTTCCGTTTGATTGACTCCAGGTTTTTTTTTTTTTTTTTTACTCTCGTCACAGCTGGCTGAGAAGTTAAGGCCGTTAAGGGTTAGTATCGATGTGATGAGCCCAAATCGTTCCGCTTTCATGGCGCCCTTGAAACTTAGTGAGGTCGCACCATGGAAGCCTGTACACATCCAAGAGTATATGGGGGGGGGGGGTACCTACTCATGGCCACAGACAGTGTTAAGGCGTCTGTGTTTGTGTGTGTGTTTGAGTTTTTGTGATGTTGCTAATGTGTTGTAGATTTCTGTTTGATTGTGATTAATTAGATGATGAGAAGTGTGCGCTGACAAGCTGCTTATTCTGATTAGAGAGATCAGCTTCCTGTGAGAGGCAGAACTAACAAGGCTCATGAACCTCTACACCAAGCTTTCTTAACACATCTGCATTTTGTCGGCACCCACCTCCCACATATTTGGCTTTCCATCACCCCCTCAGCTTCAAATGTCAATGGCTCCCTGCTACTATAAAAAAAACATGAACAAAACACCCTCCTTCCAAATGATACCTTTAATTTCTAAGAAATAAAACGCACTCTTGCTAATGTTTGTGTTGAGATTTGATAGATTTGCTTTTTAACCACTGACATTTCTTTTTTTAGACTAATGCCACGCACATTTCAGCAAGTTACAGATGAGCATGTTGTTGATTTTTCCAATTTAATTCAAGTTGTAATTTCAATTTAGTCTCTAAAGCTAATGGCCATGTTCCTGAACTGTTAATATAGGGATCTTTGTAGTTTTCTCAAATTATGATTCGGTTCTAAACTGTACCAATTCTTTATGATGCAATAAGTAAGTATAACAGTTTGCTCCTAATCTCCTGAATATCACAAGGTAACTGGTTCTGGAAAATGAATACCAAATTGTTGGATTTCAACTCACCCACCACAATGATGATGTGAAATGTCTCAATTAAATGTCTTTCCGGTGAGTCTCTGATCAGACGTCTTCACAAGTCTATTCCAAAGCTGAAGCATTTGACATAAATGTCTGATATTTGGAGGTTTCCATCCCATATCTACACTAATGGCTAAAACTGATCAAATAAAATAAAATTAGCAAATTTATAGGCTCCAGAAAAGATTATATAGCTCTATGATGCACAGTGTCACACAGTATACACATGAATTATGGACTTATGAATAAGTATGGAGTCATAGATAACCACAGTGTTTAACTTTGTTTACTGCAGATTCCAGTGCTGTCCCTGCCGACTGAACTAGAACACTGACAGCTTGTTTAAATGTCGCTCGTCCAGCATCAAGCCAAGATATTTATACTGATCAGTATATGACAAAACTGTTTAACCAGAATGAAAAACAATGTAACTGCTCTCTAATAATTTTGGTCTAAAATGTACCATTTCTGTCTGTCTCTGTCTCTATTTCCAGTATCATTCTAGTCATAGTCTGCAGATGTTTTTCATGTGCAAGTTGCATCATATGCATATAACTGTATGCCCACAATCTGATCATTAACTTTCCATACTCCCAATTCTGAAGCTTTAATTTGTGGAGCTAAATCATTAATATTAATGGGAAATATTAGAGACAAGATATTGCCTGACATCATTATGTATGTATGAGTGCTTGCACAGCACTAAGACCGCAACAGATGAGTGGTAGTTTGAGATCATGTACTGAAGATTTAGAAATGGGTTTGAAAATGGTCTTGTACCACTGTGTAGGCATAATCCCATGGTCAAAAAAATATTGCAACAACTCATTGGACTTCAGCACTTAAATTCAAACAACTTTCGTCTGTTTCAATTTATCCATTACATTTTTCTATAGAAAAATGTGCATTCAAAAACATATTCCATTAGCTCTTTCAAACTAGTTTCCTCCCAAAAAATCAACAAATGAATAAAACCCACATGAAGCAGTGCACTGCGTACACCTCTTAGCTACTCTTAAAGCAGTGTAGAGTAAGGTGAGAGTGGTTTACTGGTAGAAGAGACGGTCTATAGCAATAGAGTGAAAAAATGTTACCTGCACCCTTGAAAAGCTCTGACATCTCTTAGCATCACCCTAAAATGTGACTCTGTAGACTAAACAGTGCTTTACAAAATCAATTCTATTAAAAAAAAAAAACTTGGACCTCACCACTGTTTCAAGGCCTATGAGTCGCTTCATGTACCACCATATTACAATGAAATTGCTCTGTGGCTGTGGGGTTCAACAATGAGGTTACATGAATTACAAGTGGACAAAATATTGATGGATATGTGAGCAGTGAGCAGTAAGATACATTTGAATCCTGCTAATGAGTTTTTTAAATATTTATTCTGTACAGTGGAGCCACTGTATATGCTTGTATAATGGCCATGCAAATATGTGGCAAGTTAAGTGTGTTCTAATAAAGAAAATAATACTATTTAGACATTATTTTATTTCCTGCATTGATTTGCATTCTTCCTCATCTGACTTATGTAATCCTTCTCCCTCCCCTGCGTTTTTTCTTTAACCAAATGGCAGGTGTCCAACTTGTTTTCCAGCCAGGGATGTGAGGAAAAAAAAAAAAAAAGCCTCAGCTACAAACAATCAAAAATCAATTGCACTACAGTTGGACAGTAATTCATATTGAACATTCATAAGAAGCATTACTTTGTCCTTAGAGTGGACTCCTGTAAGCTTCTTACCTTTTTGATTTTGACAATCTTTGGTACTTAGCGATCAATGGACCGGTGTATAAGAATATGTTTTTTTCTAGTCCTATTTAGAAGAGAAAATATTAAGGCTGAAAAAATAATAAAGATATCTGCAGCACACGGGTAGGCTCCTCTACAAATGTTGAAATTCGAGTTAAGGTGGATTTACTCTGCTTGTATGCAGAATATAACTTCTCCCTCTGTGTAGGAAGGCTTTCTCTGCTGTAGCTGTCTAGCTCATCTGTTTCCCACAGATGGCTTGTCATTCATTCAGTCTCAACTCAACTCACCAGAGATACAAAATTCTTCAGAAAGTTTTGTTAAGCATGTCTCTCTGAGTCATCCCAGCTCTCTGTGTTTCTCTCTGATTACTGATATTTCTCTGAGGCTTCATGGCTGTCTTTTATTGTCTTTTTTGATGGGTGATGGACAGACCGTCCTCGCTAGATCAGTGACACATGCAAACACACAATAAATCCTATAGCACACAAACACGCAGACAGGGCTGGTGAAAAGACAGAATGATGCAGCACATTGCATACACTGGCATACACACTGCAAATTTACTGTTGGAAACACACTAATCATGGGTGCATTGTCTTCCATTACTGTGAGTCAGACAGGTAATCAAGTGGCTGTTTCCATGAGTTCTCTCCTCATTAGCACTCATTAGAGTTTCCTCTCCACTCCACTACTTCTATGATCCTGATTATCTGTGGATCTGAAGTAGGCTCTACAAGAACAGAGACTTCTTAGGAAAGCAGCAACAGACCTCATTTATCAAGTGAGCATGCAGCTATAATTTCATTATTACTCTCAGCCCATTTTTCCTGAGTTAATTAGTATTTATCAATTAGAATCTTTTGATTCTAAATATGGTATCCACTGCTTTGATATCTGTAAACCCTTGACCTAGCGAGCTGATTTCATTCAAGTCAGGAAAAGAAAAGACTTGCACGGTCACATTTTAATGGAGCTCCATCTCATTTTGGGCATGGAGACAATGACATGGATATTTATCAGCATGGGAGATTTTTGAGCTGCATAATGATAAGTGTAGGATCCAGTGTTTTTGGAGCTTGACCCATAATTAGAGAAAAAAAAACACCCTACTAATTTTTGCATTTAACGAACCACTTTATCTCTTATGACAGCACTGGAAGGGAGAGCTAAGAGGGATTCTGAGGGCTGCATGCAATCTATTGCTGGGAATCACTGATTACTGCCCAAAAGCACAACTTTATAACTCTATTCAGTGATATTGGTGAAACTGGATCCAGGAGCCAAATTCGTAAAGAAAACCACCTCAGTAAGCGCCTGTATCCCCTGTCTGACTGACCATCACTGGTTTTTGAGGTTTTATTCAGTCCTAGGGCCGACCATGTTCACTGGGAGGTAGACGCTGACACTAGCTCATTGCACTATCCTCAATGCATAGCATAGCATACATAGGGATGTACTGCATCTTCGCTATTGGCTATTGTACACATGCAAAGTATTTGACTCCATTTTCACATTGCTTTCAATCTGCATATACAGATATAGACATGAATAGAGCTAAAACAAGGACAACCTTGACAGGTAAACACAAACATTAAACTATGATGTACAGATAGGAACATATATATATATATATATATATATATATGTACACAGCTGACTGTTTACAGGAAAGACATAAATATGTGTAACTAATAGGACTCTGCTTTCCTTTTCTTCATGCAATCCTTAAGTCCACAATCCTTGTCCAATATTGTATTCCAAAGTTTAACCAGAGCTCACACAAGGCTTTACTAGTCTGAGTTAGATAAACCAAGTGTGTATCTTCCGATATTTCAGGCTGAGCTTTAGTAACACAAAGATTTGGAAGCCACTTGATTTGACTGAGTCAGACTGCTGAAGCCTCATATTAACTTTTGAATACACTTTTGTACAGAGCGACAGGAAGCAGCCACTGGGAACAAATACTGTGCCCAATAACTCTAGACTTGAAAAAATGTGAATATGTCCTTTGATGGTGTGTTTATTCACATGCTGATATAATCCGATTTTCTTACACGTGGAGTACACATGTAAAACCTGCTAAAACTTAACAATGAAGCTTCACCGTATTGCTTACAACACGTTCTGAGCCCATAAAACTCAGCGTATTGTACCCTGAAAAGGAAACAAACTAGAGTTTCTAACCGTATAGTTTCTACTGATCAGCACTACTCGGGTGGATAGAGATAACACAGTCCTGTCGATGTACCTGTCACTGTCAAGACATGATACAAGCCACCAGCACAGAATATGTCAAAGTAATTGACACAATGCAGGTGTCCTTTTTTGAAAATGGCATGTATTTTTGAAAAACACTGTTTAGCGGTTCACTGGGTAACTTTTAAAGAAGGCCAAAGCTTAGATTGTAGCATCTGTATGTCTTGGTTTTAGCACAATGACCAAACTTTGAAAGTATCTCAGTGAGTTGTTGTTTTGTTTTTTTACAAATCACTATATCGCTGCATAAGAATCATCTTTGACTCCCTATATTGCTTTTACAGTAGTTGCCCCACCCAAAACCAAAAAGAGCTTTCTTGCATTATTCATGCCACATAACCCATTATAAAACCTGCTGCTTTCCTTGATCTTTTCTTTGACAATTTTATTAGATCTGCAGATTCATTTTCATTGTGTCTGACAATTTTATCTCACTAACATTTTATTGAACCGGCAGTTTTCATTGCTATATAAAAAAAAAAAAGGCACAGTGAGCTACTAACAGCAGGGACACACTGTCATTCCCTTCACTCCTGCATTCAAATCTTCCTGTTCTACTCCATTGCATTGATTGGAAATCTAACGTACATACCACCTGTAAATTTCAGCTGCTGTGTGAGTGTGTAAACATTTCTTGATTCTCTGGTGAATGTCTGTGCAATTCTTCAGATTATGTCAGTGTGACAGCAAGTGGAAAAGTTTCTGCAATCAGGCATTTTTAAGGACATCTCAGCGGTGGAATTTGTATTGGTTTCAACAATGGCATGATAAATGAGGGCTGGCATCAGCGCTGATTAATGAAGTCTTCATTATCTCCTGTTTTCCCTTTTTCTTTTCATTCTCACTCTTGTGTGGTCTCATTGTTTTGTCTGGTTAGATTGCACCGATTTTGTGCTTCATAATGAGGCCGGGAACAATAGCAGAGTACTTCTTCACTTCTCCTCCTTTGCGATACTTGTTCTTTTGTCTGCATCCTCCGTGAATGACTCCTGAATGTCACTCTCTCGTTCTTTTATCTCTCCCTCTCTTCCTCGTTTTCTGCGAGCGATTCTCATTGATTCTTTACTATGAATGCTGACTGGAATGAATGAGAAGACCTTTCCATTTATAACACTGCTGACTTCAACTGTGTTGAGTTTGTAGGCGGTTGTAAACCAAAACACCAATTTATCAATTTCAAATGTGTCTGTGATTTTAAACAGCACGACTAAATGTCAGCTATCGTCAGTGCTGTTTGAAGGAACATTGGTTGTAATGCTACATGGCAGTGTGCATATCCTATTAGATAGTATCTATTACAGAAATGAAATTACCCTCAGTTAATTTGATTTGGATAATATTAGGCTAATAGAAGTGTGTGGAGCTCTGTGCTGAATATGAATTGAGCGAACAGAATTATACATTCATGTGGCATATGGCTTCAACCTTAGGATGAATTCAAGGTATTCCTTTTTATTCCTTTGCCCCCCCCCCTTCCTTTCTCTGACACACACTTGACACAAAAGAGTACAGTAATAACGAGAGCCAGCTACGGTGCGGCAATGATAAATTCAGTACTAAGTGAAATAGATGACTTTTGTCTGCCGGTGCAGCACGGTGAAGCGACGCATTAATGAAATTACATACATCGCTCATCTCAAGTAATTCTTGAACATTTTAGAGGCTTGTAAATGACAGTCATACACAATGTTCTTGCGGCGTTAACGTCACTATGCAGAAAACATACGGCGTAAACACATTGTATTTTTTTTCCTGAGACAAAATACTATATGATGACATCAAGAGTGGTCTTTAAATATTTCAGTCCACGTCAAAATCTCAAGTCAAAGCAACACAGATATTACATTTCGGCTAGAAAATATATTGTCATGTTGTCGTATACTTTAGTGACCAAGCAACAATAAATTCAATTTCTATAGAATAGCACAAGTCTATAGCAAGTGTGTGTGTGTGTGTGTGTGTGTGTGTGTGTGTGTGTGTGTTATTGTCATGTTTGATGGGTGCTTATATCTGGATGGGGTTAAAAGCTAGTGTTACAAGCACAGCCAGCAGGAGTACACACATGCACACACACCACAAAACACAATATTTTCAGTGCCTGTCACTCCTCACCTATTGCACAGCTGTGTCCCATATTGCCAGGAGTGACAGAACACTCAGGACTCTCAGCACGAGACGATCTTCATCTTTCGGTGTGTATCTGTAGGTTGCCTTGAGTGTTGTTTTCTTCCTGTGTGTGAGCATGTGTAAAATCCTCCCGGCTATTGATTCATGCAGCATGTGGCACAGCGGACACTGAGCCTGCCTTTTAAACTGAATTGATGTAAACCGACCAAACGTCGTTTAGATAAAACCTGTTTATGCTAAACTATATCTTTTGCACCTTAATGAGATTAACTGTTATTAACGCTCCTCCATCTGTTCAATATTACAGTCCTCCACACTGAATGCTGCAGTTTTGGCATTTGTATCGGCTGGCTCTAATAAGGAGTTGCAGGAAAGTGAGGAAAGGGAGACTGGAAGGAGGGAAAAATGTGATGGGCATAATAAGAAGTAGGAAATACAGAGGAAAGGAAAGGGAAGAAAAGAGGTAGGCCCACATTAATGCAGCTCCTCATACTTAACACTAGTTGTCATCAGTGACCAAGCCATAGTGCAGGTGGACATCCACAAAGACAACAAAGTTGTGTTGAAGGTCCATGTAGAGCGGCTTCTTCTGCGTTATGGTATCTTTGCGTGGTTTGGTAATCTACCCATACAGTTAATCATCTTATCAGGAAAGGAAAGGAAAGGAAAGGAAAGGAAAGGAAAGGAAAGGAAAGGAAAGGAAAGGAAAGGAGTTGGTCCACCTCTCTATTGGCTCTGCCCTCAAAGCTACTGTACACGGCAATCCTACATCAAAGCACTAGCATGAGCGACCACACACACACATACAATATGCAAATTTCACATATACATTTTGCATGTATACTTCATTTGCATTTCAAACATGCTTACATTTGTATTTCCAACATATTCAACTAAACACACACAAATAAATCCTAATCTTGTGGTATTATTGCTGACATGGTTGCACCCTTGGAAGATGAGCTGAGGTTGATCACAATTACTGATCCCAACAGACAACTATACTCTCTCTCTCTCTCTCTCTCTCTCAAGGCATATGAACACCCATGTGAGATTTATGCAAAGATGTTCTACATGTAGTAACCTAGTTCACCAAGTAACCTAGCAACACCAGAGTCAGCTGGTTATAAGTGTGCGTGTGTGTCCATCCCACTGCCTGTCTGTGATTTGCATCTGTGGACACAGCTGCAGCCAGTATCCATGTACTGTATGTGTGCAGCCTTTGGAGGAGTTTCAAGTGACTGCGTCCAGAAAATCCATCTACTAACTATTAAGGTTGTGATTTACAGCCGGAGTGATCCGTCACACTCCATGATGTTAGTTTGTGAGTTACTTTTTTTTTCTGATTTCATACATCTTGCTGTGATTTTTCCTCCCCTGGTGATCACATGTCAGTCAAACACTGGATACAGAACTTCATCAGAGTTTCTGCAGGAGGTATTTTTGTTTTTAAATTGTCCATTCTTCACCTTGGAAACAGTACTACTAAAGTATGTCCATAAGTCCATTTTCATGTCCTGCGGTTTTCCTCAGCATTTTCTTAGGATTTTGCCCAGTTATTGTCGAAGGAGTTTCAATTTTCTATATTTTATGAAAAGTTGCATCCTGTCCATATTGGCAAAGTTGAGACAAAGATTGTTACTTGGCAGCAATAGATGTTTGTGCGTGTTTGTGTGTGTCTGCGTATAAGACAGAACGTCAGCGAAAAAATGAATCATTTGTGGCTGTAAACTAAGAAGAGCAAATCAGTCCTTCTGCCAGTTTACAGACATTTGGCATAGCTGAAAATGAAAGTTAATTCTTGACCTTTTATTTTCTAGCGTGCATGCCAATTAAACAGTTCAATTAGCAAACTAAACAAATGCAAAAATGCAATCCAGTCCTACCCAAATGGAAAAACCTCATAATTTCAGATGGGAAGTCGGAGATGTGCAGGCTGTTGCTGGAACTCTTCATCTAACAAAGTCACTGTCATTGCTCGCTCTTGTTCCATTACTCTCATGTCATGTTTGGTGGATCTCCTCTTTTCTTTTTTGATGAACGATCACTGTCAGTTAACCACACAATCACAATGAAAGACAAAAAAAACTTTTCGCCAGTTGAATGCTTTTAATGTGACACGTCGGGTTAGCAGTGTTCCCCTGTCAATCCCTCATGGGTGTGTTAATCCAGCACACGAATGACAGATTCTGCCACAAACAATGATGACTACTATACAGAGAGATAATTACTGAATTATACATTGAATGGGTATTGCTAAGAAATGCTGACGGTAAATGGTATAGTATTATAACTGTAATAGACATTGCTTACTGTGGTGAATTGGGCGCTCGCGGGCCTGTATGTGCATGTGTGTCTTGATTCTCCTTTGAGCCGTGGTTTCTGCATCTACCTTTGATTTTCTGTCAGGAGAGTTTTGTATTACAACATAACACAAGAGACTGGGAGAAAGAAAAAGAGATGTGACACGTTCAGAGAGTGGCAGAAAGAGGAAGCCGAGGGTGGACAGAGAAGGGGGAAAAAGTTACAAGTTATGAAGGTGAGAGCTCGGGAGAGAGGACACAGACGTGGGAAGGAGGAGAAGGAATAAAGGATACAAAAAAGGAGAGGAGCAAGAAATGGCAGACATGAAGCACGAAAAAGGAAGAAGGAGGGAAAGAGCGCATGCTTTTAATAGCAGGAGTAGTACAGTGTATGTGACTGAGTGTGTGTGGAAGGATGAGCGCTCTCATGCTGGAGGTTAAGGCCTAATGTCTAATGACTGACTCTCTGAATGAGCCTGTTATGCTATTCTCTCATTGCCTTTGATCTCTGTTTACCTCCGGCAATGTCCTCTCATGTAATCCGAGGTAGAGAGGAAAAATGCAGGCCAATTACAAGTGAGCAGCACTCTGCTAAGTGGTGTTGGTATTTTCCTTCTCATTAAGTCACAGTCAGAGGCCTTCTCAGGCTGTTTTCAGTGGCGTAAACATACAGCTTGTATGATAAATGTGTTGGCATATGTTGGCTGGAGATGGAGGCTGTTGAAAAAGGAGAACATTTTGACATAATCCATTTCAATTCAATATATACTGTGTATTGTGTCCTGAAATGTGAGTGATAAGTTTCCTTTGTCAGGAAAACAGGACGGGTTTGCTCTGCATCTCTGTGATAATGTATTTGTATTTGAAATATATACACGGAACAAAAACCGACATAAACAACACAGTGTTGAGTAGGTTCAAGTCCTAAAAAAGTGGTGATGTAGACATTTAGATGTACATTTCACCTACACAGTCACTGAGAAACTTAAAATCACACCAGGTGGTGATTTGGTAAGACACTTTTAAAAATGACCCATTCTCCTGACCAGCCACTTCTAGTGCTGGTAAATAATGACTATTACGTTGGAGACGCTGAGGTGTCTGCACATAGATGCATAGTTATATCCTAATGCTTGTACTATTACATATATATATATGCTTTACATCAAGATAATTGTTTGGCCTGCTAGCTGTTATTTTGGTCCATCCTGATGGATATTTGGATAGGGGTACCAAAGAACCAAAGAGCTGTCAGGAGTGTTGATGATTGTGTTGTAAAATATGGTAAGAGAGTCATGTAAGAAAGGGTATCTCAAGTCCTATACAGTGTTTTTTCCTGTGTGTGTGTTTCCTTTGACGTGGTTAAGGGAGAGATTTCAAGTCAAAGGTTAAGAGCAAATTGTTGGGGCATCCTGGGAGAGGGGCCTCTCTTTTCTTCTGTCCCTATCTTACACTGATTTATACTATTGGTTATTTAGACTGCATGTATTGTATTGTATAACCTCCACCGTATATAAGGGTTTGTAACGCATAGATCAGGAGAGTCTCTCATCATTCGGCCAGGAGCTCTCCAAGTAATGTTTTACTTGCTACGATGCTGAACTTGTTGTAATAAACTTGTTATACAACTAAGACAGTGTCGGCGGACTTTCTCTTCAAACATCTTCAACTGCATCACCACCGAATATACTACAAAGCAAAGATGGAAATAGTGTGAAGTTGCAGGAGGTTTGACTCTGATATTGGTGTTGGTCTCTTATCAACAGTCAGTGTTGGTTTCTACCAATTTACTACTACTATTTTCTTATTTAGGTTGAAGTACGTGATGTTTTCATAGCTGCTACTTGCATCAGTTTGCCAAAGATTATGTTACTTTGAAAGTATGATGGTCTATTGGATCTGCTTTATTCACTTTAAATGTGTTTCAAATTAGCTTGAATGTTTGTTTTTGTCCGTATTGTGTGGCGCCACCGCACACAGAATCACTCATGGAAAAATAAAGTTCCAAGAATTAAACTTCAACTCAAACTCAAGTTTTTTAAAAAAAAGGGATTTAAAGAAAATGTTGACCCTGCATGTAAACCGAAGGGGTCGGACTTTTTGGACAGTTGTTTCTGCTATAGTGTGTTTGCTTGAAAGAATGAGTGAGCGGCGAGGAGGAGTGGAAGTGGAAGAAAAACGCAGGCTGTGCAAAATCATATGGGAAGGATGAGCGCTGGAAAAACAGGGCAAGAGGAGGAGGAGACTAGAAAAGCAAGATAGAGGAATTGCCCCCTAGGCACTCTTCAATTTTGCCCTTATGATGGGAGCATATTTCCCCTGTGCTGTGGCCATCATCTCTCTTCTCACACATTCGCTCTCACACTCTCTCTGCCTCTCACTCCAGCATTTTCACTCGGCCTTTCTTGCTGCATTTCTGCTAGCTTTTCCTCCTCGCTCACTGTTCTCTGTTCCTCATAAGCACTTGTCAACCACCTTCACCAACACCTATTTTTATGTCCAGAGTGCATGCCATGTGGGCATATGTGAAGCGTACCCACAGCCATGTTAGTATATTAACTGCTATTGCTCCAATTCCCACCTAAACGTCTGCATCAACAATGCATTCATCCTAAGTAGATATGAAAGGATGTACCAGGACAGCAGGTGCCTTGCACTTTTTAAAACCCTAAGCAATTATCTTTTCTTCATGTTTCTTTACACTTCTTCTACGTCGACCTCTCTCTGCATAGGCACAGAGCTGATGAGTTGCGGCCTCGCAACCTGGTGCTGTAGTCATATTTTACAGGTCCTTTTTCCGCGGGTCACCCTTGAAATGTTCCATCTTTTCCATCATCCTTGATTCTTTCTGGAACCCGATGGGTTAGCTACGGCAGTCGCCCGGCTGCCAGATAAGTGTGTGTGTGTGTGTGTGTGTGTGTGTGTGTGTGCATGAGACGAGGCAGTGGAAAAATGAAAATAGATCATTCATGGCTAAAAGCTGAGAAGAGTAAATCGGTCCTTCTGCCAGTTTCCCAGCATGCATGTCTTTCTGGCTGGCAAAGAAGGAAGTGCGCGCCAACAGACTGCTGAGCCAATCCTCTATTGTTTCCATTCCCATATTTATACATTTTACTATTGTCTGTTCCCCTCTCCATTATGGATGTGCAGAGCGCCAGTAGTTAATAGCATCTTTGAAGTTTACTGTACTGGCACATATGGATAGATAGAAGACTAATGAAAACTTTCTTATTGTTTGAGAACAATTCTATGAGGGCTCTGCCGTTCACCTCTTCCTATTCTAAAATGAGTCAACATATCAGCCCCTGACCACACTGTAGCTTCGTTCATTGTATCTGCAGTCAAACAAAGCCCATATTCATACATACCCACTGCCTTGCAGTGTTAGCCCATTTCAATAAAAGCCAAGACAGTGGCTGCCTCGTCCAAATGATTGTCTGCTATTGTCTCCCATTCTGGAAGCAAAATAAAACCCTATTGAAAGTAGTAATTCATGACATTTCATATATACATACATATATTAAAGGAATAGTTTGAAAGTTTGGTTGATACACTTATTTGCTTTCTTGCTGAGAGTTAAATGAGAAGTATAAAAATGGCATGTTGTACTTTTACGGGAGGTTATATACCAGGATTATTTCCTGGCTGGACACATTACAGTAACTTCCTAGAGCCTTGGCTGGTTAACTGTCAACCATACAGTAATAACAAGACCGGAGGAAGTCAGCACATAAAGCCTCATAAAGCCACAGCATGGTTTTTGGGAGATTTAAAGTTGCTTGTAAATGGATTTTGTGATTTTAAGGCTAGAACCATACCTCTTTATGGATTTTTTTTTTTTTAGCTATTCTCCCTCAGACAGGTGAGAACATTTCCTGTAAGTGAGAACAAATATAGCAAAATATGTGTAATATCATTTCTGGTATTTCAGCAGTTGAATTTACAGTGTAATGCCCTTTGACCCACAACTCACAGAGATGGCAGAGAGCAGGCAGACTCAGCTGTTAGAAAAGTAGGTCAGAGCAGCTGGCATGATCACATGAATATTTAAAATGAAACAGCTCCAGACTGAAGCCTCTGTAACAATCACGTTGATGCCAAGCAGTGTTAAACAATGACAGCATGTTGTACAGCTCCAACTCCCTACTGAGCTGCAACTGAATATTTCTGCCTACACAGAGAGCGAGGACAGGAGTTGTCCAAAGAAGTATGTAGAAATATGAGGAGAAAATAAAAAGATGTTGAGTACAGAAAGGAGAGCTGTGGGTAGGGTCAAATTAAATAATGTCAGTACATATTTATATAGTATTATAAAGTATAGTATTTCTATTTTAATTTGAATATGTAGCGAGGAAGTAATGGTACGATCAGTACATAATACTGTAATACCTCAATTATCTAAGAAATAAAGAAGAAGAGATGAAGAATGGAAACTTTGTAATTAATTCAACACTAAGAAGCATTTGGCAGGCAGGGAGCCAGACAGATTGACAAGTTAAAAAAAAAAAGAAGGGAGAGTGTAGGGAGGGAGAGACATGACTGGAGAATGGATAGAAATAGGTCAGAAGGAGAGACTGAGAGAAGAGATGTGAAGAGATGGATAGAGAGGGAAGGAAGTAAAGGAAAGAGATAGCCAGCACTGGGCTGCGTCCCCTCTACCTCTCTATCCTTTTACTTCTCTGTCTGCACTTTTTTTGTGTGTGTGTGTGTGTGTGTGCACACCCAACCACATGTTTTGGCATGTGCGTGTGTGTCCCTGTGATTGACAGCTCCTAGCCAGCAGCCTCCTCCAAAGCCAAAGACTTCATAATAAACAGAACATGGTTTAATTTACTCCTCCAGGCAGAGCCTGCGCTGCTCACTTTGCCTGTCTATTCATAAAAAGGGGACACATGCACAGGGCAAACGGCACACTGCAAAAAATATCACCGCCAAATCATTTGATATACTCAGGGATATAAATCACAAGTTATAAGAACTGTAAAAAACAAACTGATTATACTGATTATACTTTGTGTAAAGAAATATGAACTATATTTAAGTTTTTGTGCATATTTATCTGTTTTTCCGGAAAGGATCAAACTATTTTTTGGACATATATATTGAAACTTCAGCAGTCTGAGATTTGATTGACACTTGAGAGCCGGTGTTTTTCTCGAGACACGTGTCAGCTGCAGTGCGCTTCTGGTTTAAATGTGCCCTGGCCCTGTCTGTCCACCCAGGTGCCACAGTTGTCTGAAATCCGTCCACGGTGGGATGTTGACTTTGAGAGAGCCCGTCGTCACGGCTACACCAATGACACGGCTTGATGTGGGTGAGCTTCCTGGGTGGCAGCTCTCATTCAGCCAATCAAGGCAAACAGGCCACGCTCTATTTAATGATTATCTCAGCATCTGTCCCCTATCTCTCATCTCTGTGTGAAAGCCGGCAAACACGAGCACAAATGCACTCGCAGGAGCTCAGTGAATCCCATCCAGCCGAGCGACTCGATTCTGGCTTTCATCGAGTAATTTCATCTCAATTTAATCAAATCTAGAAATGACAGGAATTGCTTGTGTGCATTATAAAGAGGCTGTGTGCCCGTGATTCATTATATAGTTAGTGGAGAGCGTGGTTAATAGAGGATGTGATTACAGCAGCAGCAATTAATGCCAGTCCAATAAAATACATGATTACCACATTTGGAATGTAATCTCAGTTGTTATCCATGTGCAGGAAAGAAAGCCAATACAAATACAGGCTTTATCCTGTTTCACTTGTGTTTACTTTTACTTACAGCAACCAGAGTGTGTGGGTGATAAGGTTTACATTGTGCCACCTTTTTGCTCCAGCTTGGAGAGGTGTATTGATTTCATTTCCTGCATTTGTTTTGTGGAGAAGATCCCATCCTCTTCTGCACTTTTCTCCTTTCGAGGCAACAGCACGCTTGGTTTCTGCCCTGTCACCTGAGTTATTGTGAATCATGTTATTTCTCGGATGGTACTCAAACAGTGACTTCACTGTGTAATTGATAGCACAAGACGTTTTTGAATACGCTTGGACGCTTGCCGCCAAACTCTATCTCCGCCGCATTAGGGCGCAGGTGATCAATAAACGCATTGTTTCCCTCAGCTGTAAATCATGTGAATGCTCAGAGACTCCCTGTGGGCATGGATGGAGGAAAAAGAGACAGGCGGCAACAAGCGGCGCTGGGCTGATGAATATAACGATAAACGGGAGAGAGTAGCCAGATATGCTAAATGGCAGAGACACCGTGAGGTAGAAAGAAAGGCTAATATTCTTGATTTATCAGCCAGGCGGCCTCTGAGATGAATGAGAAAGGGAAGAAAGGTGTCTGTGTCCGCTTATTGCAGCCCCGTAGGATAAATGCTCACTATTGCACTGTTTGTCTTTGGTTGCGTAGAAAATGAAGTGCAAAATCAATAAAAATGTTAATCAGTATAAAAAAAAGAACATTGTTTTCACTTTCAATTTAGCAGACCTCTTGATAGAGGAGAGAACACAGTCTGGACATCAATCTGCAGAGTCTATTTCTTTTTCTTGTGATTCATTTGTACGTCCCTACCATGAATTACACTCCACTGCACCACAGACATATGCAGCGCAAAAATGTCAAATCAGTTATTTATAGCTGCACTCATTCTGGACATGTTTTTCTTTAAGGATTATAGCAATGTTTTGGTGTGTTATCGCCCTTAGTACAAATCAAGTGCAGCAGCTACTGAAGGAACAGAAGAGTGATTGGCACTTATCAGCATCACCTACTCATTAGCTCAAGATTATGCTGCGTAATGAGACAGTAAAATAGTTCTGATTGCGAGACTGAACACAAGATTCAATTATTTGATAAGATGAATATTTTTATTTACAATACAGTGTGTTAACTTCCGTCTCCAGAAATAAAAGTCCTAAATAGTTACTTTTTTTTTGTGCCTCCAGGTGAGACCGGTGCAGCCCTGTCACGTCCACAGCGCCCCCTTTCAGCCCGGACGGCCCACCACGCCCCGGCGCCTGTGAAAGGGTACCATGTCAGCCGTAGCATGTCCCAGCATTCCTCCGGTGGTGGCGGAGGAGGCCCCTGCCACTGCGCGCCTGAGGACTGTGATGGCCCGGGCAGAGATTACTACCAGGGTCACAGCGATGGCCACTATTACCCTCCAGGAGGTCCGGCTGAAGCCCTGGCACTAGAGAGGCACCATTCCCACTCACACTCACACTCCCATAGCCACTCTGGAGGGGGAACCTTCCCGCGCTCACACCCCAGCCAGCACCCATCTCTTCAGTCGTTTGACTCCTGCGAGGAGTGCCTATCTTCTGGCCATGGAGGAAAGATGCACCGCATTCCCCCGAATCTGATAGACCAGTTTGAGAAGCAGGTGCCCTTTCATCCTGATGGCTTCCACACACTCCAGTACCAGCGCACCACTAGTGGGGGTGCTGAGCAACGCAGCGAGAGCCCCTCACGTATCCGCCACCTGGTCAACTCTGTCCAGCGTCTCTTTGCCAAGTCCCATTCCTTGGAGGCACCATCCAAACGGGAGTACAACGGCACGAGAGGAGGCGGAGACTACCGTGGTGAGAGAGGAGGAGGCCACAGGAGTGGAGGAGAGGATGGTGGAGGCCACTACTCAGGCCACCAGCCTCGCTCCACCAGGAGGAGCAAGTCTCGAGAGCGTAGCAAGAGTGGAGACTCACGGCATGAGTCAGGCAGACGCCACCGCAGTAGGACAGCAGGCTGGTGGAGCTCTGACGACAACCTGGACAGTGACAGCAGCTTTCTGGTCAGTGGGGGCAGACGGGGGTATCCCACCGGACACGAGAGCCTGGATGCAGCCATCCAGGAGCTCACCATGAAGAGGCCCAAGGAGCGTGGTGGTGGTGGTGGTGGACCAGGGCCAGGGCCTGGGGAGTGCATGGCCTGCACCACAATGGCTCTGGCTGGGAATGAAGGAGGGGGACACCATGGCCACCATGGCCACTCCCTGAAAAGGAGCACCTGGTCAGCCATGACAGTGAGTCAGGCCAGGGAGGTGTACCCTTCCACCAGGGGAGGAGGCTACGACAAAGCCCTTGTTCCTGTGGAGAGTAAGATGAAGGAGAGGAGCTTCCACTACCTGCAGGTGTGTGTGTACGCCTGAATGCCGACCAGTGTGTGTGTGTGTACAGGGGGAATATTGTATGTTGGTGACTTGCCCGCTCAGTGCTGACAACCTGCAGCAAAAAAAAAGAGCAATATTGCGAGGTACCCACATGAAGAAACCACACTTTGCTGTGCTCTTACACAGAAAAAAATGGCTCTGGGACTGAGTCTCATGCAGGTTAACCGTTCACAGCTTAGTCATAACACAAGCCAACCAGAGTTCATGTCTTTCCAGTGATAGCAGGCACATCCATCTTGATGTTGATGATTTGAAAATCTCAAAATGAATCAAATTGATTGTTTTCTGTACATCCACAGTTACAATACAGCATGACTTTATGGTGCAGATTTGCCTAAATGTAAAAAAATAATAAGCTAAAAATGTAGGTAACAGCTAACTCACTCCATGGCCACATAACATTTCCTGTTTGCATTCCTCAAAGCATGATGGAAGCTATAGTGCAAAAATCCATGAAAATAAATTTACGCTATTAATACCTAAGCACAGTGTGTCCTATCGATGGGTTTCATATATCACTGGAACACTGACATTCTCCTCTATTTGATCAACACCTGAGAAACCCCCTGAGAGACTGTCTTAGTTGTTTGGCGTGAGTCACGAAACAGTGATTGTCACCCACACAGAGATTATATCTCCCATATATACTGTACACTCACAACAGTGTGAGTCTATCACCAGTCTATCTCCGGACCTAACACATGTAATTTTCTCTTTCTCTCATTTGGTATACATGAATTCCCTAAAATAAAAGGCTAATGGCTGTTGTACTGTACAGAAGAAAAGTCATCCGAAAGAGCACACACATGAACACACAAACACATACGCACAAACCTCCAGCTGTGCTGAGGTAGAGCTGCCACACAGGCTGCGTTTCTACGGAAACAGCAGGTAGCCACAGGAGTCCCTGGTGTTTTTCCAACTCTCATCCTTTAGACACAGCTGAGGTCTGCTGATAGAAGAGACCGAGAGACCAGGGTTGTGTGTGTTAGTGTTTTCAAAGGACAAACCCCACACAATTTGCCTCTGTGCCTTAAGGCTACCATCACATTCACACCTTAGGACACGAAATGAACTTCCCCCACTGCAGCTTTTCTCATATCTCCGGGCGTCACTTGCAGTTTTGTGGGAAGGTGGGAGACGGCGTGTTTGTGCTCTGCTTAGATGTGCTGAAGTCAGCCAGATTGATCCATGGCTTCAGAGCAGACAGCTTCCTGGAGCTGCAGATATAGAGCCTGCTCGGGTCCACCAGTGCTAGACCTCAGGACAAACAGCAGCACAGGTGCCATATTGAAGCAACAGCTCCAAACTCCAACTGTTGGAAGCAAAGTTGCTGCAGACAGAGTGTGTGAAGACTGAATATCATACATTCAACAACTTTAAGCTTTAAAACAGCCATAAATCTTTTTATACTAACAGTGACATTAAGAGATGCTGTTAGCAACGAGCTGGGGTGGAATTTAGCAGCTTAAAGAGACAGATATTTCCCTCAGGTGTTTGTTAAAGCTAAAAGGAGAATAAATAACTCGACAGGGTAAGCACATAAAATATTGATGTAAGTTATCTTCATACACGACAGGTTTCTTGGTCTGATGAACCTCAAATGTTTTGTATTAAAAAAACAACGTGTTAAAGTCACAAAAAAGTTTTTTGGGGTTATTTTTGTAGCACATGTAAGATATTACAGTTCTCAGTCAGAGAGCAACAAAACAGTCATACTCCCAAGCTACCAACTGGCATAACATGTTTATACAAGCTTATACTGACAAGTCCACACAGGGTCATCACTCAAGTTTTCCTCACAAAAGCAAGAAAAAGTCAAGCGGCTCAAAGTGAAAATGAAAAGGAACAAAAAGAAGTGAATCTTCACAAGTCTGAATTATTGTGGTCGGAGGTGAGGGGGACATATGTGCAAGGTTTTCTTCCGTGGTGTCAACAGCAATCACAATGTGCAGCATCAGAACCCGGTGCTCCCAGTTCCCTGAGAGCCCCTCCCTCCCCCCTCGGCCTGCGACTGATAGATAAGAAATGATAAAAAATGAGAATATGAAGCGAGAGTGAAATGGAAGATAGAAACAGCAGTGGAGAGAGAAAGAGAGAGAGAAAGATGGGAGGAAAAGAGCAAGGTAGAGGGATGGATAGATAGCAAAGTAAGCTCAGGGATAGAAAAGAGATAAAGGAGGTGATGGTAGCCAAAGGGCGAAGCAAGAGGAGGAGAGAAAGAGCAGGATGAGAAAATGGGAGAGATAGGAGAAGGCCAGGGGGATCGGGAGATTAGGCTGAATCATCTTTTAAGTGATGACCTTAAAAACACACACTCAACAGGATGCCAAACCCCTGGGGCCTTGTGTGTGTGTGTGTGTGTGTGTGTGTGTGTGTGTGTGTGTGTGTGTGTGTGTGTGTGTGTGTGTGCGTGTAGGTGTGTGGATGTCAATGTGTGTAGTCGTTTTCATTTGGTCACATGCTTGTGTGAGACTACACACCTCACAGCGTTTGCAAAAACTGAAAGATGGAGGGGTCATTAAGCACAAGCAGCTGCTGTTGCTTCCTGTTTGATGGTGCTTTTATAATACTGGAAAAGAAATGGGATCAAATGGTAACCACACACACACACACACACACACATATTTACATGTCCAGCTGAGTGGTCCTCCACAACAATGAAATCATTGTAGGTTGATAGCTACCTTCATCATGCTAATTAAAGGGGGCAGGGGGCACTTCCTCCAACCCTCGATGAGATGACACTGTTCAAGCTTCTTTATAGCTGGACAAACGTGATAAAACAGTATCCTCAAACATGTATATCTTATGTTTAGCATGAAACAGTGAAATAATACAGCAGTATGAACCCAAAATAAACAGATTTTACTGTGTTCTCAAAACATGCCAAAATAACCATATTGTTTTAGCAATTTTTGTTAGGTCTGTCTGCAAGGTGTCAAGCAAACAATTTTTAAGAAGCTGGCTTCCTAATGGAGCTCAGATCAGTGAGGACTTGGCTAACTTGGTTGAGCGTAAAGTACAACCAGTAGTTGAAATCAACTACAAGTAAGAGTTTGAGGATAAATCCATTTCTTATTTCCAACAGTTTAAAAACTAAACTCTGAGCTGTCGTCCCGTGGGTAAATGGATCTGGATCCGAGCGTGCCCCCAGGTCTCTCTTCACTACAGCTCCCCCAGGCTGCTGAGGCTAGTAGTGATGTGTCGTTCGTGAACGATTCGTTCAATACGAACTAATCTTTTATGACTCGGGAGTGATGATTCGTCTCAGTGAGTGATTCGTTAATTTTCATGCAGTACCTTCCCTCGCCACATGGCAGGCAGCTGCATAAGCTCAGCAGGACAGGAAATAGAAATTATTAGTTCATGACTCACTTAACTGTGCGTCCGTCCTCGGGTCCTCGTTCATTTGTCACGTGACAGCCAGGCCGCTCAGGCTGTGACAAGCAGTATGTTTGTTCTTGGATCGGCCTCTCGTTCATTTGTCACGTGACCGCTACATAGTCACTGTAGTGCTGTCAAACAACAATGGCAGGGAGGATACAGGATACAGTCACTTTATTGTGGTGTGTATTTGCTTTCCTAGGTTTTCATATGGTTTGAATTGCTTGTGGCATTTTGTTTATTATGCTTTGTCAGCCGAAGCAAACCATATTGCCTTCAGTGTTAAGTGTTTGAGAACCGCTGCCTTTTTTACAACGCCCACAAGAGGGCTACATAAACGAAATGACTCAAAAAAAGATTTGTTCAATTTACTGTCCGAGAGTAAAAGATCTGAGTCAGTAAAAAGAGTCGAACTTCCCAACACTAGAGACTAGCAGCAGATCTGTTCCACTTCAGGGCAGACTGAATGATACAGTGACTCACCATCACCTCTTGAGGCACACGTGGCATTGCAATAAAGTTAAAGCTTGTGGGTTAGCCTGCTAATTTCAATAGATATCTCTCTGTCGCTTCACATTCTGTTGATAATGTTCATTTATTTGATTGTTTAAACAATCATGAACCATAATTCTGGCCAAACCTTACACATTGCTCCCATTCCCTCCCAGAAAATCTAAGTGACTCAGTTCCAGTCAGCTTTGCAGAGCTTTTGTGCCTATTCTATCTTGTTGTTTTGGTTTTGCGACCCACAGACACAGGTGGGTCACCCATTTCCAGCTGCAGCAGATTGGTTTCAGCAACAGAGCCTTTGATAAACTGCCCGCAGTCTACCTGTCCAACACTAAACCACAAAGGTAGAAGGTGGTGGAGGTGGAGAAAGTTAAACAGCTAACAAGATAAAACTGAGCTAAAAGGAAAGTGAATACTGGACATTCTTCACAACTCCAAACCGCTGTTTATGTAATGCTTGAGGGTAATTGCTTGCTAACACATTTGTCACAGCTTTTTTTAAACATGTCGGATGTTGTGTTTTCACTCCTCAGACCCCAAAATAGCCCCTAAAAATTAGCAAATTCAGATTTAGAGACAGGAACAGTGATGTGTTTCATTGTCTCTCACACTACAGCTGCATCTCGTCCTGTTTTTCATTGGTCAGGTTCCCCACAAATCACGTAATGTTTTGGAATATTGTTGAATTTATGAGGAGTACTTCAGACAGTCAGGGAAAGTCAGGGCATTTAAACTAATCTTAAGGTCAATAAAAGGATTATAACAACATTTTACAAATAGGTTGTCTCATATGAATATGCCAAGAAATATTTCAGTCTAATACATTGCATTAGATTTGATTGCATTAGATCCTAAGCTATTTTTCCAGAGAGGGGTAACATTGCAAAGAGCATTGAAAGAATTCTGAGTAATGAAAAGTAATTCATTTTACATAATGGCCACAGTGGGAACCTGTCAATATATATTTTGCTTTCATTGCTCCTTATCATTTCTCTGTGTCATTTTCCTCCTTAGTGTTTTGTCTTGATTGTGTTCCTGTGTGTGAGTTTCTCGTTTGGGTTTATCATCACTCTCATTTGTCCCTTCGTCTGTCTTCCTACTTTCCGCCCGCTCAAATCTCAGCTTCTCTGTTCCTCGTCTGTCTCTCTTTGTCACCTTTCTTGTCTGTCTACCTGCATTTAGTCCGTCTGTCCACTCTGCTTGTCTATCTGTCTTTTTGTATATCGCTTTATTCGCTCTCTGTCTGTCTGCTCCTGGCTTACGCTGTTTTTCCTTCTCTGTGTCAGTGTTTCTCCAGCTGTCAGAGTTTCTCTCTTTCTGTAAGTCCCTTTGTCCCTTTCGCTCTTTCTTTAACATTATTTCTTATGTATGCATATGTGCATGTGTGTGCGTATGTGTAGGTGTGTGTGTGTGTGTGTGTGTTCTCATTGTGTGCATGAGCATGCTAGCTATCTGAGCTGGTGTGTTGGCTTCACACCGGGTGCACGTGTGCCATGACTGTGTGTCTGATTCATCACTATCCTTCTGTTCGAGGTGTGAAATATCTTTCACTGGTGAAATATATTTCTGTTTTGAGAAAGTCTTTTGACTTGAATCACTGATATTGAGAAGAAGCTGCCAACAGTGCAGCACAGCCATCTTCAATATCTCAATACTAATCTATTCACATTGTGATTAAATGTTTTCTCCCTTAAAAAGTTGGTGTAGAATAATGCAGACTTACTTTTAACTCATGTTAACCCATCTATAGAAAATCTTACTAAAACCGACTTCGACCATGTGCAAATCAACATGGTTGTACACTGTAGTTGTCACTTTTATACTCACATATGACTACGTGAATGCGCCTCAGGTCCCGTCAGAAGACTGGGGAGGAGGATATGGCGGTGGCGTTACACCCGACAGCGGAGGGGAGATTCCATGCCGCCGCATGCGGAGCGGCAGCTACATCAAGGCCATGGGTGATGATGATAGTGCTGACTCAGACGCCAGCCCAAAAGCCTCGCCTAAGTCCACCCTGATCGCCCAGAGGGATGCCTTTAGAAGATCTATCAGCATGGATCAAAGGTCATATGTCACAAAGGAAATGTTTACATGAGCAGTGGAATGTGATGAAATACATTTACTAAAGTACTACCTACTAGTTCTGCTCCACTACATTTCAGAGCCAAATCTTCTCTGACAGCTTTTGCTACTTTTCAGATTAGAATTTTTCATCCCCTTCCTGTCCAGTGAGGAAATTATCCTACTTATAAAATCAACCATTTAAAATAGCTGAAAAATGCCTTGCTGTTTTTCTGACCTCACAGTGATGCTACAATGCATAGCTGAAGATTAAGACACACGAGTATTAAGTATTTCAAGTAATATTGGATACTTTTCAGTAATTTTTTGTTGATAATGCTTGAATTATTTTATTTTGAATGCAGAACATGTGTATGCACATAATGCATATTTTGTAGCCTAGTATTACTTCAGTAAAGGATCTGAATAATACTTCCAGCACTGAAAACCATTTGTGGCCTCTATTATATTGCTTGTATATATATATATATATATATATATTATGTATAACATATATTTAAAGGTAGCTAAAAATGCAAGACCAGAAGAGCAATATTATTCTTTTCTTTTATAATATAATATATATCATATACTCTATTATATATATTATATCTATCAAGAAATTCTGAAATACACATCTCTTAATATTCTTTCATTTTTGGTGTCAAAAAGGTCATTAGTTGAAACTAAGGTAGACTATATAGACAATGTAATGGTGTAACTGAAAATCATTTTCACCACTTTAATTGAAACATGTATGTTTTATTTTATTGGGAAACAAAATCCTTCATTTTCCATAAATTCTTTCTCTGACTTCAGAAAGCTCCCTCCAGAGTCCCAGAGGATTTTATGTAACTGTTCACAAGCTGAGTTATTGTGGAGTTCCCCTTGAAGATGTTTCTTGACAAATTTCAGTCAAATTCAAATCATCAGCCCATTCAGAGATGATCAACCACAGTATCTTGCGAATAGGATCTTGTCACATGATGTCAACATGATATAGAGACACATTAAGTGATAATGTTTAATCATTGCCCAACTCTAGTACAAATGTGAACAAATCCAACCTATTTATTACACCAGTGCAGTCCAATTAGCATTATATAAAAAGAAATAGTGGCATTTGTATCCCGTATAGTATACAGTAGTGGATGCCATTATATAGGTGCCCACTTTAGGAACTTATAATTTACCATTGGACTGAGTTTCAGATTTAACTGCACTTCTGCATAATAAAAAATATATTCACTCAAATGTTTCACAAAAAATAGCACAGCTGAAGATTTTATATCTAGAATAAAATATTATCACACACTGCAGTTGCTACAGTAACCAGTAAAGTTGAATGTGTATAACTTGTTTCACTCAGGTACTCATGTAAGCAGTGTACAGACTCCTACCCCAACAGCCGAACTACACCCAAAACCCACACCCGCTCTCGTAGTTACACCCGTTCTCTGACCAGCTCACAGGTAACAAGTAATATCGTTTATTTGCGTGAATTACATATTTGGAGTCTACCTGACTACAGCAATGTGTCTCACTCACCCTCCCTCTCATCTTTCAGCTGGGAGACACGCTGAACCGTCAGTTTGAGGCGGTGTGTGAGACCATGTTCGGGGAGGTGGAGTCTCAAGCCGTAGAGGCCCTGGATCTTCCAGGTGTGTTCCGCACTCGTAGCCACAGCTACGTCCGCGCCATCCAGGCTGGCTGTTCCCAGGACGATGACTGCCTCTCAGTCTTCTCCATGTCGGGCCCCCAGGGAAGCATCAAGAGCGGGGCCGGTGAGTGTGTGTGTAGTTTGGTGTACCAAAACGTCTGTGGTGTTTATGTGAGAGTTGGAAGGATGTCCTTTTATGTATGTGTTGGCATCCTGGTGGAAGACACAGTAGGACAGTAAGTGGGAAAAGGAATTTTATTTAGCTTGTGTGAACATCCACAAACCTCTCATCGCACAGCCGCATCCATTTTTCATTTTTCATTTTTAACCTTATTTTCCTCTCTGCTCCTTCCGATTTCTGTTATCTCACATTCAGCCGAGCCCCCTGCTCCTCCACGGCACTTTCTTTGTGTTTGTGTATACGTGTGCATGTTATAAGCATAGGCATGCTTTA
Organism: Larimichthys crocea; assembly: GCF_000972845.2. Classification (NCBI taxonomy): domain Eukaryota; kingdom Metazoa; phylum Chordata; class Actinopteri; family Sciaenidae; genus Larimichthys; species Larimichthys crocea. The sequence continues at coordinate 45,243,422 of NC_040023.1, read as the reverse complement.
TTGTGAATGCTCTTTGTTCTCTGTCATCTCTGTCTCTCATCTCTTCCATCACCCTCCCCCGTATGATCACAGGTTTCACAGGCTCTGTATCACTCCTCTTAGTTTGAAAACATTGCGTTGCTTTTTTTCTAATCATTTTTTGTTTTATCTTTCCAATCACGCTCTTACTCAAGCCTAACATGCAGTACATCAGCAGTAATTTTTCATAGAGTGTGTGTGTGCGCGTTTGTGTGAGTGCTTATATTTGCTTATGTGTGTTTGTACAGCACACTGCGGAGCCACTCGAGTGCCTTACAGGACTCCAATTTCTAAGCTTAGACCAGCAAATCCCCCTCTGATACTTATTAAAGCCACTGTGAAGTATATATGCATCAACCACAAACACACACGCACGGTACACAAATTCAAAGACACGAAACACACACACACTTCACACTTACATACACACATGCTCCCATACTGGAGCTTATAGAGCTTCATGGTTAGGATCTTTGTAAACTGTGACAAGCTGGCTCGTGATGAAGATGCTTAGAAAAAAAAAGCATTAAAGTTTGATCCTTTATTCACTGAAAATAAACTCGTGCATGCATGTTTGAACAAAGCTGTGAGGAAGGAGGAAGAGACAGAATCTGCACGTCTCATTTTAATATTTCTCTCAGGAAATTGTTCTATCTTCTTAAGAAGCAGAGTTAAGTTAGCTCAAGGGAAGAGTTGTTGTGTTTTTTTGTCAATTTTGTTATGTCTGTCTTCACTTCCACCTCTCAATGTCAGACCACAAGCTGTTTTTTTTTTTTTTTTTTTTTTTTAAAGAAGCAGTGCTTTTGAGTTGGTGTCATAAATCTTTCTGTCACATCTTGCATTGGCATTATTTTATTAATGATTTTGTTGTTTTTTCTCTTTTTCTCTGTCTTGGTTCACTCCCTTTCACGTCAACAAATTTCACACTTTGCCTTCCTTTAACCTTCTCCTTCCAGTCTGTCCCTTTTGTAAGTATTCGATACCCCTGCTCCCTGTTGATATAGTACCCATGTTGCTTTTAACATCCCACTCTGCCTCTGTCTTCCTTTCTCCCGCTCTTCTGCCACTTCAGTCTTTCCTTACCGTAAAGGTGCTCCTCCCCCACTCCCACCTCGCATGTCCAAGTCTTCACTCTCAGTGCGGGCCCAGAGCAGCACCGAGTCCACCCAGGATGCCTACTTCCAGAACAGCGGACAGTTGGCCTCAACCTCAGGCCCTGGGCGCCCAAAGCAGCACAGCAACTCTGTGGACCTGGGCAGCACTGATGGCCCCTCAGGTCGCTCTTCCAGAGGAGGCTATTACACCGCCACGGGCCCTGGACGTTCCCGACAGCACAGTAACTCGGCAGAGAGCCTAGATGGGGTCAGGGGTTCGCGAGAGCTGGTGCCCTACGGAGGAGGTCCGGGTGTTGGGGTGAGGGCCAAACACAGCAGCTCTGCTGACAGTCTGCTGGAGGGGCCAACAAGGCCAGCCAGGGAGAGGGACAGCAGGGTCGGGGGGAGCCTGGGGAAGTCAATCTCCCTGCCTCAAAACAGCATAGTGCTGAATAAAGCTGGGGGGCAGGACGAAGGACGTGGTGGAAGAAAGTGGAGGCCATCCATAGCTGTGCAGGTGAGAAAATTAGTGTTCAATTAACAAATAAAGAAACAAAAACAGACAAAAGCAGCAAATCATCACATCTGAAAAACTCAAATCAGAAATAGAGTGGCATTTTAAAAATGACTTAAACAATTCCATAATTACCATAATTGCAAATTTTCAACCTCAACTGAAAGATCGGTTTACTCATCATCTCAACACTAATCAATCCCATTTGCATAATGTACATGTTAAAGAAACAGAAAACAGAGTCAGGATTCAATTTGCGAAGCTTAGTACGACCATTTCTTTGCAATCAGGAGCAGGGCACACACACACACACACACAACAGTAATGTACACTGTAGATCATATTTCCCCAAAGTATTCTATTCCTTTAATTCCAGTTGTGTGTCATGTTGTGTTTTTCCACACATTTTGTGGTGCTTCATGGCTTCTTCTATTTCAGGTGGACAGCTCAGAGACTCTGTCGGACTCAGATGCAGATGCCAAAGCTCTCACTGAGGTCCATTCCATAGGAGTCCAAGTGGAAGATGACAAAAGGTAAAATGAAAATAAAAGTATTTATCTTCAAAATCTCTTCTCAACTTGTTTATTTCGCCTGACATTTAACTTGTCTGAATTATGGACACAAACTTCAAAACTAAAATGTGTGTTTGTTTATTTTCTAATTTATCTTGGCCCTAAAATATGTGGCTCCATCAAGAGCTTTTGGTCTTTGCAGAGTAATTTATGTGAATAATTTTAATATAAATTTTGAAAGAGCCTTCATCTCCTGGGCACCCAACAGTGCAGCCACCTATGGTTGATTTCTAGGCTAGATCCTATTATTTCATTTACATTTCATCAGACATCACAGCTTGAACTCGGTAACACTTTGTTCCAAGAATGTCTTGTTTTTCCAACTGTAACCATGACTACTGCAAATCATACACTCAACATGACTTTCACACGTGATGCAGCCTTTCTCCTAATTATATCCAGCATCGCTTACAGGTCAGAATCACGCGCATGCATGAGAGCAGTCATAACATCACATAATCCCGGACCCCGAAGCAGTGTGTGATCATGCACCTGTTAACAATGTCCCCTCACCTCCTGCAATCATCAAGGGTGACAGTGTGACATCGGGTGGAGAAAAACAGGAGTGCGAGAACGGAAATCTGAGTCACACCTCACACCTCATTAGACAGCAAAGAAGGATGAGGGGAGGTGGGGTACAAACTTGTAATAAAGTAAACACTCGTCACTGAGTCCATTGCCATGACATTTGCACACACTGGTGCGTCATATGCCAGAGGATCTAGCAGGGCTTATCGCAACCATGTGAGTAGCAGTGACTGCAGGGACAGCATCCCTGCTCCAATAGGAAAGTGGAGTTACTATAGGGAAAAATATGATTTGATAAAGTCTTTTGCATGTGATAGTTGTGTGACTGAATGGCCCTGGGCCTGCTGTGATTCTCTGTGTTGAAGGCGGGCTCGTTTTAAGCGCTCCAACAGCGTGACAGCGAGCGTGCAGGCCGACCTAGACCCCGAGGGCTTCCCAGGGCTCAGCATCGCCGTGCCAACACAGGACAAGAGTCTCCAGTTTGGCTGTTCCTTCCAAAGGCACTCGTCAGAGCCAGAGTCAGCTAGCCAGTACACAGAGTGCCACCGCACGGTCCACACACAGGGACAATGGGCCTACAGAGAGGTGGGTTTGAAATAATGTCTTAGTGTCCCAAAACTCTACATTAACTTATTATTTAAGCCAAACCATGATTTTTTTTTTCTAGTCTCCTTTATAACTGTAACCGTAACCCTATTACTGCAGATGTGCTTCAAACTTGGTGAGACAAGAATATATTGAAACACAAACATATTCAACTCTCACAACAAGTTTTGCAAACCTAGGGATACCATCTATACACTAGCATTCACTAGCCAGCATTGTCTTGTTAGGCATATTTCTTGACATCATTGCTGCCATCAACTGTAAATCAGTGGAAAAGCGTGAACCTTGGGTTAAAATGTGTATGGCAATAACCACATGCTCATGTGTCAACATGTGCATTCCCCTTGCATGCGCATGAGTGTCTTGGAATAGAATAGTTGACATTTTGCTGACATCATGCTGAGAGATGAGAAAATCGACACCACTCACATATCTAGCCTGTTAATGAATATACAGGTAGGAGACAATTAGCTCTAGCTCGGCTTGGCACAGAGACTGGAAACACGGGGAGACAGCTATTTTGGCATTTTGAATTTTACAGGAAAGAGACAGGAAAAGAGAACAGGAAGGAAGAAATTTAATGAGATACAATGTACAATTAGTGAGCTTTAGAAGTCTTCATCAGCTGATTTTTTATTTTTTTTACCTTTGGACACAGACATTCCAGCTATTTCTCCTGGTTTCCAGTCTTTATGCTATGCAGTATTACAATACTGCAATACTGCTGGATGTAGCTTCATATATAACAGAGTAATTTAAGAGTGGTGTCAATCGTATCCTCTGATTCCTGGCAAGAAAGCAAATAATGCAGTTTTCCCAAAAATGTTAAACTATTCATTTAAACTTGTCCCAAAAAGAGAGAGACAAAAAATGTTTCGTTATAGAAGGAAAATATATCACAGATTGTAAAAGTGTAAAACTGTCTAGAATAAATCTCCAAGCATTTAAGAACAGTAAACTTTTTTCAAATTACCATCCATGTGGACAACCGTTTTCTTTCTCATGTGATCCCAGGACTTTATCCAGAGTGGCTATACCACTGAGCCCTGCCCAGCAGATCCAAGGCCCCATCAGCACCCTCATTTGCCTCCACGTTCTCACTCCCCCTTGCCCATCACCTCTGAAAGAGCTTGGGCGGGGACACCATCCCTGGAGGGCCCACGGAGCCTGCCTGACTCTGGCCGAGCCTCACCCTGCATTAGAGATGGAGAGTTCTTCTTACGCCTCCTGCAGACGGAGGTGGAAAGGATGGAGGGATGGTGCCAGAACATGGAGAGAGAGGCAGAGGAGAACGAACTGCCTGAAGAGAGTGAGTTTGGGATGAGGATCAAAAGGATCAGAATTAAAGATAAACGATGAATAATTCTTGGATTTCTAAAAACTACTTATGTGCTGTTTCCTCCCTAGTTCTTGAGTTGATTCGAAATGCAGTTGTCAGCGCCCAGATGCTCATGTCTCAGAAAGTCCAGCAGTTCTTCCGCCTCTGCCAACAAAGTGTGGTGAGTATGTGTGATTGCATGCAAAATCATGACAACACACATTAGATACGGTGCATGATTCACTATCGAGATTCACTGCTGCTAAAGGCAAAATTAGGTTGGCTGCAAAACACTACAGCAGAAACTGGTCTAATGTAATTTTGTTCATCTCTTTCACAAACTCTTGCTATATTTGTCACCAAGGACCCATCAGCGTACCCCCAGCCCACCTCTCAGGACCTGGCAGGCTTCTGGGACCTGCTCCAGCTCAACATAGAGGACGTCAGGGTCAAGTTTCAGGATCTCCAGAGACTCAAGGATTCTAGTTGGAGGCTTCCACCTGAAAAGAAGGTGAGAAGCCCAGGGGTCCGAACAGCTCTCGTTTCCCTACAGCACTCCCCCAGAGCTAAGATGGCAGTGTGCAGAAGAGTAGCACAGATGGTCGTGCCCTCCAAGCCTTTGCAGGCTGTGAAAATACAGAACAGGAAGAGGAACTGAGCTGAGCTGCCCACAAGATGGTGGAGTCTTAAACTGCTAAAAATCTAAATGCATATCAGCATTTTCACATTTACTGCAGTTCATGAGGCAGAAGAATGTGCTTGTCTGTTACATTGTTGTCTATAATGGTTAGGCTACTCACTGATCAACTACATTATTCTTGATAACAAACTAACAATTGTTTCTCTTTTCTTCTTTTCTTTTTACATTATCTTTGTTGTTGCCTTTTCTTCTCCCATTTCATTTCCTTTTATGTCACCCGTTGCCAATGCATGCTGAGATACTTTTTGATACTTTTTTTTTTTTTTTTTGGATTTTGGTTATTTGTTTGTCATAATGTCTCGGCCCATGATTCTTCCTGACTTGGATTTTACCTTTTTTGTTGGTGGTTTTGCTCCTTGGTTTATCATCTTTTTGTTCCTCCCAATATTTTCACATTTTTGCATGGGATCCCTTTTGTAAAACCATACAAAACCATTGTTTTCACCACCCGACACGATAAATCCACTGTCCGTTTTCATCTTATATCTTCGTTTCACCATTGCCGGGCTAGGAGGATAAGAAGCTTCCTCCTCCTTTGCCAAAGAAGCCAGCAGGCGGGGTGAGTGGCAGCCTTCGGGCCGATAGCAGTGGGGATGGGGGTGCTGGAAGTGGAGGAGGTGGGTTGGGGGGCCTGGTGGTGCCTCGTCTGGGTGGACATACCCTACCCATCAGGGAGAAGTCCCTGGACCTCGGGGACCGTCAGAGGACAGAAGCAAGAAGGAGGCTGCTGCAAACCAAGCGTGCTGCCTCCTTCAGGCAGAACTCGGCCACAGAGAGTGCTGACAGCATCGAGATCTACATCCCAGAAGCCCAGACTCGACTTTGAACACTGAGGTGTCTCTCACCCACCTCCTCACTTACTCTCACCCCTGTGAAGCTGACCCGTGGACCAATCTCAGTCTTTTTCTGGGCCCAGTTTTGGATCTTCTGTGGGTCATTGCTATTTACTCCCTACCCTCCCATCAGCATTGCCATTACTTCACTTACCACAACTACAAATTCACTTCTCATGCTCTTTAAACAAGCAATGATAGCTTTTTTAGTTCTTCAAAATTGGACATTTTATTGACACAGAGGCCTAGACCTGAAATGGTAGCTAGCAGATATGAGTTAAAGACTTTTTTAAAGAATTCTCTGGATTTCTTTTTGGCTGAGAACAGACAAGAAACAGTCCACTTTTATAACCGTAGTTGGCAGAGATTCACGCAGTAGTAGCATGCCTGTGCGTGTTCACCTAGCACTTCTCCATCACTGAAAATAAAGGGCTTAACAGGCACAAAACCTCTGTGTGTGGAGATGACAGAATCTGGATCCCATGTTGCCATCTCCTGAATGCCATCTGCAACAGAATCAACTAATATATATCCACACTCTTCACTGATGCTACCAGTATGGATGAATAAACATGAATTTATTTCTCACCATCAGTTTAAATGCCCTTAAAGTCATATAGTTGGCATTCCCCAAAGAACATTCTCCAAGCATAGTCAGTCAACTGCAGCTGGCTCACCCAGGTGCCATCTGTCCACCCAGGCACCCAGTCAGAGACAATATAACAATTTTCTGCCACTTTTCTTCATTCCTCATATCCCATGTATCCCATCGACTACCCTCAGCATTCAGCAGTGAGGCTGTTTGAATGTGCAAGTGCTATTTGTACATAGTGTGCACACTTACGTTTGCCAAAAGGAGTTTTTGCAGTGTAGCATCACAGCCTTGACAGCTAGAGAGAGTATCACAGACAAAAAAAAAAACTGAGAGTTTTTTTCTTTTTTTTTGTCATCTCTGTGAAGTTTCAAGTGTTCAGGGGTGGGGAATATTTCGGGGGAATATATTTTGGTGGCTTTTCAGGACTCGACTGAGAAGGCCCCCATTTCACTGTGAGACTATAGCACCACCAAGTGGTTAAAAGAGGACCCAAACCAACAACAGTGGTCTGTAGAGAGTTCTCTCCGCCTCAGTCAGGAATTAACAGATGCCCTGATGAAACAGCCATGAAAGAAGATCTGTTTCTTTATTACTTTTTTTTTCTACATTTCTCTCCCTCAACACACAATGTGTTTTCTTCTCTTCTCTTCTCTTCTCCTGATATATTCAGAGTGGACTTTCCCATGATACGTTTGCATAATTGAGAAGATAGAGCAGTGAATCACAAAGTAAAAGAGGGAGAGAGAGAGAGCTCTGCCAAAGTCTTCAGCAGAATCCGCTCCCTGACTTGAGGTACAATCCTTTCAATTTCACACGCCAGTGATGAGAGAGGGAATGATTTCTCTGATTGAAAGAAAACAAAAGGAGTCATTTTCAACGTAGCTCCATCCAAACCCCAAAGAGTCATCAAAGAGAGGAAAACCATCAGTTGTGAAATGATGTTTGGTACTGATGCTGAGATTAAGTAACACTTGCTATGAATGGAATTATACTGTTCTGTTTCTTTCCCTTCCTCATTATTTACTTCTTGAAATCATACTATCTGATGTTTCCACTGAACAAAGTGTAGCATGATTTTAAAGGCTTCTCATTTATCAGAACAGATATTTAAGTATTTTGTATGGATGGTGCGTGTAGGTCTGTATGCGTGTGTGTGTAGTTTGAATATGAAGGGCTGTGTGTCATAAGGGACGTGTGATGAAGCCCAGTGAAGACTAAAAAAATCCAAATCCGCCATTTTAAAGACGAAAAAACACAAAATGTAAGAATCTTTTAGCATGACCTGTTTTCTTTTTTTTCTCCTTTCTTTTCTATTTGGATGGAAAGTGTTGACAAAATGGGATATTTTAATGGGAGATGTATATTTTATAATATAATCTACATTTCTAGATTAGTAGAGACTATTGAGTACAGTATATGTACAAAAAGCATATATCAAATGTGAAATACTACAGTATTATTATGATAGATTATAGCATTGTGTGATACTACAGCTGTGTGGCATATCCAGACTCAGTACATGTGAAAAAGAATTTCAAATGACTATTATCTTCAGTTTGTGAGTGCTGGGTCAGGTTCACAGGGTATATAACTGGCAAGAGTGTTAATTGCCAAGTATGATCCTCATTAGGCCTACTTTATATCTGTCTGTGGTTCTAACGACATATACTGCTGTATCCTCTCCCTGTATTTCCTCTTTAGAACCAACTACATGTGCCTAACCAGCTATATGTGGAGGTTTCCTTTGAACACAGTTTACAGTATATATAGAAAGATATGTAAATAGAAAAGTATAAAATCTCCAGAGAATATTGTTGAAGAAAATGTTTTTATTGTACTGACATGCCATTCTTTGTCTCCCTCACTCTCACTTGCAATATACACGTAAGACTGGCAGATTTTGTTGATGTTAATACTGCATGTTTTATGTCAACCTCATTTGAAAAGATTTAGCAGAATCTCATTTTTGACTGATGAAAAGGAAAGCGAAATTTTGTAGCTTCTAAACCTTTTTGTGAGAAAAGAAAAAAAAAAACATTGACAAGATTTTACAGTGCAGTTATTTCAATGAGTCACTTCTTTGTACAAAGAGTATATCCTTGGAGGACAATGATACTGGCAACCTTGAAAAAGCAATCAGCGTTTTGATGTGAATCTCAGCAGATCAGTCTAACAGCCTCCATGTGAAACAAGCTGCCCCTCAGACATCATGTTTAATCCATCTGCAGCAAGGTGGGTTGCAGAGAGGCCTTTTTATCCCCTCGTCCTCATCAAATAAAGCACAAAGACCTGCTTTTATACTATTACTCCACTGTGAAGGCCTCTTGACTCCACCCTCACAATCCTCGAACCTACATGCAGAGGGATGGCAAGGTCTTTCCATTATGAGTCAGCCTTGGGGGGACACCAGGAATCAAAAGAGGCTTTGTGGGATATTTATCCACCGTAGCAACTACTACTTCTTCAATTCTCGCTGACTCTCTCCGCCATACTTTTGATCACATGTTGAGGTGTTAGCCAGCCACCTTGCCTTGAAACAGGTCCATTGCAAACACATTTTTGGTGGTATGATTTCCATGCTTTTTGTTGCATATTTTACCCATCCATCTGTCTGATATCCTTACAGTGTGAATACAGGAGCCTCAGCTAAAAATAGCACCTGGGTGTATAGTTGTACAAACATAATCCAAGCACTCACCACCACAAGAGACGGACTCTATACGAACCCTTTCACCTCTTTCTAGAAGTGCAAAAACTCCTCGTGGACAGCCAGACGGACAAGTCAACTCTGAGTACCTCAGTTTCTAGCAGCAGTGTCTCCAACCCCGACCCAGGCCTCTGTCCTCAGGGGATTCTCTTAACACCACACAGCCGACGGACCCTGAAAATACAGGACCGGATCAGTCCCGCAGGAATGTTGTCCATATTCTCTGAATGAAAGGAGAACTCCTTTGAGCCCAGATTCTCTAGTAGCCATTTTTCTGAGACTGGAAAAACAGTACTGAAAGAAGTCGTGGTTGAGGCAAGAGCTCAATTGTAGCCAACGTGTGTGTGCTGTATACTGTACATCTGCAGGGGGGATGCTGTAGCAGCAGATTTGAGTTTTAGTTATGCAGACATTTCGGAGAGGTAGAGCTGCTCTGGAGGAAAGGACAAAGTCACTAGTTAAACCTCGGCGTGAGAAACTAGTTTTTCTGTTTAAGAAACTAGAACTATGAGCTGTGGCTGCCACTTCTTGTTTCATTTCTGTCTGCAATATTTCAGTTCAATTTCAATGAACAATAACCAATCAACCAGTCAATCCTGTGTGTTAGCAGTAGAAAGCTACTGGCAGCAGTAGGAAATGTTGGGTTAGGAGTAACTTAATATAGCTCTGACAGCATTAGGAGAGCAGTAAACAGTGAGGCTGATATCACTTAATCTTTTGTGCATAGGTAGGCAATTTTAGTCCACGGCAGGACACTAAGAATTACAAAATGTAAATACATGAAATAGATTTTTCTGAAAAACCACAGATAGCAACTTCCTTAAAACTTTTTTTTTTGCTTCTCCTCTCCGAGGTTTTACTTCCCTTCATCTCCAGAGCAGCTCAAACCCCAAAAGATGATTAACTGAAACTCCAATGTGCCTTTAGCACTGAGGTGTGATTGCGTGTGTGTGTGTGTGTGTGTGTGTGTGCGCATGTGTGCGTGCATGTATTTACACTGTTATGTTGCTTTACAGTACACACACAGGTAACCATGTGGGTCAGAGACAATTGAGCAATTACTGTGTAATTAACAGAAAAATAATACCCTGCCACCCTCACGTTTACAAAAAAAATTGTAAATAACTGTTGCCAATGGACATTGCTCTTCTCAATATTAAATATATTGTTATTACAATATGATTATTATTAGTATGATTATTGTCATTAAAAGGATTCATTATTGCCATCACTGTCATGATTATAAATGGTGTTGTCAACTATAGCTATGGGTAAACATTGTTCTGTATTCAAGAGCGAGTCTTGTGTACAATAAAATAAAAATAAAAATAGTTTAATCTATGGTGACAAGTCTTAAATCGCTGCTATTAAGAAGATGGAGTAGAAGAAAAGCAAACTGACATTAACTCTGGGAAGACATTTTTCTCTGGGATCAATGATGGACACTCCAATGAGGAGTGAGAGATCATCAAAAGAGGAAAGTAAGCGTTGAACAGATGGACTAAATGGAAGATCCAAATGTAAGACTTTCTTTCTCCATATGCATTTATTCCACTCTGAACTCTTAGTTCTGCCAGAGAAGGAAAACAACATAGACATCAAACTGATACAGACCCTGCTCTCTCTGTATTCTACTCTATAATGTAGCAAAAGCTAAATAGCCCCTCATTCTCTACTCGCTCCTCCTCTTTCATCACTTTCTTGTATTTCTCACTGAACACCATGATTTTCAATCAGACGGGTTTGATACAGCGAGCTATTCTGTCTTTAAGCTCAGCTTTATTCTTGCGTTCTCTTGTTTTATACGTTTGATTCAGTGCCAAGACAGCATATTGTACATACTAACATTAAATGCTTTTGTTGTTTTTTTTTCCTCCTATGAAAACAATTGACTGGAGCATATAGCAATAGTGATGCCATTAAATATGAAGTTTGTTTCATAATGCCACCAGTAGGTACACAAGATGCATGAGAACACCACAGTGAATGGGAGATGCAGTCTGAATATGTGCTGGATGGTGGTGGAGGGCACTGAGGCAGTGAAGTGTAAATCATGATTCTGTTTGTTGTGTTGTGGTTCTCATTTTGTACATACAAATTTATTTATTGATCTTGTATGTTTCATGGATCTGGATGTGTCAAAGGAGCACGTCTGATAGCGCTGAAGCCCAGAGAGATGGCACACTGTGACGTGGTTTACCCCAACACAGAATGTAACACTGTCAACGTTGTCAAAACATTTTCTAATGGCTAATATTATTACTATTAATATGATTATTATAAAGCTATTTTAGCGAGTTAAAAGTCTCCTTTGTCTTTCTTTTGTAATGAGTTTCTGACTCTGTTGAATCCCAGAAAACTTCAGAACTTAAGTATTTCTCAGTTATATTAACTATTCTTGACTAAATGAGCAACAATTAAAGTTTGTAAAGAATTATTCATTTTTGTTCAAGAAGAGTTTATCAAAAACTCTGCTCAGCCATGGAAATAACACCATTTCCCTCAGCCTCACCCACTTCAAATGACTTTAAAGCAAAAGTTTTTGAAAAACTGTCTAACTGCTATTGCTATCTGGCGAGGAGTTAGATATAGTACATTTTACAGCCATTATGAGCCGAACTAGAAGGTGACCAGCAGGGAGTACTGCTGTGCCTAAGAAATAGTTCAGCACATAGCCTCCATATATAATAAATAATAATTTATAAAAATGTACCAAGTCAAACTACATAAAATATGTATGTATGACTGAAGCTTTATGTATGACAGACGGGAGAGGTATCAATTTTCTCATCCAACTCTGATATCACTATCGAGTAGATGTACATTATTTCCGTGTTCCTTTTGGTTGATTTGCCTCTCTCCACAAGGAGGAATTTGCAATGCAAATACCAAGCAGGTTAAATGAGAGGACAGAGAACAATTTAGCACTGGCACTCACTCATGATATGTATGTATATGGTATGATAAACAGGTTACCACCAAAGCTCAGGAGTTTTGACCTTGCTTTAAAAGGGATTCATTTTTTTTTCACCATGAACATTATTTTAAAATAACTTTTGTCACATTTTCCCACATCAAACAAACAAAAAGACACACACTGAATGTTTAAAATAATCTTTTATTCAACAATTTAAAATATACAAGTAAAAAAATGAAAAAGTGTTTTGTATATAAGCTACTAGTTTTCACACAAACCACTTAAGAAATGTCAGGAAAGATTTACAAGAATAACAGCAGATTCTTTTTTCCATTCATAATCATTCAGCTACAAAGTAATCATGGAAGGTTTTTTTCATTCTTTCATTTAGGCAAAAATAGTTACACAAGTGCTGTGTCCTCCACCCCATAGTGCATAAGTTTTCCCTTATCCTAAAAACACAATGAAACCCTGAGATGAACCTCAAACATTCCAGCTTAGAGGTTGAACACTTTGGGGATATAAAGCTCAATGGACATCTTCCAGTTTCAGTGTCCAGGCTTGACCAGGGGAGTACGGCAGATCAGGCAAAAGGACAACAAGGCCAGCTTTGGGGTAGACTGGAGACCAGGGTAAGGGCTTTGGATTCCCCAACAAAGTCACCTGGACATGGGACAAAAATCAGGGATTTATATCTCTTCTGTGGTTCAGTAGTCACACTTCAAGGCTGTCAAGGCTTTACTGTTGAGTTTTTAATAATCTATAAAAACAACAGACAATATTGTCCATTTACCTTAGTGGTTGCTGACGTCTTAGGTACCAACAGTTGCACTGTGGGCTTAGGGGGCTTGGCTGTGATGATGGCATAGACGTTTGCTCCTTTAGATGTATACCTAGAGAAATCGAGATGATAACTTGCATCAATGATCTCAATTTTAAGGATTCCAGCAACTGTGAGGTTAAGCACCTTACAAAAATAACAAAGCATCCCTGTTCAACTCCAGCAAGGGATCTTAGTTGCATGTTATTTCTTGCATTTCCTGATTGTATGTCTACCATCACTTTTTAATAAAATGCAAAACACTGACAACAGGAAAAAAAATGCTTCTCAGTTATTGATTCTAGCAAAGATTTTTCTGCATTTAACTCTCAGACGCTCCTTCACAGCAGATTTGGAAAACCAAATTCAAACTTAAAACTGTTTCAAGCCCACCTCTGCCTTATCAGGATATTGTACTTCCAATTATATATGCCAAGAATGACAAGATCACAGAGTGCCTCTTGTGTTTCAGCTTTCCCTCCCCTTCTTACCAGATTGGTATAGTGGTGTTCTCATTCTGGATCCTCCAGGGTCTGGAGGCATAGATGGCCTCCCCGTTGATCTCTAGCCAGGCTCCAACACCTCTGAGCCTCTCCTCAAATATCGCAGGGATCATCCCATCGGCTGTGGGACCCACATTCAGAAGGTAGTTACCTCCTAGAGCCACAGTATAAACCAGATCCTGTAATGAAGCAAGAGGACAACCAGTCAGAGATGATCACAGTTATTCTTATACACATTTTTGTTTAACCCAGAGCTTCTTTTGAATCACATGAATCTTTAACTTCCTCATTAGAGTAGACTTATCCCAGTGGCAAATACCACAGGCACAAATTAAGTAACACTTAAAAATGGGTCCATGACAGCTGTGTGCAACAGCAGAAATTATCCATATTCTGTATGTATTAGAGCCAAAATCAGAAAGTCTAGATAGCTAGCTAAAATCATACTATCACATATCCTCACCTCTATGACAGAGGGTAAATCCATTACTTCACTGATCTTCATGTCTCGTCTGTAACCCCAGGAATGCTTGTCCAAACTCTGGCACTTCTCCCACTTGTGCTTAGGCAGCTCGCCTGGACTGTATCTGTCTTTACAGTTATAGTAGCCACCATGTTTACAGTAACAGCCATCGCCCCATCTGTCATTGGTAACAATGGTATCCTAAGAAAAGGAAGGTCTGGTAAGTACATGCAACCATGCAGAAACATTTCATAGCCGATTGTTACCTTTCATCACTTACTTTGACAGGGCTGTCATTGTAGAGCCAGGCCAGGAAAGCGGTAGAGTTCCAGTAGGTGTCAGGTGCTTCCCAGTCCCCGTCAGACCAGATCAACTCAGGTCTATACCTGCAAAACAACAAGATAAAAAGGTTTCATTAGTGCCATAAGGTTGTATTGACATGTGCTTTTACTTCATAAAGACGCATGTCAATATAACTAAGTCTGACTTTATTACATAGTGCAATAAATATGTCTAAATTGAAATGAGCTGATGGAGTAATTAAAGTGCTACAGACCTGACAACCATGTTATAAAGCTCTGGTAGCACCTTATGCATCACATACTGCTGTGTTTTGTATCCATTCTTCTTGTCAGACAGGTAGAGTGGGTGGAACCACTCATACAAGGAGTGGTAGAGTCCATAAACTAAAGATCTAAACAAGGAAATGAAACAAAATTTGTCACTGAAGACAATCAGAATCCATACAACTAGTAAAGTAACTGAAGCACCAATCCTATTTTTGAAGAGTGATACCTTAACTCACAGAATGTGCTGATACCAAGTTCTGATCTATTGCCATATATATACACGACTGTTAAGTATTGACTGTGACTGTTATGGCACTAAAAGCTGAGTCTGCAACTTGCTCTGACTACATGAACAGACTATTTTAAGAAAACTGTAATTAATGTGAATCTGTCACGTCACAGCCGATACATAATTCACTCAAAAAAGTTGGTAGCCATGCCGATATAACAGATTGGTCAAAATGTCTCACTCTTTTTAATATTATTTGATTTTGTATTATACCCAAATTTACAGTTTTCTCATTCTAAAGTTAGTATATTTTCAATTTAAATTTTTTCAAAAAAATACTAAAAAATGTAGCTTAAAAAACCCAATTTAAAAAAAATAATAATTAAATTTTAGCTACATTTTTTACAGTACTGTATTTTACTTCTGAACGGACTGGTTCCTCTTCCTGGTTTTTTTTTTTCATATGATAAATAAACCTGAAAAATGCCCAGTTCTGCTTCCCTGTTAAGCTGGGTTAGGATGCCTGTGTGCTCTATGCCGCCTGGAACACGTGGTATGCTTCCTTTCTGTCCAAGTTAGTGCACTGGAGGTAGATGTATAGTTTAACAAGAAACACACGGTAGAAAGAAATACATTTAACCCAACAGCATGTTTACTGCAAAATAGGATTGATTACACACAAAAGGCCATTTATTAACTAAGCGGGAAGCCGTTGATCAACATGAACAGTTGCACAACACTTTTTAATTCATCACATTCTTGGTATACTAATGCCAGCTTTCCCTGAGCTCCATAGAGAAACATTTGATGGCCCACCTGTTGCGCACAGCTTCTCCCAGGTCTCCCACTAGGTCCCTGTGAGGACCATTATCAACTGAGTTCCAGTTCCAGGAGTATGGAGACGGCCAGTTAGTGAATCCTTCGTGGTGTTTGGAAGTCAGGACGACATATCTGCAGGTAAAAATAATAATACAGGACATGAGCAAGATGCAGGTGTTTTGGTTCAACGTGCGACCATGTTAACTGGTGACCGTCAGCCAACCAAACGCGTCTGTTGCTGACAGGTGTTGAAAACAATCCAATCCAATCCACTTTATTTATATAGCACGATTTTAGCAAACACAGGGTTTCCAAAGTGCTGCACAATACGATAGAACACAATGAATAACAATATAGAAACACAACAAAACATCAAGTAGATAAAAGAAAGATAGAAAACAATAAAAATAAAATGAATAAGAGGCACTAGATAAAACAGACAAAAATAAGTACGTAAATAACAAAAAGCATGTAAAAAACAGGATAATGTGTATTTGTTTTTGTTTTTATTAAACCTACAATGTCTAAAAACTCGTGTGTTATCTGACGTCTCCTCTTGTCTTTACGACAACAACGGAAGCATTCGGCTGACGGTCACGAGTTAACACGGTCGCTGGTTAATCCGAAACACTGTTTAAACAAAAACCAGTTCTAGACCCGGAAGATAATCTTTTTTTGTTAGCAACATTTAGCTTGTTAAAAAAAAAAAAAAAAAAAAAAAAAAAAAAAAAAAAAAAAAAAAAAACACTTACTTGGCACCAGAAGCCTTGAATATATCTGCCCAATCCCCCGGGTTGAAGAACTCAGCGTGAAACTGGGGAGCAAACTCCGGGTAGCTGAACCCGGGCGGGTAGTTCTTTAACATAAAGGCGAGACACTTTGGATCATGCTCGCCCCGCCAGTACCACCAGAACCACTCACTGTCAAACGCGGGGACGGAAAACACACCCCAGTGGACAAAAATCCCGACTTTTGCCTCGTCGTACCATGAAGGCAGCGGTCTGGCGTCCAAACTCCCCCAGTCCGGAGTGTACCGAGCCACCGTTTGAGAAACCAAAGCAATGGCTAAGACGAACGCGGCCAACATGATGGGCTGCGTCCTCCTTCTCAAATGCATAACAATGAAATTTCACTGTGGTTATGAACCAGCAGGTGAAACGTTTCCCCGTCATATGACTGCAATCACATGAAGTATCACGTGACTGTCTTTTTTTTTTTTAAAGATATAACTTTATTTCACAAAAAAAACATTGCACAGGACATAGACTGTGTGACTACAGCAATAAAGGCTTTGTATTAATAGAAAGTTTGTGGATTCAGGGTGTAAGTGAAAGTGTCAGAAGTCAGATTGTTTAGTTATAGTTATAGTTATAGTTATAGTTATAGTTAAGCAAAGAGGATCATTCTCAGTGTCAGATCGTGTCTGTTTTCAAGGATTTGAGGGGACAGTGTAGTAAAAAGTGCTGTTTAAGAAAAGGAAAAAACTGTCTCTTTAGTGGTCTCAGAGGATGAGTTGCTGTTTTTAATCCACTTCTCAGGAAAGGGAGACGAGGCCAAACACTTATAAATAAAAAAAAGTTCTATTTACAGATGAATCCAAGTTTGAGATTCATGACATTAACAGAAGTCTGTATGTAAGGAGACAAATAGGAGAGACAATGACACAACAGTGTATCAAACCCACAGTGAATC
Source organism: Larimichthys crocea (assembly GCF_000972845.2). Taxonomy (NCBI): domain Eukaryota; kingdom Metazoa; phylum Chordata; class Actinopteri; family Sciaenidae; genus Larimichthys; species Larimichthys crocea. The sequence continues at coordinate 45,225,925 of NC_040023.1, read as the reverse complement.
ATGGTGGGGAGAATATCCAAATCAAGGGTTGTTTTGCCATCTCTGGAGTTGAACATGTGCACCGTGACCAAAACAGCAGCAGCCCTTCATTCTTCAGAGACGTCTGGTTTGCATCTTTGCACAAAGGGATTCATAGCAGGAGGAACCACTTGATGACCAAGGAGTCATGACTGTCATGGACTTTCCTTCAGTCACCTGACCTAAACCTTAGTGAACATTTATGGGCGCCATCTGTTCTGTGAACATTGTTAAATCATGCTGGGATAACATGGGTCATCAGGTTTTACACAAACTTTATAGGCCAAGCAATTACTTTTTCCTGTGCTAATTATATTTATAGATACATATCTTAGTACCATGCACGTGCACAATTATTTCTGTAAAATGATCCAACGTGCATACTACTGTAATACTATTGTTTATGGGTATTTTCTTATCCACACTGCTGTTGTAACAAGTGAATCAAATCAATCGTATCCTAATAAATACACTGCTTAGAGAACTTAGAGAACATATTCATTGTTGATTTCGTATTAGAAAAATGTTTTGCGACTGTAATTAGAGAATAATATTCTGGAAAGACTGAGAAAATGACTGCAGGATACAGACATTTTTAACTGTTTTGACAGAAACAACTGATTACATAAAGTAGGTTTGAAAAAGAAAATAGAATAAAACTTTTTGAATACAAAGAAAACCAAAGACTTGTATAATTTGGTACATATCTATACACAGGTTTGTTTTTAATATGTTTGCTTTATTTATATTTCTCCCGTACCCTTTAATTATATTATTTCATTCATTAATGTTTCATTGATACAATCAATTATAAGTTCTGTGTGTACATATTGTTCGTTAAGTAGGCAACTTTCTTTGGAGTTAATAGGACCACGGCTGGGAACAAGGTATCCAGGTCTTAAGGCCACAACACCGGCGTGTCCAGGTCTTTCTCGGGGCTGCACACAAGGTCCGTGGAGGTCTGACTTCTTGGGTCAGAGTCAGCCTCGTTGTTAGACACCAAGTCCGTGCAGGTCTCAAGCTGTTCTGGACAGGATGCGTACACAGCAAGAGCGTCCAGTCCGGCCAGGACCAGTGTGTCCCGCCGCTGAGCCCTGCAGCTGTAACCGAGCCGCTTCAAGGTCCTCCGGGTGGTCCTGAGTGAGATGGGCTTCTCCTGCCCGCCGCTGTTGTACAGAGCCTGGATCTGCACCATCGTAGCGTGGTTGTTAGCCTCCACCACCCTCTCCATCCTCTTCTCGCCGCTGTCATCGACGAGTCGTTTTCTTCCACAGGACCCCCGGTGACTGGAGGTTTTCTGTTTCTCACACCACTCCCGGTAAACTCGAGACACTGCGGTTTTTGAAAACCCCAACAGGTTCACTGTTTCCGAGATGCTGCAGCCAGCGCGTCGGGCTCCCACTATCATACCCCGCTCAAAGTCACTTAAATCTCGCAACTTCCCCATGTGCCACCCTTCAGTCCAAGAGACTTTTGTGCATGAACTCTGCAGACCACCGATGAATTATTATTTATTCGCTCTTTTTTTTTTTTTTTAATTAAATTGGCTGATACCAACTTTTAGGTGTATACCGCCACCTACTGTACTGAAATATGTAGAACAGGAACTGAATAAAGCAAATAACAAATGCCCCCACTTCATCGCCTTAGGTGCCCTCCTATACAAAAAATAAATAAAAATAAATTTTAAATATGGCCATAATAATTACAGGATGTTTCAATGAAAGGTTATTCTAACTCTCTCAGGGACCCGCAGTAAAAAAAAAAAAAAAAGAAAAGTGATTTGTTGGGTGTTTTTAGACAGAAGGCAATCCTGTAAATATGCATATTTCAAATCAATCAAAACAAACAAAAACAGAAACAGTTTTTTCAGAGTTTTCATTAATGCGTTTTATTTTTTTAAATGAGGTGATGTGAAAAGTTGAAGAAACATGATCCATTTTTGTCAGCTTTAGTCATATGGTTCAAGTGAACAAGCAAGAGCACAATAACACCCACAAGCAAATGTCCTGTATACACACGACTACTCTTAAAAGGAGAGATATCCATCCACCAATGCTTAAATTATTAATTTTAAAAGATATAGATTATATATGACATTTCACCCTAATTTGTGGAGCTTTCTAAGTGTTACTCTGAGCTTTGACAGCCTTAATATCATTTTGCACAATAAATCACAGAATTCTCGCCAGCGCTTTATATGGTTGCGGCCCGCTACGCTAAAATTTCAGACCGCAACGGCAATTTCCCCCCGTTACGTTATTTTTAATATAGCGTAACGGCTGTTTTCAGTTTTCGTCACCATCGTCAAAAGTTTTTTTTTTTCCTGCGCACTTCAGCAGTTTTCAAGGTGTCAAAATCAGCTGACGTTTGCTTGGTGCTGTCTTCCTACAATGGTGTAGCCGACGTTTGATGAACCTACACATGCGTACTCTGCGCTGTTGATTTTAGGTTGCTAGGAGACAGATGCCTGGAAATCAGTTCCCCGAGAGAGAGAGAGGGAAAAAAACGACAACTGAACTCCCGCTCGATTCCCAGTGATAGCTTTCTTTTGAGCTGGACTTTGAGCTGGACTTCGGTGAATGTCATAATTATAACAATGAATGACGGACCCCCTCGCAAAAAAAGAGACATTCGTTCTTTCTTCATGGTCAGAAATGTAAGTGCACCAGTTATACATGCTTTCCATCACGCTTGAAAACGTGTATTATCTCTATTGTTTGTGTCTGAGTTTACATATCTTTTGACAACACCCTTTGCAGGTAACACACTGCCAAGATCCAAAGATGTAACAATTTTCCACTAAGTATATACAACATAAAAAATGCAATTTATTCCCTCCAGGTACCTCAAATATGGCCCATTTTGGGCACAATTTTTCAAAATTTTCGCATCAAGGAAGGGGGGTCGGGACCCATCCCCCCGCTCGGTCGCTACGCTCCCTCGCCTTACCCCATTACTCTAAAATAAAATCCTGGTGAGAACCCTGAATCATATTAATTACTTGATCACACTTAGGAAGTAAAGTATAACAGACCCTTGACCCAAAAAAGAAGACCTCATTGTAACTCAGTGTAACGACTTCATTTAGATTTTGTTACATTATTCTGATGTTACTCTACTCCCTCCAATTTCAGACACCAGGCATTGGAATTATCAGGCAAAGGAATTATCAGGTCAGTTGATTTATCATCCGGTTTAATTTCAATACATTTGCCCACAAGTGTAACCTGTGGATATAAAAGAGCAGTGTGTAGAGTTTATGATTGAAACAAGTGAGAGTAATTGGAATTTAAGTTCATAAGCATAAAGGTGTGAGGCTTACCTTTGTGTCCTTAGTCCTTTTTGGTTCTGTGAGCTCCAATCGGGTGCACGTCGAGCCAACAATTATGGCATAAACTGCATCATCCTTGGAAGTGTACCTTTAATAAGAGAGAACAGTGACTAGAGTCAAACTACTACAGGCTTTGTGTTATTTTACAATAACAACAAAATCACAAGATGTTGCTCTCTCACCAGACAGTGCATTTCCCCTTGCAGTTCCCTTTGCAGTCCTCTTTCTGAACCTTCCAAGGTCTGGAACCATAGATGGCCTCGCCATTAGTCTTCAACCAGCCACCAAGTCCCTTCAGCCTTTCCTCAAACAGCGGATGAATCTTGCCATTTGCATCTGGCCCAATGGTCAGCAAGTAGTTACCTCCCAACGCCACCACACTCACCAAGTTCTGAGGACAGAGAGTGTTACATTAACGCTGAATAATCAAATGTTTGATCACAAATTGCTGGACATACATCAGCTGGCAATGACCTACTGTGACTTCTCACATTTATGATGGATGATAGGTCCATGACCTCGCTTGCTTGCATGTCTTTCCGGTAGCCCCAAGAAATCTTGTCAATACTCTGGCATCTCTCCCATTTGTGATTTACAAGTTTATCAGGCATGTAATCAACTTTACAGGTGTAGAAGTCACCATGTTTGCAACTGGTGTCTTTACCCCACCCGTCATTGGTAACCACCTCATCCTGAAGAAACACACAAATTGTTATCTACAGGAAAAAAAACTACTAATGTTATTTTCTCACATTTCATAAAATGATGCTTCTGTGTGAGGATAGGTCCACATTATGTCAACAGACAGTGATTAAATACTTGCTGTATTGAATCCTGTTGTTATAAACTCTCTCTCACCTTGACTGGACTGGAATTGTAGAGCCAGGCCAGAAAATCCTTGGATTTCCAGTAGGTATCTGGTGCCTCCCAGTAACCATTACCCCAGATCAGTTCAGGTTTATACCGAATAACAAGGTCCCTTAGCTGTGGAATAACCTTTTCATCAACAAATTTCTGAGATTTGAATCCAGAGTCTTTGTCTGACAGGTAATCTGGGTTGAACCATTCCAACTGAGAGTAGCCGACACCAAAGTGCATTGACCTGTTGGCAGAGAAATATACACACTTTAGTCTTTATGTCAACTATTGCAAACCCAATCTTGGCAATATTGGCAACAGCCAATGTTTTTTGGCTTCCAGTGTAGCCAGCAGATATCTGGAAAACAGACCAGCTTTCTCTGAAAAGAGTTAAATCTGGAGTATCTGGACTTGGTTGTAGATCCATGAAATGAATCTTGGTCCCTCGCCTACAGATTCTGTATTCAAATGCAGATATTTATTAATTTATTAATTATTAACCTGACTGATTTAGTTAGAATTAATGCCAATATTGTTTTTGTTTTTTGGTTTGTTATATCCGACCATTGGCTGCTGCTGTACAGATGACCCTGACCCCTGAAAGATTTTCCTATATGAATCAGCCATTATTTACATCATCTTATTGTTACTTTTTAACTTCCCTCACTTATTTTGCTCTACAGCTTTGTCATTAGGGATTAGTTTTTAAAAAAAGGCATATTTTAATGAATGTAGATGCAGCATTCTCATCTACTCACCTGTTTCTGACAGCTGAAGCCATGTCTCCCACCAGGTCTCTGTGTGGGCCTACATCCACTGAGCTCCAGTTCCGAGATTGTGCTGAAGGCCAGTTTGTGAATCCATCATGGTGTTTGGCTGTGAATACAACATACCTGAAAAAGCATGTAAGCATTAATGCCTTTACACATTTCTGTAACAAGTAATTAGGTATTCTATTACAAACGGCTTTTAAGATCTGATAATTATATGTTGTTGAATAATATTAGATTGTTGTATTCTGATCATTATGCTCTGCATGCAAGCAAGAATATAATTGAAGCCTGCAGGTATTGCTGTAGTGAACAAAAGATTTGCTGCAGTCAGAACCAATTCAAATACATCTGGTTTGGGCACATTTTATAGCACTAGGTGAACACCTTGTTATGGCAGAAAGAAATCAATTTGTCTTACCTGGCTCCAGAAGCTTGGAATAGCTCTGCCCAACTTTTTGGGTCGAAAGATTCTGCGGTAAAATTGGACACATAATCTTGGTAATTAGAATTTTTCCCCTGCCGCTCCCAGATCCACTCAGCGTTTTTCCCGGAAGCAGGGACTGAGTAGACCCCCCATTGAATGAAAATCCCGAGCTTTGCTTCGTCATACCAATCGGGCAGGGGTCTCTTGTCCAGACTGGTCCAGTCTGCCGAGTAGCGTGGTGTGCATCCAGCACATCCCCACACAAGTAGGGAAATCAGACAACTCAAAGGTGTAATGCATGTCAGTCGCATTTGAAGTGGCATGATTGCTGAGTGAGTAAGAGTATAGTACTAAGAAGCTCTTGTTAGATATATATATACAGTCAGGCGCATTGCGTGACTTTACCTCTATTGGTCAGTAATGTTTGCATTACGCCTGAAATTCCCCTGAAATTCAGAGTGCTGATGTGGGAAGGGCAAACTGTAGAGTCAATCTCTGGTGATACAGTTCTTACTTAAGAGGGATGCTCATCCCACTTACATTTGACTCAGTATTTTCTGATTTTGTGCAATTCCAATTAAAGGCAAACAAAAAGCATTTAAATCCTAATAGCTTTAAGCTCTTTATATGCTGTAAGGTAGTCAATTCATACAAAGCTTGGGATTTCAGTGAATACTGACTGATTTCTTGTTCTCTGCTATCAGGTTCAACCACTAGATGGCACTAATTGGGCCTTTTTTTGTATCCCAACTCTGCAGTTTGCTCACCTGATGGGAGTAGCAGGGAAAAGTACATACATGCATGTGCAGATTAGAAAGTCTCTGCAGGTAGAAAAGCCCATATATTATTAAATGTGATAAAAGGAAATTAAGTCCACAATTACACATTTATTGCAACAACACCCACAATGGCCCCATTACAAGCACAGAGCTCATACTATCTGTTAACTGTAATATTTTTGGACATAATGTTATGAAATGGCCTATTTTGTCTACCCTCTGTAAAGTTAGGAATAATCCAGAAAACTCCAACTTTGAAGTCCATATTGTCTCTTGTTATCAACCATGCAAAGACATGTGCAGGAAATAAAAGACCACTTTTCTGATACTACTCCTCCAGGGAAATCACTGAAGTCTGTAAACGGTCAAAGATAACATTATCTTACAGTTATAATTTAACATCAGTAACAGTATGGCCACAGTTAACTCAAACCAGTGATGCGCGGGTTGATCCAAATTGAGCGGGTCACCAAACAATATTTTTAATGATATTCGGGTCGTGGTCGGTTGGGTCGTTTGAAATAAAGATGCCCAGTAAAGTTTTGTAATTTATGTAGTCTGTGAAATACATAGACTTTATTGGCTGAAAAACTGGCGTGAAGATGCCACAAGCTCTACAGGAGGTAGAGAAAGTATAGACTACTTTTTAAAATGCGGGTCAGGAAGCGGGTTGGGTACAATATTTCACAATTATTTGCTGCGGTTCCGAGTTTGGGTGGGTTAGTTTAAAACGTCGGTCGGTGCAGGTCGATCAAACATGGTCCCGCGCATCACTGACTCAAACACAGCAGGCTACAGACTCAAAGTGTGTGACCTACATCAGTGCAGACAGCCAGCTGTCTTTCAAGCATCTGTTTCTCTACTAAGTCCTCCACTCTGCCAACCTCCACCTCATCTACGTCGTCCATAAAGCTTGACCAATCCGTACCACCATCGGAACGTTCCATGGGTTCTGGTTGACTGGCATGGTGAACGGGGGCAGAATCATCATGAGTGGTGGTGACACAGTTGCAACTGTCACAAATGCCGAAGCGCCTGAGTCCTGGTGAAACACTGGATCCAGTAAAGGTTCGCCTGCAGCTCTTACATGACACTGGCCAGTAGTGCCTGTGGACCTATCAATGTGGTCAACACAGTGAGAGAGAAACACTCACATTATACTTCACTACATATCAAAACTAGGCTAGATGGCACAACAATGTACAAAACCCTCGTTCTTAGAGTTCTTACGCTGAGGGCATGGCTGCGAAGATGCTCCTGTCTTGTGAACCTCTTGCCACACATGGGGCAAGGGAAGGGCCTCTCTCCTGTGTGGCAACGGATGTGTCTCTTCATGATTCCCTTCTGCTTGGCAGTGTATGGACAGAATGGGCACTTGTGAAGTTTCACTGGCACCACCAAACCATCACCTGTAGGGGGAGAAAGAGGCTGACTGTTTAGATTTTCCTCAACATAACAGCACTGCACCACTTTAGAAAGCACTGAATTCAACATATTAGTTTTAAATTGCTATTTGAAGCCTACAGAGAAACATATGTCACACTAGGCAATATGCAAGAGCTTATCTTAAATTACCTGTGTCCTCCCCAAGCCAATCAGACTGGATCTCCATGATGGATGATCCCACAAATCCTAAACCTTCATCCATTCTGCCTCCTCCTGTGCTACTACCTAGTCCTTGGTTAAAGCGCTGCCCTACTCTGTCCCCCAGAGGACTGGCGCCATCACCTCTACCTAATATCTCCATCAGCTGCCTAGCATTAAAAGAAGGGCCGTATCCCAAAGGACAGCGCTCGTTGGATGGAGATGGACTTGGGGGAAGTAGTCTGCTATGATGAGGGTTATGGAGAGAGGGCCCAGTATATGAAGCCAGGTCTTTGGTGTCAGGAGATTCCATAAGCTCCTCATCGGGATCGTACTCTATCTTGGGGTTCACTAACTCCGGGGTCAAAGCAGACGATGAAGAGGATGAGAGATTAGACTGATCCATGTGCCCCTTCTGTCCTTCACTCCCTGATCCAAATTCCTCCCTGGAATGATAGTCGCTGTCCACGTCCCTGCTGGTGCCAGGAGTTGCGGCGACCGGCATAGACAAAGGGGTTCTGCCCTGCCCTGAGGTCACAGACTCTGGACCTAAATCCGATCCTCTATCTGCCTCTGCAACCAGTGAATGAGGCTCCACAGCTGCTCCACCACTAGAGATTGTCGCAGCAGGAGTGCCGCTGTCTGCAGGACCTATCCCTCCATCCTGTGCCTGGTTCTCCTTCTCTGTGCTCCTTTCCTTCTCCTTGTTGCATATTTCCAAAGACGAACGGATGTATCCCTTACAGAAGTTTACCAGATCAGTCATCTGCAGGTAGCTGGCTGCCGACATCACCTCAATCACATTGCTTCTGTTTAGGGCCAGGCGTCCAGAGTACAGGAAGTCCAGGATAATAGAGAAGGCATCGGCTGTTACAATGTCCAATGATGCTGTGCTGTAACGCTGTCCGCTATCCTGAAAATAAATATATAGGAGAAGTATAAGACAATGTAGATCTTCATTTAATTGAAAATGCTAATTCTGCTGTTCATGGAACGAGACTGTGAGCCAAATCCTATTTACCCTTTTCATTATTTTTAAGTGTTAACTTTGTTACTCCAAATGTTTTCTAGTAGTAATAATATTTAGAAGGAGTAGCAGTGCAATGGTTTTTGCTTTAACAGATCTGTAATTTCTGAAAAAAAATTAAAGGATGCACTTTAACAACAAACTGGATGCCCTACTTTGACAAGATCAGCAAAATGTGGCCTGCAAACACAGAGAAGAATCAGCTCAGCTCCCTCCATACACCCCATTGGTGAGAGTATGTTTTATTTACTATATTCCTCACTGCTTTCACAGAAAGTAATCTGCTTTACAATACATTATCTTAGCTCAATTATTACATTTGTTTCCTGTGAAGCCATGCCTGACAGCTGGCCACTTCTCCTAGTAGAAAAGAAGCACTTAAATGATCTTTGCTCACCTGCAGATAGTGAACCAGAAGAGCCCGGAAATAGCCGCTCCCAGCAAACAACACATTACGATGGGCTTTGAAGACACGGCCTTCGACAAGGATGCTGCAGTCACAGAAGAAGTCCCGCTTACGTTGCTCGTTGAGCTCAAACAGCAGTTTGGGCAAGTAGCAGGGCACTTCCATGTCTGCACCTCAGTGAGCCTTTTCAGTAAAAGGGAAGAGAGAAAGGCAAACCCTTGGTTTGGAAACAACTGAAACAATGCTTCAGGTACAGCTTGTACCCATTTTTCTATGTCAAACAATTGTTTTTGTTACAGCTTCAATCTTCATTCATATTTAGACACACGATGACACAGTTTATTTGTATCATATTTTATAATAAAATGATCATAGAAACATAGGAAACACGATTACACACAAATACACAACAATTTTAGTCATTAGTATAACATATTGTTAAAAATAAGATTGTCCCACAACAGGTTTATATTGGACTTTTTTTTTTTTTTTTTTGCTTTTGATTTAAAATGAACTAGACACTTTATGATCTCGTTTGATTTTAGTGCAAGAGGCAGATTTCTCCACTTTGCTGGCATATACAGATTAAATTATTAAAGTCAGGCACAGTGGGTTACAGGGAAAGAAGCTTCAACTAACTTCATGAGCTGACACAGACTGGGATTTTCCATCACGTTATAACATAAAAAACGACAAACCAAACAGACACACGTCTGCAGGAGGAAATCAAAACACAAGGCAGCTGTCAAACACCGCTTTGTGTTTGCTCACATGCTAACTTGTGTTGCTATCGCAACGGTATCCTAACAACACCGACTGCACGTTCCGATGCACGGCGACACACACACACACACACAGAGATAAAATGACACACATCGCGACCTCACCTGTATAATTACGAGACTGAACGGTGGCAAAAGTCTCTCTCATAACACAAAGACAGACATTAGCCAGGTTCATTCTCCCCGTGTCCATCAGCTAACAACTTCCGCTTTCAGCCTTGTTGACGTTTTTCGGGTAACCAATCGGTGAGCGGCGGAGGCGTGGCCTGTGCGGCCTCACTTTTGTTTACAACCCCTCATTAGTGAACATAAAACCTGAGACAAGGGGGGACAGACTCAGACAGATCAAGTTATTAGATCTAGATTTGGTCTGCATGTAATATGACAGTGTAACTTCAGGCATTATCATAAAATAAGGGACGTGTTTGACCTGTCAAAGTGCTTTTTTAGCAAGGTGCAGATATTGCCTGTAGATTGTATTGTTTAAACTAACCTACCATACAATATTTTGTCTATGATCTGAAACACATTCATGGAGTTTCTAGTAACATGTTCTCATTGTGTCTGCATGGGTCCTCCCAATGTACTCCGGCTTCCTCCCATAGTCCAAAGACATTCATTTTAATAGGTTAATTGGTGACTCTAAATTGCCCGTAGGTGTGAATGTGAGTGTGGATGGTTGTTTGTCTCTATGTGCCCTGTGATGAACTGCTGACTTGACCTCGCCTCTCGCCCAAAGTCAGCTGGCATAGGCTCCAGCCCCTCTGTGACCACGATGAGGATAAGTGCTTACAGATAATGGATGTTTTTTTTTTCTTTTTTGCCATCTATGTGTTTGAATTCATGATACATGGTACATAACAAACAAAACTATACACATAATTGAGTAATTGCAGTTTGGAATACAATTGAACATAGAGCTCTAACTCATAAAGTTTTTAGTATCAAATAAACATGTTTCCTTTTTGTGGTGTTTATCATTTGCTGCAGTATAATGTGGTTAGTCCTGTTTCATACTCCAATGGATACTCATGATATGTGGGGCAACTGTAGCTCTGTTGGTAATTAAAAGACACACAATGACACAAATTAAATTAAATAAAATAGACTTTAAACGCTGTGCAGTCTATGCGAAAGTGCCAAAAACTGCAGTTCCCCCATGTTAAAATGTCCAACATCAGTGTCACAAACAAACGTTTTGGTCTCTATAGCTAATTCTCTGTTCACGATAACTGTAATTAATCTGATTTCTTTTGAACTCATGTCGTATATTCAATGGTGATGCAGTTGAAGATGTTTAAAGAGAAACTCCGCCGACACTGTCTTAGCTGCATAACAAATTTATTACAATAAGTTCAATATTGTAACAAGTAAAACGTTACTTGGAGAGCCCCCAGCCGAATGATAAGACTCTTCTGATCTATGCAGGACAAGCCCTTTTATACAATGGAGATCATGCTTCCAAGACATGCAAACAAAATTAACAATATCCTATAACTCGTGTCAGAGGGAAAAAGGAAGAAGATAGGCCCTTTTTCCAGGATACCCCAACATATGGCCTTAACCTTTGACCTGATCTTTCCCCTGCTACATCATAAATATCATCTCTCCTGTCAACGGTGCCAACCTGATGGTTTTTTGATACCCCTTTCCAAATAACCTCAAAGTCAGGATGGTTCAAAAGAACAGCTGACGACCAAAATAACTATCTTGATATAAACTATATGAATATAATAATACTAACATTAGTATGTAACTATGCATCTTTGTGCAGACACCTCACTCACCTGTTCAAATTATATTAAGGCTTCAAGTTACGCATAATTTACAGCATGGCCACTTTGACTGACAAGTAGGTGTCATTGCAGGTGGCCTGTTTGAGCACCCAGGTGTTATTCGGCCCACCTCAGATCCAGGTCTTTGCTGATATTTAGATTGCAGGACAACAAACATGGCGCCAGCCAGAGCTGCATATTTCCATCTGTATTAACCTGAAAAAAACAAAAAACTTCTAAACTGGTAATTATGTGGGTCTAACAGTAAAATAATTTTTTTCACTTTAACGTCTATTTATTTCAAGTTATGTCTGCTTTTCTCCATTGCACAAACTGATAGTGATGATGACAATGATGATGGTGATGATGTTGTGGGGAAGAACCTCCAAGTGTCACACTCCTTCTCATACCAAGTCCGGCATGCCGCTGAACAACCACAGGCGGCTTGCGCCTGCCCACGTTGTCTGCTCAAGAATACTTGTTTATTTGCCTTCCATTTCGGAGAGAAAATAATTCCTTTTTTTTTTTTTTCGGACATAGCAAGAGTAAACAAGTAGTTCCTTAGGCACTGCGCCACACCCTCTCAGCACAATCCACAGCTCTTAGAAGTGTTTTTACACTGATGGGTGCCGACCAAGCGACTTATTTGTTTCAGATATTTTCCCATGGCAAACAGGGCGAATACAAAGGCTTCGTGGTGGCCTGTGGAAACCGCAGGATAGGCGTACATGAGCCTCCATACTCACCCTCTTTTGAAAATGAAATTTATGGCACCTCATAAAAACTCTATTCATGCTTATAAGCACTAAATATAAACTTGTATAAACCAGCGGGGTTTGACTCAGTCCTTGTAAACTTGACCTGATGGAGCATTGCGTCCGGCTGAAGACAGGCCAACCGTCGGCTGACCGAGCTGCCCAGCCCTAACATGAGTCTGTCCCAATGCGAAGCTGAAATGGGGTGAACTCGGAGGTGGCTCTGGTTGCTGACCTTCTTGCTCTGACTCAAGGAAACACAAGGCCTTTGTTTTGGTCTTTTGTTGACATAAGTGCAGGAAACTCCCTCTCCACAGACGTTTCACAGCCAAGCAATCACGCTGGAGTTTGTACAATAATGCCCTATCTGTGTGGCAGTTTAATGCTAGTTTACACCCGGCAAACCCTTAGGAACGAATAATATTCATGATTTATGATTGGGTTTTGGCTTACGCCTATGATTATGATGGCGTATGATTTACTGATCGAAGAAAAGTAAATAGATGTAGTGATGGCTGTTATGTAAGTCTGCATCCAGATTTGGGACCTCACTCATTGTGTGTGTTAGCCACTGTGAGACCCACGGCTGGCACAGAGGGCTCCAGCAGCACCCTCTGGGTCCCTGTGGTCTGCGCCTCAGCACATAACAGCCACTTAGGCCGGCATTTTCCCAGGCTGAGACAACACACCACGGTGGCAGCGCGAGCCACAGAGAGGGCCTGATTAAAGAGTAGGGACAATGGAGGGAGAGAGACCGTGGTGGCATTTTCCATCTCCGCCGCTGTCTCCTGGGGGGACCAAGTATGTGCCGTGAAACGTTTGAATTATCCCAGAATCTCTGGAATTCAGACAGAGGCACCGCGGAGAGGACCCTCGACCGGGGATCAAAGAGCTTTGAGAGGAGTGCGGTGGACTGGTGGTGAAGTCGAGTACATAGGGGAGTATGAGTGTGTGTAAGTGTGTGCGTGTGTGTGTTTCAGAAAACTGACTTGAAACAGATAAAGACGATGTTTGAATTTGAATCATATTTTCTTTTATGGCTACAAGTCTAAAGATGTGTTCAAAAAAAGCCATGTTTGACTTCTGAGGAGGCAGTGAACATTGAGCAATGAAATACAGGCATGTGGTGTGTGTGTGTGTGTGTGTGTGTGTGTGTGTGTGTGTGTGTGTGTGTGTGTGTGTGTTGCTGTCCTTTTATCCCTCATGGGATCAGATAATGCAATCATAGGCAATCATTGGGAGTCTAATACAGCGGGCGCCCCTCTTTAGTTTGGAGACGCCACTCTCCTCTGTGGTGGCAAAGGAAGAGGAAGAGAAAAGCGAGAGGGGGAAACCTCGTCCCTCTCTTTCTGTCTTTCTCTCTCTCTCTCTCTGTAATTATCACTTAATGTTCTTCGGTGATCTGGAGACGTCTGTCTCTTGCTCTCCTTTCTTCCCTCGCTGGGGAGGAAATATATAACAGTCCGAAATAAATCTGCCAGCCTTTTTATTATTGTATATTTAGCACTAGAACAGAGTAGTAAATGGAGCCGTCCCAGACCACAAGCTTCCGGTAGCGCAGGGCCTCAGCGCTGACTGGCTGGCTTTGCCACAGCCAAAACCAAAGATCAAAGCATCCTGTACTATATACAGTTAGCTAGTCGTCCTCGAGCATTGACCTCAAGCAAGGTTTCATGTCTGAGAAAGACAGCGTGTGTTTGTGCATGAGCTACGTGCAGAGTGTATAGAATTAGTCCACTACACAAGTATGCCTTTCAGCAAGTCGGTTTTGCATGAACATCTGTTGTGTGTACTTTTCTGGAATTGTGTGTACTTTTCTGAAGCTTTCGTGTCAGTCTACATCCATTTATCTCTGTGCTGTAAGTCAAGCTTTGTCATGGCATTGTCTTGTGATTGTTTGATGTAAAAAAAAAAAAAAAAAAAATGACAGCATTGTGTTTACATAAAAGAAAATGTACAAAGTTGTGGCCTGGGAAGTTGTCTCATGGCATTCAGTGCACCCAATTAGCATCACATACAGTCTGATACATCTGTGAATTCCCACCAGTGGTTCTTGTACCCCAGGGCTACTTCTTTAGTTGCCAGCGGAAAAACTCATTAAATCAACTAAACCCAACTGCTTGTGATTTAATTTAAAACATATATCCACATACTTGCGTTGAAGATTTTAAAAGACATCCAAATAGGATTACAAATTGGTGTGATGCTAATCTTTAGTAAATTTACAATAACCGGTGACCTCAAAGTCTGCTGGAACACAGTCTGTTGCTTAAAATCATCATATAGGCAGTTCAAATAGTTTGCTAAAAGTAATGGATAATCTATTGAAATAATTATAGTAATTCTTAGCTTAGCTTAAAGTAACTGTACTACTTCCACTCCAAGTTGTGAACTTGACCAAAGTAACCTCCACACCGACAAAAACAAAAAGGAGCACTGACCATTTTTTTAAATAGAATTGATAGTGTTAAATTACATCCAGTCTATCATCCATTCATATGAACATATTTGGAACTTAACAGGTGGTGTGTGTGTGCTCATCTGACAGGGCAGTGGGGGTGTGTCAGACGAAAAGGAATGAGAATCACTGGGATACTTATTCAAGAAAGGACTTTTTCACTCCAGTACACAGTATAGACTATGCATGTTTGTAGATCAGCTGATTCAATCCATTAGTTTTAATGAACAACGCAGACTTAGTTTGGCGACAGTAAAAATAAAACTCAGACAGAATCCAGTAAATCAATGATTTCAGTTCTAGTCTTTTTAAATTATAAATGTATTTAGACCATTAAAATTGGTACCCCTCAGGACATTAAAATTCTGTTCATCATTACCCTCATATTTCCTTTCTTTTCACTGCACACTCACTTTAATCCCTTTCTGGGAATGCTAAAAATGACCCAGCAGTGCGGTGGCGGCAAGTTTTTATGCTGGTTTTTAGGGGCTTATGACTGCTCTTCTGAGCTGCCGTCAGGACGAGGTGTCAGCCGATAAGGCCGTAATCTGAGGTGTAAAGTTATAAGAGGGATTTAAGGTGAGAGGCTGTCAGAGAGCAATGTGTAAAAACAGGGATGGAACACAATTTCCTAGGCTTATGATTCTGTGAGAGCTCTTCTGAACCAACCTTGTGGCCAGTTAATCAAGAATTTTCTGAATTTCAAGCGGATGCATATGTTTTGAATATGTCCTCGTCATGAACATGTTTCTTTTCACAACACTTAATGCCTAAAAAAGAAAATAGAAAGCTAATAGAAGAATTAAGAATCACATGACTCCATGCAATAAAAAATAGTCTCCTCCATAAACATGAATGATAGTCAGCTTCCAAGTCAAAAACGCTTGAGCAAAACTAGTTTTACGGTGGCTAATATTAGCTGAGTTTTAACCCCCCACCACCCCGCCTCCCTTCCAGTCATTCAAATCATTCACAGTCGCATGCGTGGCTGAGGGGACGCAGTGGATTAGCCCTGAACTCTTTCATTTTTCACTTTCCCCTTTTTCCTCCTCCTCTTTCTCTGTGGCTCATAAAAGATTGTGTCCTGTGTGTGATGTGGCGGAGGAGTGTAGTCAGAATGAACTGATTACGGACGAGGGCCGGCGTGCCTTTGAGTCATGGCACCGAACAACATTCTTTAAGCACTTAAAAATAGTAACAGTTGGCTTTTTTTTTTTCAGGTTTGTTTTTCTCATTGGACGATTTTGGGGCATCCTCTCTTCGCTTTTTTGGAGACTGGAATCATAACCAGATTTTTTTTTTTTCTCTCTTTTCACCACCCCTCCCCCTTTGTTTCATTTTTTTTTATTGGGAGTTTGTTTAATCTTGTGAAGAAAATTGGCTTAGCGTGGGAAAGGCAATAGTCTTTTGGGGGATAGGTTTTGTTGTTTTAGAGTTGTGCACATTGTTGTTGTTTTTTTAAGCGCAGGAAGAAAAAGTGCCAGTTTGTGCCAAAACCTCATGAAGTATAGATAAAAAAGGGGCTGAGTGAGAGGGAGGCCGCAACACCACGACAAAGATATGGGCTGTCCAAGCAAAGAGCTTTACAAATGATGATCTCCAGGGGGAAAAAAAAGGGGGGAGACAAAATAAGGGAGGAAAGGAGTGGAAGAGGAGGAGGGAGGAAAAGAGGAGAAACAAATGTGGATGGATTGGAGGGAGGGAGGGAGGGAGGAGGATGATAGCTATTGGGGGGAAATAACGCAGAGCAGTGAGGAGGGAGGGGAGGAGATGAGAGGGGAAACATTCCCCCCTGCCCACATTAAAGACATAAAAAAGAAAACAAACAGAAAAACATGTCTGACATAAAGAGGCTGGTTTCCGCGGCGACAGCACAATGGCTGCCTGTGGCTCTCGGGGCCCTCGCCGTCCCGTCTGGGGCCCGGCACCAGCGAAAGTCACCGCAGTCACAGGGCCCATCAGCGTGTGTGTGTGTGTGTGTGTGTGTGAAACATGGTGAATGTCATCACGGGCCTAGTACTGTGGGAACCGCCATGAAAGGGACCCCACTCAGAAGCCACAAAAGTTCCTTTCTGCTTCTTCTCTTTGGCTTTTAGCCTCTTTATTTATCTGTGTGTAGGGGAGCCGGATGAGGAGGGAGGACTCTCTCTCTCTTTCTCTCTCTCTCTCTCTCTGTTCGCTCTCTATGTCTCTCACTCTCTGACAGACAGCATGACCCATCACTGCAGCCCTGCTGCCCTCTTGACACCTCAAATCACAGGCAGCCACTATCTCAAACATATATACTGACTGTGTCTAACCCCATTTCTCTGGAGGTTTATTCACACCTCATATCAGCTCAAACAGCTCATTAAAAACACAATGCGGGTCTTTGGAAGCGCCCTATAGGAACAAACCTGGCGTTCCAAGGAATGCCTCGTATATCCAGGTTATTCCAAGTGAATCATGGAGATGGCCAGACAGGCAGTGCCACAGGTCCCAAGCATTCCTTCTGTGTCTGAAGGGCAGATAATTCCCTCATGGGTCCAGCCTGGACAGTGCCAAGCTACTCTGGTGCCAGTTCCCATGCCAATCCAATCTTGACCCCAGCAACTGAGCGCCCAGCCACCGGCTGACTACTATGAAAGCCTCATACCAGAAAGAAATCAACCCTATTTTTTTGGGCGTATGTCAATAGCACTTGCATACAGCAGGGCACCATGCAGGGTTCCTTTGACCACAATTGGCCCTTCATATATCCTCTGTAGGGGCTCTAGACAGTGAACTAACATTTAATTTTGACAAATGCTATTTGATTACATCTAAAGAGTCACTTTTGGGTACCTTGTTTTATTATACACATACACCAGTGTTATTAAGTATGTTACAAAAACAAACACACAAACTACAAAAAATGGATTTTGAATGGATTTTTGATAATTAAATGGCTCACCATCTAGGCTTTCTCATTTTAGTATTTCCACTTGCATTGCCATAAGCTTGATTTCAGCTTGATGGTTTGTGTTTTCGTATTAAACATTTGTATATATGTTCTTTAGTCGTACATTGTAACTGCCCAGTGAAAACAATTTATCTCAAAACAGAAAACGTTTGATATGTTTTGCGTTGAGAAAACATCTAATACAAAAAAAGGGGGGAAAATGCAACAAAGGTGTTCTTCTTGTTTTATGAAAAGTGTCAAACATGCGTAAACAGAGGTTATGATGCATTTCAGCTTGTTTTGTTTTACCTTCCATTTTGTTTAATTTTTTTTATCCAGATTTTTTCTTATCATATGTTTTATACCTCTAATTAATTTATTTTTCTATATTATGTAAATCACTTTGACCTGCCTTTGTTTAAAGATGCTTTTGAAATAAACTTGCCTTGCCTTTAAAACACTTATAAAAGTCAGTTTTGCAAATGTTTAATGAGGCAGGAAATACACTTGACACATTTGTGAGACCTTGAGGTCTAACAAGCGTGTAAACAGAACTTTTGTTTGTTTACAAGAAAACTCCACAGGGCCCCTTTTAACCTTTCCAGGTTCATTTTTGCGAAGGTCTGTGTATCAGTTTTTGTCTTTCTTTAGAATATTTTAAACTACCTTTATCCCACAGGCAACCTTTTTTTTCAGCATAAAACCAGCCAGATATTTGATTATTAATTTTATGTAGAGCTACCATAGTAGCAAAAGTACATGAAATTTACTTTTGCTACCATGCCACAAATAAAAAGTCAAAAATTGTTCTATAGCAATTCTATGTTGTAAAAAATATTGTTTCACTATTTGTGCAAGTATACATGTAAATAGGCTCATCTTTGTGCTATGTATGCTTGTAAATAACTGAAAATATTCTAAATTCAGTTTTAAGAAATTCTTCCAAAAATGTTTTATGGTCTGGAGACATAAATAAGTACTTTCAACTATTTTACCAGCTTGTCTCTGCATGATGCATAAATCACATTATGTTTCTATAAATAAAACATCTTCAGCGTCTTCACAGATGAATATGCAGATACTGGCCTTTTATGATCTTTTTTGATGTTTACTGGTTTATTATGAGTTTCTCTTTCAACAGGTTAAAATCTTTTGAGTGTTTTTTTTTTTTACACTGACGTGTCTACATTTCAGAAGGGGAAAAAAAACGTTGCTGTGAGATGTTTTTCTGCTGCCGAAAAACAGAGTGCAAATAATCAAAGTAAACCATGCAGTGAGACATATCTGATCAGTTATTCAGTTTGACGTGAATTCAGGGGAAAAAAAGTCACAAACAAAATATCCTGCTGAGCTGGTTCCATCTCACAGACTTTCAAACAATAGCAATAGTCATGCATCAGAAACAATAATTGCAGCTGAGTGTTTGTGCCTTATAAATTGTGGGTATGCACTGTCCACATTCGTGTGAAGGAGTTGCATGTGCGTGTGTGTGTGTGTGTGTGTGTGTGTGTGGGTGTGCTTGTATGAATCGATTCATGGCCCATGTGTGTGTGTGTGTGTGTGTGTGTGTGTGTGTGTGTGTGTCCCTGAGTGTTCACACGTTCATATTCCAGTTGCGCATGTGTGCGTGTGTGTGCAAATTGTAAAAGTATGAGCTTGTTAATTTCAATAAGGGACGTTGCCTTGTTGTGGTTTGGAGGGATGGGAGGGAGAGGACTTGAAGTGGCCGACCAAGATCGCCAGAAATCTCCCAGAATTCCATCCCACCATCCAGTGCCAGCTCTCTCTCTCTTTTCTTTCTTATGTTTCTCTCCATCACCCTCCCTTCACACACACCCCCACCATGAAACCATTTTCATAATTAACTTATTTATTCATTCATCTTCTTAATTACTTTCCACTTCGTGCATGTTTTTCATGCAACTTGCCTCATCCTGGAACAACTGGGATATGTGGCCAGCCAAAAACAATGAGTGAAACCAGGGTGATTTCATCTAAAAAAAAAAAAAAAAAAGAAGAAAAAGAAAAAAGACTGATGATAAAGAGAAGAAAGTTATTCTTTGAAGCGAGGGGCGAGTGGGTGATAAAAATAACAACAGAGGAGATACTGAAGCCTGACTTCATAGATGTCTCTTTTCTTTCAGACTCTTTCTTCCCTGTTTTCTGATGCTGAAATTAGATCCAGATCTGAATTAAGGAATGATTGGTAATGAAAGGATATGTAGACGGGGGGCTTGTTTGGAGAAAGGGTGGGAGAGAGAGAGAGAGACAGAGAGAGAGAGAGAGGGATTTCTCTTTTTGTCTGTTGGTCCTGACTCATACTCACCACACTGTAATCCCCCCTGGTGATGGTCACACTGATTACTGACACTTGGGTATTACAAACACACGCACATGCACATGTTTTAAGTTAGTTTATTATTTTACACGTATGATATGATAAAATGCAGACAGGCAGGGCTCCGTTACATCGAATGCAAGTGAGATAAACAGAAAAACAAGGCTGTTGAAAAGCACATCATCTTAAAAGAGACAGAGAAAAGGAAACATCTGGAGCGAGAGAAATAAATAAAAAAAATATATATTTTGTTTACAGAGAGCTTGTCGCAACTCTAAGGATCAAACTAAGTAGGCTACAGAAAAGACACTTTACTTGTTCAGAAAAAAAAAACATACACAAAGATCTCGCACTCTTGCATTGTAGTATGTTTAAACTAACACACCCTTCCAGTCTGCCAGGCAGGAAGAGACACACTCAGCTGGGCATTGTGTGAAAGGGGGCATGCCACTTGGCCTCTCTCCGTCTTTCACACACATATGCACACACTGCTGGGTCAGTCAGGCATCGCTCCTAACAACGGGCGCCTGGGCTTCATGTTTCCATGGCAATCTGTACTAGTAATCTTCCCACGGTGGCAGCGGAACCCGAGCGCTAAGTGCCCCAAGGAACCGTGTGTTTGAGTGCCTCTGTGTGTATGTGTAAGAGAGAGAGCATACAGAGACCGCTATCTTGTCCGGTGAAGAGCCCAGATGTTCAGACACTCACTGGGCTGATTTGTCTCTTGACCTCTCTGTACCTGCCCTCATCTCTGTACACACTGGCACACACACATGTCAGATTTCTTGAGGATTTTTTATTTATTTTTTTGCTGTCATGATTTCAGAGAAAAATACACGTGTTTTATATTTTCACAAAGAAACAACAACAAAAAAAAAGTTGGTAAATCCTCATGGTATAATTCTGTGAATCAAACCCAGAGTATTTGTGTTAGTTAGCCAGCTATAAACATAATGAATAAACAGTTGAAATAGTTAAAAGTAATGCATTAACAGCTAAAATGGTAACACCAAAGGTAACGCATAACCAGTTGATGTAATTAATGGATAAACAGTTGCTAGTTAAAAGTAACTGTTAAGTTAGCTAAACACATAGAACAGTTCGGTCCGACTAAGTCATTTGATTGAAGAGGCATCCTGTGAGCGCTGATACAAAGCACAACAGTGCTGGGACTTTTAACTACATTTATCACTCCACTTCACAGGTGTTTTACCATCAATAACGGCCGTTATCTTAAATTGTAACAAACTTTGCACCGTAAAGACCAACATATTTCCACAAAAATCGTTTTACTTGTCGGAAGGAACCTGGATGATTAAATACACAAACAAATCATAATCTATTGTCACTTATTTCTTTTATATAATAATAAATGGTGCATATAGAACTGTTGTATCAAAGCGATATCACACAGGTTGGTGATGTTCTACTGAATATCGGCACACTGTGATTAACTTTGGCGACCAAATCGCAACCATGCTGGTCCAGCCCTCACGTGATGTTGCTTAAGTAACGATTATTGCATAGACTGTTCAAAAGTAATGGATAAACAGTTCAAATAGTATACTACTACTACTTCTACTACTACTACTACTACTACTACTACTACTACTAATAATAATAATAATAATAATAATAATAATAATATTGTAGCAAAAACCACTTCAATAGTGTTAAAAAACACAGTAAATTCATAAGAATGTATTTGGGGCGTGGCGGGTTGTGTTGATGAAGGGGTACTTCAGCTCATCTGATAGTATGTCTGAATTAAGCTACTGGTATAAATGATTTTATAATCAGCAGTATTAAAACAATATTAAATCTTATTTAAGAATAAAGGGAAAGGATATGCACAATATTCTTATTTATCTCTACATAAGCTGATCAATGAGAGCTGCCTTGACATCATGGGTTCTTTTTTTTTTTAATCACTGCAGTAGTGTTTTCTCTCTCACACTCACAAAAAGCAGTTCAGTACTCCATTCTCCCAGTCACCTGTGTGATTGTGTGAGAGTCAAGCTTCATGCACTGTCACACACTCCCCTGTAGATGATTGAGTGTTTTCACAGTCCATCATTCCCACAGTCCTCACTTCTCGTCTTCCCTCCCTCCTGCTGCCATTGTTCTACAAAGCAGTATAATTAAAGGAGCAGAAAGAGAATGAAAGGAGGATAGAAAGAAGGAAGGAAAGAGAGCAGGATGAGATTGGAGGCTAATTGACCGAATATGAGGGGTGGAAAGATGGGGCCGAGGAGGGTTGGGGAGGGGGGACAGGGTGACAAGCTGGGGAAGGCCAGATTAAAGGGAGGGAGGAGGGACAGGGAGAAGAGGCGGGGGAGCCAAAACTGGCAACCCTGCCCCAACTGCCAAAGTCCTATTTTGTCATTGGGTGGCTGTGACAGAGAGAGGGAGCCAAGAGGGAAATAACAGAGAGAGAGAGAGACAGAGAGTGAGAGACTATGATTGGATGCCAGTGATAGAGTAAAAGACTAAAGCAGCTTGTGAATTTTCTTAGTTGCCATGGGCCCTTGGGGGTCGATCAAGTGGCACTGCTGACTCACAGAGGAAAGGACAGAAGACACATGAAGAACCAACAAAACAAACACAAGTGACAAGAAGTAACTAAGGACAACAAGGCTTTTATAAGTAACAGCGAAGAGAAACAGAGTGAGGGGCACACAGGGTGAGAGCCTCGTCTAGAG
Organism: Larimichthys crocea; assembly: GCF_000972845.2. Classification (NCBI taxonomy): domain Eukaryota; kingdom Metazoa; phylum Chordata; class Actinopteri; family Sciaenidae; genus Larimichthys; species Larimichthys crocea. Next base: position 45,202,992 of record NC_040023.1, on the reverse strand, counting down.
GGGACACGGTCGTCAGTGTGTTGCCTTCACGCAGCAGAGAGAGCATCCGACAACATCACCCAAATCCACCCAGTCCATCGTCTATCTATCCATTCGTCAGTCCAGCCAGTGAGGAAGCGGCGAAGACATGAAGAGACCTCATGACTACAGCTCACCAGACTCGGACACAGACGAGTTTATTGACGTGGGACAAGAAGACAGCTTTTGGTGAGCATCCACCAGCCATACCTGAGCTTGTAACACATGACCTCCAGTCACACTTTAAAGCTAGTGTATGTCTGCAATTAGTAGCTAAAGACACATTTGCTGCGCTGAAAGACGTCAGGAAAAGTTTTTGTTTAGTTGAAAAGTTTAGTTACTAGTTAGTAATTCCTCTTTTCTGCATTCAGCTCAAACCTTTAATTATTTTTGACACGTTCAAGTAATTTAACACACCTTCAAAAATAATCTGAGCTGTCGGTGTTTAACTTCAGGCCTCTGGCACCAAATCTCCTGTATCCACTGAAATATACAGTATGTTTATTGCATTTCCCAATGCAATGAAACCGTGTCACATTTGCTGCTTTTGTAAACTATGTAAGCATGTTTGTAATATCACTGTACACATGACATGTCTTAAAATAAGTGTACGTTAAAAAGGATGTAAGGCCTGTCACGTCTGACGCATGAAGACAGGGGATGAAGTCAGGAGCCGAATTTTCTGACAGTGTGTCATTTGAAAATAAATAAATGTAATATAAATTTCTTCAGATCAAATTTATTAAACAAAAGTCTTGTGAGTCAAGATTTATAATTTAATCATCAAATATTTTTGGTTTAATTATATAATTGCACATTACTGTGATGTAGCAATATTACATTTCTAATTCTTTCCAGCTAAGGAACTCGTTGATGTCACATAAAACAGAAAGAAACTGAACTGTCACGTTAACAATGAAGCAACAGGGAGCGACCACAACAAACATGTAGCATTCGTTTGAATATCTGATGCATGCCGTGAGTGAATACAATGGAATTATTTTATTATACCGCAATAAATGACATGCAAGCATTTTGCTTTATTCGCAAGATATAATTCACTTTCAGAAATACAGATTTTTTTGAACGGTTAAAAGTTTATCAAATTAAATTAAATAATTATTTTGAACTTTATTCTATTGTCTTATACACAGGAAACTTTATATCATATAAATTCATAGTTTGTTTAGTCCATATGTATATAGTTAAACATATGCAGTTATAGAAGGAATACAATGCAATTTTTATAGCTTTATGCAGGGAACAAAAATGTTTTATTTGAAATAACAAAATCCTTCAAAGCTTTAACTACAAATGTGGCCTTCAATGCCAAGCTTTTTACCAGCAGTCTATTATATTTAACACGTTTCAGTGTTCACTGTAAAATCTCTACTAACACTGCAGTCAAATCTTTATACCATTTTTATTTTTGAGAAGAATATGTCATTCCTCAGTTGGAATTACAGAAATGTGGATTAAAAAGAATATTCATTACAGTGTATTTGTATAAACGCATCCACAGCAAACAAAAATACATTCACAGCGATCCTGGTTACATCACAAGCACTGAGCAAGCCAGTAACACTAAAGACGGTTTGGATAAATCAAATTGCCATGTGACACGCAAACAGAAGACAGTGCTGCCTTTTCAAGTCAGCCCCATCAAACATAAACCTAAACAAAAACACACAGCTAAATTGGCAGCCTTCATGTCAAAATCTAATAGAAACTCAATAAGTCTCTGGTGGGGAGGTTTGAAGGGAACTCCAAGCTGTCAGGCTCTTTTAGGCCTGTAAGATGAGAGTTCACAAACAAACACAATCCATATTGAGTGACTGTACTCAAGAGGAGTTTAGATCCCATGCTGCATGTTGGAGCCCCATGCGAGCGAAAGCATCGCCCCGAGGCTATATAATCATCTTTCTAAAAGTGCTTTCGCTCAGATGGAAAGGAGAACAGCATGTCATTTCACTGAGACTAATGTCCAGAAACGCATTAAACCCAAAACAATCTCGTCTTCCCTCCTCTCCCGGGCACTCCTATGCAGTTCTGTGCCCAAAAAACAAATTAGATTGAAGGGAGCTGATGTGCCATCCTGCCTCTGTGTCATATTAAGGAGGGTAATAATAACAATATGCAGGAGAATCAAAGTCACCATGTTTCACTCTGTGCCAATGCCATCCCCCCATCTCCCTGTTTCTCTCTCTCTCTCTCTCTCTCTCTTTCTCTGTCTCTGTCTCCATGGTGCAGCCCAGTCACCGGGTCCATGTCTCCTGGCAGTGCCTCGCAAATTCTGGCCCGAAAGAAGAGAAGAGGGGTGAGTGGATTATAGCCTTGGATCTTAATCTTTCTAGTCGTGTTGTTTTTGGTTGTCCCTGACTGTCTCTCTGCACTTCTTGTTGTGTAGATCATAGAGAAGAGACGCAGAGACCGGATCAACCACAGTCTGTCAGAGCTCAGGAGGTTGGTGCCCAGTGCTTTTGAGAAACAGGTAAGCACTCTCAAATTAAAACCACTATCATTAAATTTTTTCCCCCCCTTATCAATTTAAACCACCTTACTAGCTTTATGAAATCTGATGCAACTAAGTGAGTAAGATGTTGCTCATTTTTCTTTCAGGGTTCATCTAAGTTGGAGAAAGCAGAGATCCTACAGATGACTGTGGACCACCTCAAACTCCTGCATGCCATGGGAGGAAAAGGTGAGACTTCTGAGTTTGTTGTTTCTTGCAAAAAAAAAAAAAGAAGTAATTTCTAGCTTTTATTGAATCATTTATTGTCCTTCTTTTTGGACAAGAGATACAATACAGCATACTCAGTAAGTGTTTTCTGCATTCCATTACTATTATTCAGTGTATGACTAAACTCTGTTTTTCCCTCTCAGGTTACTTTGATGCAAGGGCCCTGGCAGTCGACTACAGAACCCTGGGCTTTAGGGAGTGTGTTGGGGAGGTTGTGCGGTACCTCAGTTCCCTTGAAGGGGAGTCCCCGGACCCTATAGGAGCCCGCCTGGTCTCCCACCTTTCCCATTGCGCAAGTGAGCTAGACCCTCTCCTCCTACAGTCGCCCCCAGCCTCCGCTCTTCCCTTTCCTCCTTGGCCGTGGGCTTCCTTCCCTCAGATCTCCCCCACCTCACAGGCCTCCACCTCGCCTCCTTTCCCTAGTGGGCGAAGGGATCTGGCTCTGCTGGGGAGTTACCCAACACCCGCCTCCCTCCGCCTCGCCCCCATGGCCGGGTGCCAGCAGGGCGCACCACCGCTCCTCACGCCTACAGCTCTGGCCACCGTCCACAGGATGCCCTCCCTAGCAGCATCCCCAACCCTCGCCCCCTCCAGACCGACCCAGCCATCCCCTCACAGCGCCACCAGGGCTTCGCCTCTCCCTCTTCTCACCCCTTCCTCTTCCTCTCCTTCTACCTCCTCTTCCTCTTCTACTTCATCATCTTCTGCCCCACTGCAAGTCTCTTTCAGACCCTTCGCACCTCTGGGGTCTCCAGCAACCCAGCGCAGGGGCTTGAGCGGATCAGCCAAGTCGGCCCAGGGGTGGGGTACAGAGATCGGAGCATTTTGAGGGTCAACTCTGATTTTGTTTTCCAAATGAACTCTGTACAGTGGACATGGATCTCCCATGTGCACCATGTAGCAAATATGATACCTTTGGAGAAAGAAGTATTGAACCTTCTGAGGGACTCTAAAAGCCATAACAGACTGTGGGTGAAGTTTCAGATAATCACAAGCAATCATAGATAATGGAATAATGAAGGAATGTGAAAGAATTGGAGATTTCAATAAATCAATGATCTTGCTTGACAAATACATGCATACACATGTCCAACAGAGCCATACACATATACAATGCTCAACAGAGTGATGTTGAGTTTTTACTGACCTTTAACTGTGATATTTGTTTGTTTTTTTTCTAAAACATTTATACATTTGATTAAATTTTCCAATTTTTGAAGAATGTTTGATAAAAATCTCTATAAAGACTAAGTGCCTTTACCTTTTTCATGTTCATGCGTGTTTTTTCTCTGACTGTATAAGCAAATGGCATCATGCACTGGTAGCTGTACATTATGTGCCGTCAATACGAATGGAAAAGGAATGGTCGAAAAACTAAATGTTAAGCCACTTAACCATATTAGCCATGTCTGCAAACACTGCTTGCATGTTCCCCAGCCGTAACCCCCTTGGTATCTAAGCTGTCTGCAATGATGGCTGATGGGAGCTGTGGTCTTGTGGCTGCAGAGGATAAACATGGTGGGAGCTGGTGATGTTTTTTGGGATGCCGCGGCGAGGCAAACAGACCCATCACTTTGCCCTCTAATTGGTAGCCCCCTGTAATTAACTTTACCCTCATATCAGTCTATGTATCTTCCTCTCCTCTGCTGTCTCTCTGCCACTCTTTCTCTCCAATCTTGTGGTACACCAGCGGATATCTCCTCTCCCTGTTTGTCTGCGCCACTGTCTCCTCAACAATGGACAGACAGTAAAGACAAGGGTGAGAGGGAGGATGGAGAGACAGAGAGAGGGGAAAACAAAGAAAAAGATCTGAAGGGTTGTGGTTGGGTGACTGATTTGGCGTAGACGTTCAATAACAGGGTGGGAGGGAGGCAGGAGACAGGGTTATGGGGAGATGAGAAGGACTGTGAAGGTTTAAAAGGACAGGAAGAGAAAAAGTGTGAATCACAGAGAGTCGGCCAGCATGTAGAGGGTGCACAAACCCCCCTCTTGGACAATGATGAATGACAGTTGCAACGAGTTGTTTCTCAAGAAGATCAGCATAATTGTGCCGTGCTTCACCAAAACGGCTCCGCGGGGATGAGAGAGCAGAGAAGAGCCTTGTGTGTGTTTATTGCTGGAGAACGCTTTGATCTACTTCAGGATGCAATGTCTGTGGTCTGCGGTCCAAAAATGTGTGTGTTCCGCAAAGTGCATATTGTTTATTCGAGTGAGTGTGCTAGTGTGTGCTTAAGCCAGTCTCATGTGCTCTCTGCCCTATATGTGTGTGTGTGTGTGTGTGTGTGTGTGTGTGTGTGTGTGTGTGTGTGTTTGTGCCTTGCTGAGTGTTTTGTTTATGTGGTGTTGTGTGCACACACATCTTGTGTGTGTGTGTGTGTGTGTGTAATGCGAGTCTTCTGGGCTGGCGTCAGGACTGAACCGCGGTGGCGGCGTGGCTCTCGTGCGAGGCCGGCCGGCGGTCGGACGGACGGTATGGTGGTGGAATGTTTGTGGAGGGTGCATGCGTACACACACACACACACACACACACACACACACACACACACACACACGCACACACACACAGGCACTCAGACAACACACAAACACAGACAACACACAAACACAGACACACACACAGGCTGGCTGGCACTATTCTAGCCTCTGAGTGGAGGAGCCAGAGTCACCACCACAGCTTCCAGGAAGGACAACCACAGTCACACTGCACTAGGTTTCCCACGGGGGAGGGGAGGCTGGAGGGAGAAGAGAGGAAGAAGGGAAGGGACCGAGAAAAAAAGGGAGGGAAGTGCGTGTGTGTTTGTGAGGAGTGTGTATGTGGGGCAAGGGTGTACGGAATAGACCAACGTTGTGGTTCGAGCTGAATGAGGAAAAGAGAAGGTTCAGTATGTGGGGAGGAGGCAGAAGTGGGACAGAAAGAATGTGTCTAAAACCAGGAAGTCTCCAGTCGTCTCTGGTGGTGTATTAGCAATACGCATCGTCACCTAATGTAGCTTCTTTTCTCTAGGTTTCTGGGTGCATGTTTGCATGCATGCATAAGGCACGGATGTACCTGTTGGCAGCCTTTAAAGATACTCTCAGTGACTGAAAGGTCCAGTGTGTAGGATTTAGTGGCACCTAGAGGTGAATTTGCAGATTGCAAACAAACAAACACTCTTCCGCGCCTCACCATCTCCTTCCAAGCATGTAGGAAAAACTCTGGCTGTGAAATTCACATAAAAAGCAAAAGAACATATCCAGATCAGAGTTTGGTTTGTCTGCTCAGGGCTACTGTGGAAAAATGGTGGTTCAACATGGCGAGGACCCGCTCTCACTGTAGATATAAAGGGCTCACTTTAAGACAATGAAAACACAACGATTCATGCACTCACACACTAGTGAAAATGTAGTAATGAATATTGTATTCCATACCTGCATTGAAATACTCCTTTACCTTTAAGTGTAGAATTAGTGATTGGGATCCTCAGTACAGGTCCTCTGGCACACATTTAAAGGATGCACTAAGACATATTTTTAAAATAACTTTGGAAATAGGTTATGTACAAAGTGGGCAAATGGCAGACAAACAAAGACAAACAAAAGGATTTAGCCCCCAATAATGATAATGATAATAATAATTCCGTCAACAGCTGGTAGATGGTGAGACCAAAACAGAGCTAAAAGCATAATTAATATTCGCCAGGTGACTAGAAACAGACTCATCCAGATTCCGAAGGTGTGTCACGGCTACGTTATTTTCATTCAAACATTCAAGATTACAACAAACCTTTCTATAGGGTTTGAGCCACAACTAAGGCCAAAATGTGGCCTGCAATGTTGCAATGTTTTTAGCCTAGCTGATTGATCATTTTGTTTCATGTAGTCTTGTAGTGGACAAGAACTGGCACAGCATTGACTTTTTTTTTTGTCCTCCACAACAATTCCATGAAGTGCTATTAGGCTTTTCCAAACGCATGACAGCCAGTATCATGACAGATCATTACTATTTGTTTACAGTGTTCTTCATAACAGCTCCTTCCCAGTACACCATTAAAGATGTCAAGCGATGACTGGTCCAGGAGCAAGTTGTAGTCTGTTATGTCTCTCGGCCACCACAAGAATTTATGACTCTATTACAGTGTCCATTGTAACATATGACCCCAGCATAAGGGTTTTTAGCTTTAGTGTCTGACATTTCTTTCACAGCTTTCACACTGCTGAGGGGTAACTCACCTCTTCCAGTCATTAACAGAGAGGAATGGAGTTTCAGGCAAGTTCGGAAAACAATTCAGAGCTAAATTGAACACAAACACATAGGCACATTGCCACACACATGGTGGATGCATCTATTGCTAGCTTGCTTACAACCAACATCTGTACAGCTGACACACAATATTAACTGTTTGGGTAAGTAAGGACTCATAGTATGCTGTAACAGTCCATGCACTATCACAAGTTATCATTGTATGGGATAAGTAAAGTGAAGTACATTTTGATGCATCATTATAATGCATGATCATCATAAAGTTACATTTTTGGTGCCAAGTAAAGTGCAATGTATTTTCATGCATTTAAAAGAATCTGTGCTGCATCATAAGCGATCGTGTACGAAGCCAAAATGCAGAGAAGTCTGGACTTAAAGCATAATGTATAATATATACAAAGTCCACTACATCCATTACAACTCGCTGGCACACACAACTGGGTTCAGATGTGCCTGGAGTCCACCAGGAACTGTGCTTTACATGAAACGTAAGTACTCTTTTGCTTTTTAAATCCAGATTTTAGCCAAGTTGTTGGAGTCAACACTGCTGGGTCAGGCACAAAAATGGCCTTCGCCTTGCACTTTATTGTGGACAAGGAAAAGAGCTTTTAATGTCAGTACTGATATACACCTGCTCAAACATGTTGGCAGACTGTATAGCAGTGAGGTTACAACTTTTGCTTGCAGGATAGCTTAAAAGATAAAAGAGGTCCTAAACTTTGTGATTGGTTTATACAATATTATCACAACAAAGAAGGCCAAACTAAGCAATAAATAAACTGAAATGTATTAATACGTCATAAAAACCCAATGAGGTGTGAAAGATAGTATCACGGATGAATGAAGTGCATATGCATATTGTCAGTGTAAAACACAATTAACATAATAAATTAACACACCCAAACACATGGACCACACATAATATAGGACCAAAGCAAAGGGCACTTGGGTGTCACAACATGCATTTTATTGACCTCTGCTGTCAAAACTACACAAGTGCAGGAAGCATGAACGTAAGACATACAAGAAAATAGTGTGTGTGTGTGTGTGTGTGTGTGTGTGTGTGTGTGTGTGTGTGTGTGTGTGTGTGTGTGTGTGTGTGTGACAACAGATAGCAGTGGCACCTAAATTCAATGGCATATATTTGTATATTTCAGCTTGAGGGAAAATGCCACAATTTAATGGATGTTAAATATACAAACGAAAACTAGGATATAGTAATAACCAGAAGGTGAAACTTGGCATGGTTCTCTGTCTGAACAAACAACGTTATTTGTACTGGTGTGAGTGTTGTTGTAAAACACTTGCTGCTACGGGAGAGTTTTGTGGATAATAAATCAGGGAAAAAATATAAAGTTTGTTTTGTTGCTTTTGTTAATAGTCAATAATTGCAAAAGTCACAAACAAAAGATTATGTTAAAAAATGAACAACCACTGTAACAGGGCAAGTGCATACTTTTATGTAAAACATGCAACCAATAGTGCAATGTAATAAATGATTGCATATTACACAAATTATATTATATCAAGGAGATTTCAATATTGAATATTGTTGTGATGCTCTGATTAATTTCATGCATTATCTAGTATAACACAAACACTTTTTGAGCCCAATTTAGGATTATAAAACTCTTGAATGAATGAAAGTGATCAGAAAATACTCAAACACAAACCTTTTAGCAGGTAGGATTTAGATTTATTTTAATTATTTTAATTAAATACATCACCCCTCAATCAGTTTCTATGGTTTGTTTCATACCTGTTATCTTTGGTCCAGTCAGGCTGAAGAAAAGAGAAGAAGAGACAGGAGGAGTGATGGATGTACAGTTGCTGACAGTGCTTGGCATTGGGAGTAGATCTCCCGTGTGTATATATACCACAGCTTAAATAGGTTTCTCTAAGTGGGTAAGTGTTAAAATATGTGGTCAAAAAAAAGTGTGGTATGTATTACCATGGCTTCGAGAGGGACCAGAGATGCAGAGCAGGCCCACTAAAATGCAAAGTGTTGCCATCTTCTCAGTTTTGAAGCCAGTGAGATTACAACTGCAGTTAATGACAGCAGCATAATTGTACTAACAATGGAGACAGAGATTTTAAACAATAGAAAAGTCTCAAGATTATAGACTAATAATCAGAATTAGAATCAGATTTATTGGCTGGGCATGTGTACACATAGAAGCAACGAAACTCCAGTATCACTTTGCTCTCAATGTACATACAGATATAGACACAAATATAGCTAAAACAAGAACAACTAGGTAGACATAAGCTTTAACTACTATGTAAAGATGAGAACAGCTGATAACATGACTGAATAATGGAAAGCCCCAGAAAGCATGCGTGAAAGGAGTGAATGGCCAGGTGGAAGACAAATTGACTAAAGGCCTAGCATGCAGAAGAAAAATATCCTGACCGAACTTTCACTAGAGCAAGGCCCACACCATCGACAAGACATTATTTATTTAAAGATTGAGTGAGCTGTTGCTCCACTGTAGGAAAGATTTGGTGGGGAATCCAACAGACCCCCAAAGCCTCCAGGTACTTGAGGCAAGATAGAGCGGATGTGAGATCTTTGAGATCTGAACAAATTTACCGATGAGCCACTTGGGAAGACTAACTGTCCATCATTGTATTAAGTGCTCATAGATCTCACTGCAAGAGGCTGATTATGAAGAATTGACAAGAGTAGTAGACAGAAAACATGCCAAACAAGTAAAATGCATGAAGAAGTCGGGGCAAGACCTTGAACTGAAACGAGAAGCAAGTAAGAGAAACGTATACGTATTGGTGCCAAGAGATTTTGGCATCCTGGTGCCAGAGCACGGCAAGAGCAAGCTGCTGGGGGAGATCTGGTGATTGCTGGAAGCAGACAGAAGGATGTGTGTACGTGTGTGTGTGGCACTTCAGATAGCAGTGACACCCAAAGTCAATGGCATATATTTGTATATTTCAAAGGAAAATTTCAAGCTTTAATGGATGTTTTATGTATCTACATCATAAGTATACAAACAAAGACTAGGATATAGTAATAACCCGAAGGCGAAACTTGGCATGGTATTCTGTCTGAACAAACAATGTTATTTGTACTGGGTAACTGGTGTGAGTGTGCAGCAGAGTGTTGTAAAACCCCTCCTGAATAAATAAACAGAGATTGCAACTGGAAGTTATTCAAGAGAAACCTCCTAAAGCGCCTGTTCTATATCTCACTAAAGTGCCCAGGAGCGCCAGTCTTTTTAAAATCATTCCCAGTGTAGCAAAACACAGAAACAGGTTTCCACCTGGTTTCTACCTTAAATTTAAAAATCATTCTGCCGACAAAGCATAACTGGTTGATTCTTTGTGTCTTAGTGTTGTAAAGTGTTATGTACTTGTGGAAGATCGTACCTGAAGCCCAGTGTTACATGCAAGAACAGGTGTATGAGGTACAGAGTGGGAATGACAGCGGCACCATAGTTATATAAAATTAAATATTAAATATGAGTCAAATAATAAAGCAATTTAATCTCAAAGAGGAACTGTGTCCTTATAAATGCAGCACCACTTTTGGAGCACTAGTACCCCACTGTGGCGCAGTGGTGCAGCTTTTCTTTCTTATTTTCTCTTCTCCTGCCCTTCCTGCCTGACTTTGCCACTTCAGCTATGAATAGGAATTGGTAGTCTGCCCCTGGGAAGTCCACATTCTTGCAACCCCAACAGCTACTGGCAGAAAAACAGCCTAACAGACAGACACGCAATTAAAGGATAAGGCTGGTGTTATATATATATACTTTTTTTTTTTTTTTTTTTTACGGTCGTGAAATCACATAAGCTCCCTCAGCATCGTATCTTTTTTGTCACCTCAGCTCCTCCAACCTCCATCATCACAGTCCATCACAGTCACACAGATTGCACCCATGACAGCAATCTATGGTGGTGCCTCAGGCCCAAGCCATTGTTTCTTCCTGCTTTCCCCCTTTTCTGACCCTGGCAGGGCTCCTACTGTCTATCACCCCTAAACCAGCCAACACTCAGTCAACCACCCTCTGACCTTTTATCAAAGGCGTAGATAACAGAGGAAGACCAGTCCTCTCCCAGGGTGTGAGGATGATTGATAGATGATTGTATAACATAGTTCTTGTTCATACAGAGAATTAATGTGCATTTGATATTCTCTGGACAAAGCAGACTGCCAAATAAATGTTATATAATGAATGGTTTTCACAATATTTTTAAATGATTGTGCACCTATGCTAGTCTTGGTTGCAGGGTTTGAGGGAAAAGCCAGAGGTGACATTGGATTGAAGGGCTGTCCAGAGTTAGTGGACTTAAGGTAGAAGTAGAAGTGCGTGGTGAAGAAAGAGGCGGGTGTACTGAGGTCAGCATTCAACAAATACGAAAAGACTTCACGCGAAATTTTTGGTGAGTTTGCAAAGTCAATCCACTTGAACCTGAATGCACCAATTGGGTAACCACACCTTTAAATGATCCAGTTGAGTTTCCTAGAGCTTGGTTCAACAGGATATAAGCCACAGGCGGCTGAACATGACTTCTCTGACTGCCAAGGAGGATTCATGCTCAGTCAATGTATCTGAACAAGATTCCAGTAACAAATACACTTTACACATGGTAGTTCTTCTAGCAGGCACTACAAAATAACAGCAACAGAGTTATTAATACCCTAGAATAAGACAATAGACAGTAAATAGCTGGTAATGAGCACTATGACAGAATAATTTTGATCTCACCTTCCGTTTCATAACATTAAGTACCAATAATAAACTACAATTCAAAGGAGGCCAAGGGCATGGAGGAAAGTGATATTTTAATATATTCTTTTACAGATTTGTTTAAATTGATGGCACTCTATATTCGCTACCTTTTTTTGCAAGGTATGAGAAACAGATTTGAAAATCTTTACAAATGTATTATTACAGTTTTTGTCACTCTGTTCAAATTTAGAATCGCTTTGTTTATACAGTAGCTCTTTATGCTGTAGTCTTTGTCATGTCTCATAAGACATACCTGCCTTAATAAAGGTTAATTAAAAAAGAATGCTGTTGTGGGGTTTCATTATGGCCATGTGACCATGAACAACCACATTTAAAACAAGAAACTTGTTTCAGTTAATCATATTAATATGTTATATCAAATGATACATTGTGGGAGTGATTGTGCTTCATGCACAAAAAAGTAAGGAGACTGTTACAAACTGTAAACGTCAATTCATTATTTTCTGCATTTAGCGATAATTCATCTAAAATATGACCATCATCTTTTGAGCTGATACAACTGTCTGTTCCTGCCACCTACTGGTGTAAACATGCTGTTGCAAAGCCCTGCTCGTCATCATCACTCTGACTGTTTGAGTACAACAAAACACATTCTAAATTGTACTTATAATCTTTAAAGCATGAATTAAGCATTAACTATTAAATGCACCATTGTGACATCAGGAATATGCAGAAATAAATAAAAGAAACAAACAGTGTCATGTGTGGAAAGTTCTTGAAGCTTGTGTGTAATGTCTCCGTCTTACCAGATCTATCCAGTTCACAAAGAACAACTTCTTGTCCTTGTTATTCCTCTCCACCTTTTGCCTTACTTGCAGACACACAAAACTAAAGGAAACTAAAGCATTGGCTCATTGGGAGGTAATATATATGAGTATAGTATATGAGCACTCAGTATCTCAGTCTTGATGCCTGTCGTCCAGTGTGGCTACTGAACAGGCTCGTCTCGGCGTCTTATTTTTACTATGGGCACTTTAAAGCAACCCTGCAGGTTGGATAATCTGTTTAAAAGGTGTGGCCAAAGATTTGTTTTAATCTAACACAAAGCGCTTAACACTTTTTATATACAGTATGTGTAAAGATAGCTATTGTGTGAGAGCTCCCGCAGGAAATATGGAAGCACTCACACAATAGCTATTGGGAGTTGATGTCCCATTGAATTATCTTGAACGTCCTGCAGTTTTTTGAGGTAACATTGACTGTGAAGTCAGATCTGTGTTGCTAGGTACTGCATTGTTTCAGGGTAAGTTGTAGATTATTTAGGAAGTCTGGTACTACATAGGGCTCTTGGGCCAGCACAGAATATAGTTGAGTGACCTCTGCTGTCAAAACTACACAAGTGCAATAAGCAAAAAAGAAACACAGAAACAAACGTACTTTACCTTCAGCTAAAATGTAACTAAAAAGGTCAAAGGTCAAAGTTGTTTTTAGAGATTTCTTTTGATACATATGTATCTTGATGTGAACCCACATTCATGTTAATAATCATTACTCCCATGATGCAGAGATCTATTCTCCATGTAAGTGTGCTACAGGAGAGATTTGTGGATAATAAATCAACACAAAACTGAAAATTAGTTCTGTTGCTTTTGTTTACAGCACAAACTGAATAATCTGCATCTTAAGTCGTAAATAAAATATGTTAGAAAACTAACAGTCACAAGTGCATACTTTTATGTAAAACATACAACATGTGTTTTACACAATGCAAAGCAACAAATATTGCACAAATTATATTACATCCAAAAGAGGATGATTCAATATCGAAGAACGGTGGCTGTAATGAGACAAAAAGTGTTTGGCAAAGTGAGAAGAAGGCATTTGTGTGTTACATGAAAATAAAGTCATTTACACAAACGGCTTGCTGCTGAATCATTTATTGGATTATATATTGATTACACTCATATTGATTGCATTGATTATGTGTGAATTACATTGATATTGATTGCAATGATTACATGTGAATTACATTGATATCGATTACAATGATTATATGTTAATTATAGGTTAATTGTGTTGATGTTGATTGGATGGATTATGTGTGTTTATGCATTTATCTCAGTGTCTGTTTATTGAATTTTTGGATTCAAACAATGACTTTATAGTGACAGTTCTTCAGGGAGAATCCAGACACAATATTGGCCAATTTGATAATTCTCGGAGGAGCAGGCATGGTGATGACACGCTTAAGATAGCAGAGGTTCCTAGAAAACAAAATCAACAACAGCATCCTCAGTGATGTACCATGAGGGATTTTATGTAAAGTACAGAAATACATGTGTCTTATGGGGCTACAATAACATCTGATTGAGGATTAGGTTTCATATTACATGGTTTCTGGATACTGGGTCATATGGCGTACTGTACCTGGCAGGGGGCTTGTTAGCGACGTAGCTAAAGAACTGGCAGTTGGGATCCTCAGTACAGGTTCTCTGGCATGTCTCAACGTTATCCACCACGAAAGAGCGAATGTCGTTATGCGGGAAATTTATTCCTGCATAATTTTTCTTCAGCCATTCTGTTAGCAGAGAGGGGCACAGGATTAAATGCTGCTGGTCAAATTACAATCAATGTGAAATATATACAGAACAATTACATGGATACATATTTGTATCTATTTGCATAATTCCAAAGAGATTTGGTATACGTTACATACTGTTATCCAGCTGACAGAAGCGTGCTGGTAACCCAGATGTGAATCCATTGACAGCTCTCGTGATCATTTCTTGTGTACTGCCCTTCATGTGACACTTAAAATCGGCACTGAAAAATCATGAAAACAAAATACAAGTAAATGCAGGTATAAATGTAAATTAATACAAAGTCAAAAAAGCCAAAAATTCACTTGTTTCTGAATAGTATGATAGTCATGTCCCAATATGGCAACATTGGATAGTTAATATACTGTCAGCCAAAAGGCAAAGAAAAATTTTATATCCAGATTTTATTATCCCACATTTTAGTCTTGTATTGTATTATCTCATAGCAGATAGATAGATAGAAAACTTTCAACTGTTTACCAAATAAAAAGGAAAAAACTAACAATATACTAAAAGGTATATAGTTATACTAATATATAAAAGAATAATTTCAGGACATATAAAAGTATATAGTTATTCTTATTGTCACCGCAGCTGTTCCTTTGCACAAAACCAATGACAACATAATGACGTACCTGACGTATGTAAAGGAGGCGCAGAGTGGATGAGCAGAGCACAATGCCTGACAGTGTTCAGGAGAGGCAGCAAGCGGAACATTGATGCTGTGCATTGTGATGTCAGTGTTTGGAAACAGCTTGCCCTCACATGCTGTATAAAACAGTACAATTAGAGAACGCACACAACAGTCTGCAGGATGCTACTACTACTGATGCTACAACCTTTGTTGTGTCATTGCAGTGTTTCATTACCTGTGTTAAAGTTTTGAGTTGTATGTACTCTATGAGAGAATCCAGATATTACAGAACCATGTCGAGTTATTCCAAGTGTGAAAAATCTGACTTTAAGGTAGCACTTATACCTAAACACAGACAGAAAAATAACATCATTACAGAATGTCAAACTGAATGTCAAAGGAGCTGTTTCTATCAAAAATAAAGCTTAAAAAGGCCAAAAATAAAAAAATCTTCTCACTGGTTGAATTAAATCTTAGTGGATAAAGACAAATAAATAGTGAGGACACTGGGGTTGCCAGCTTGATTTCCTTATCAGAAGACACGCTGAACACTGCCCTGTCTGAGTGCAAGGCACCACTACCAAAATGATGAACCGAAGCTGCTCAGGTGCAGTTTGGAGACATCTGTAGCACTGGGCAGCTTAATGGTGTGCATCTTTGTTTTTTTTTTCCTTTTCACGTGTGTCTCTCTAAAATTAGTCAAAAACACTGAGGTTTGTTTCAACCAGTGATATTCCATCTCTCTCCAGGCCTTTGTTTGAAAAAATCAAATAAAAAAAGTATCATGCGGACTAAATATAAAATATAAATTTAATTTACCTGACTTTTGGATCTGGAAAGGTATGTGTGAGAAAAGCAAAGAACTGACAGGCAGGATCACTTGTGCAGGCTTTCTGACACTCCTCATAGTCTGCTGTGAACAAGGTTCTGAAGTCTGCCCCCGGGAAGTCCACGTCATGGTACACATGAGGCAGACAAGGCACTGGTAGAAAGACAGGTCAACACAGTTAACTAGAGTTTCACCATATATGATTAATTACTAATATTTGTCATAGTGGTTTATAATAGTTTTATGCCTACGTGGGTCTGGGTAGCAGGGTTTGAGCGAATAGCCAGAGGTGATTCCCAGTATGGCTTTCTGAACATTGGGCTGTCCAGAGGAGCTGGATTTGAGGTAGCAGTAGAAATTGCTGGTGGAGAGAGACATTTGATTCAAATACTTGTTTTTTTTTTTACTTATATACCAACCAATACCAACATTGCTACTTTTACTTAAGTAAAAACCTATGAGTACTTTCTCCAATACGGCTAAATGATGATAATTAATGTTTACTGTAAATTAACAAGTGAAATATACAAAATATCTTCAATGAAAACAGTTTTTATAAAACATAAAAAGTACCAAATCTAATTTAACATTGTAGGAAAATTAGATTTACTGTAGTGTAAAGTAGGTCATTATATTGCATTATCTTTATATTTATATACTATATATCTTTATTTGTATGTATATTTATAGTATTTACACTAAAGCGGCATATGAAAAGCTCAGAATAGGATAGGATTTTGTTCGAGATTTATTTTCATTGTTTTGTGAAATCATTTTTAATTAAAAACATCACCCATTAATAAGTCTCTATTGTTGGTTTTGTACCTAGTTCTGGTCGAGTCAGGCCGGATAAAACTGAAGAAGCGACAGGAGGAGTGCTGGGTGCACAGTTGCTGACAGTGCTCGGCATCAGGAGAGAAGAGAATTGTTATGTCCTGTCCTGGAAAATCTACATTCACCAGAAGTTCCCGTCTACATCCTGAAGAAATAAAAAAGGCACATATGCATAGTTAAATAGATTTTTCTAGACATTTCTTTGGTAAAATAAATGATTAAAAAAAAACACTTACATATGTGGTTACATTGTGTAAGAAAAATAGTGTATGTATTACCGTTGCTTAGAGAGAGACCACAGAGGAAGAGCAGCCCCACTAAAGTGAGAAGAGTTGCCATCGGTCTTCAAGTCGGCGAGATTCTTCAGTCACAACTGCAGTCAAAGAGACGCTTCAGCAACTGCAGGAACTGTCTGAAAGACTGTATCGCAGCTCACACATTTATACTTACTATTTATTTACATGATTGATGTACGTTTTACTAATTGTGTAGTGTTACCGGAAAAAGAACCTTCTCAATAAATACCAACTGCAAGTTTCAAGTTTCAAATGTATCTATATCTCACCTGAAAAACAGGTTTTGCACTAAAGTGTTTCATACCGACAGACACACGGAACAAACTAAAGAAAGTCAGAGAGATGATCAGAGATCAGAGAGTTGAGCACACACAATTAGAAAATTTAGAAGAATCTAAGATAACAAGGAAGTAAATGATATTACAGCTGTACACTGGTTCCAATTATATTACTTCAGCTGACACAATAATGACCTTTTCTGTGTTCAGGGAGACGGTTCCGGATCACTGACAGTATAAAGAATGGACAGTGTATGCAGCATAGGCATCTACCTGTCGATCAACATGGTGAAGTTGTTATTCTGCATAGTTTCTCAGAGACTCTCATGAGACAGTGCAGGAAGTAAAGAAAGAAATGCAGAAACAAACGTACTTTCCCTTCAGCTAAAATGTAATTAAAGTTCAGGGTCAAAAGGCCAAACTTGTTTTTAGAGATTACTTTTTATACATACCACACAGTATCTTGGTGTGAACTCACGTTCATGTTTATAATCATTACTCTCATCATGCATCATGCATTAAGATCTATAAAACATTCTTCATGTAAGTGTGCTACAGGATGAGATTTGTGGATAATAAATCAGGGCAAAACTGAAAGTTTGTTTTGTTTGTTTACAGCACAAACAAAATTATCTTCTAATCTAAAACATACTGTAACATGCTGTGTTCAAGCAGTCTGTGTATAGGTCCAGACGGGAGACATCACTTGGTCTGCAACTTCTTTATTGACAACCTTTCATTCCCACATCTTACATACATATATATCCTGTCCGTCCCTCTATATGTTCCCTACCCAACAGGTACACATCTGCTTCCACTACATCTCCCCTCTTTAGTTAGCTGTCAGACATTCAAAATAACTTCTTTTGTTTTTACCATCTTTGTAAATAAACTTGAACAGTAAACATACAACCTAAGAATTAATCATAAGTACCCAGCATTACTTTTCTTTTTCTCAGTTTTTTTTTTTTTTTTTTCAGCAGCACATAACATCTCCTGTGAACAGATATATCCTGGTTACACCTTGTATAGGAACAAACATGGAACATAGCTTCCTTATCTAGGGGTCGGGGTAGACTACCCGGGTCCCTAAGCTGTACAGGGTTTATTCTGCCCCGTGAAGCAAACCACAGCTTTCTAACTAGTTTACAAATCTAGTCTTCTTGGTGGTCTTATGGTCCGGTGCGGTCTACTCTTACTCGGAGTCTCTGGAATGACCCTGATGTGAGACCAGTTTCTCCTGGGACTTCCTGAGGACAGGTCTATGTTGTAAGACCTGGGTGTCTCAGCTAGACCACTGACAGTCCCTGTTTCCTTGTGTTCTTCACCCAGACCTTTTGCCCTGGTCCAAGCTCTTGTCTTGTCTTTGTGTTGTGTCTTTTGTTGAACCAAGAGGCCTGTTCTTCTTTTAAGTCCTGATCCTTCCTTTGAAAAGCCTGGAGGTCCGGCCATCCAGGTTGTAGTTTCTTTTGACTGACAGGCAGGGGTGTCCTGATGTTACGCCTCATTAGCAGCTGTGCCGGGGACGAGCCGTGTGACAAGGGAGTGGCCCTATAAGCCATAAGAGCCTTGTGTGGCCCCCTTTTTCAGGAGAGACTTCACCGTCCTCACCGCCCTCTCGGCCTCCCTGTTACTTTGAGGGTAGCGGGGGCTGCTGGTTGTATGTGTGAAGTCATAGTCTCTGGCAAAGGCCGCAAACTCCACTGCAAAGAATTGGGGGCCGTTGTCTGTGATAACGGTCTCTGGGACCCCATGACGGGAAAAAATGTATTTCAGCTTTCCTGTGACATGGGCTGTGTTGGTAGAGGTAAGGTTAGCCACTTCGATATAGCGTGAATAGTAGTCAACAACCACAAGGTATATTGCATCGTCCCACTGGAACAGATCCTCTGCCACACGTTGCCATGGCCTGTCTGGCAACTGAGTTGTCAGCAGCGGCTCTGGTGCATTGTGAGCCTCACGTGCACAGGTGGCGCAGTTTTCCACTCTCTGTTTAATCTGTTTGGTCAGACCTAGCCACCACAGGGACTGCTGTGAGTTGAGCACACACAATTAGAACATTTTGAAGAATCTAAGGTAACAAGGAAGTAAATGATATTACAGCTGTACACTGGTTCCAATTATATTACTTCAGCTGACACAATAATGACCTTGCAGCATAGGCATCTACCTGTCGATCAACATGGTGAAGTTGTTATTCTGCATAGTTTCTGTTAGTTTAGTTGTCCAACAGGATATAAGCCACAGGCTAAACATGACTTCTCTGACTGCCAAGGAGGATTCATACTCACGCAACCTATCTTTATGCTGTTGCCTATATCATATCTCATGAGACAGTGCAGGAAGTAAAGAAAGAAATGCGGAAACAAACGTACTTTCCCATCAGCTAAAATGTAATTAAAGTTCAGGGTCAAAAGGCCAAACTTGCTTTTAGAGATTACTTTTTACACATACCACACAGTATCTTGGTGTGAACTCACATTCATGTTTATAATCATTACTCTCATTATGCATCATGCATTAAGATCTATAAAACATTCTTCATGTAAGTGTGCTACAGGATGAGATTTGTGGATAATAAATCAGGGCAAAACTGAAAGTTTGTTTTGTTGCTTGTTTGTTTACAGCATAAACAAAATTATCTTCTAATCTAAAACATACAATTCATAATGCAAAGTAACAAATGATCACATATTACACAAATTATATTACATCCAAAAGAGGATGATTCAATATCGAAGAACAGTGGCTGTAATGAGACAAAAAGTGTTTGGCAAAGTGAGAAGAAGGCACTTCTGTGTTACATGAAAATAAAGTCATTTACACAAACGGCTTGCTGCTCAATCATTTATTGGATTATATATTGATTACACTCATATTGATTGCATTGATTATGTGTGAATTATATTGATATTGATTACAATGATTATATGTGAATTACATTGATATTGATTACAATGATTATATGTTAATTATAGGTTAATTGTGTTGATGTTGATTGGATGGATTATGTGTGTTTATGCATTTATCTCAGTATCTGTTTATTGAATTTTTGGATTCAAACAATGACTTTTTAGTGACAGTTCTTCAGGGAGAATCCAGACACAGCATTGGCCAATTTGGTAATTCTCGGAGGAGCAGGCATGGTGATAACACGCTTAAGGAAGCAGAGGCGCCTAGAAAACAAAATCAACAACAGCATCCTCAGTGATGTACCATGAGGGATTTTATGTAAAGTACAGAAATACATGTCTTGTGGGGCTACAATAACATCTGATTGAGGATTAGGTTTCATATTACATGGTTTCTGGATACTGGATCATATGGCGTACTGTACCTGGCAGGGGACTTGTCAGTTACATAGCTGAAGAACTGGCAGTTGGGATCCGCGGTACAGGTTTTCTGGCATGTCCCAAAGTTGTACGACTGGAAATGTCGAATGTCGTTATGCGGGAAATTTATTCCTGCATAAATTTTCTTCAGCCATTCTATTAGCAGAGAGGGGCACAGGATTAAATGCTGTCAAATTACAATCAATGTGAAATATATACAGAACAATTACATAGATATTAGATATTACATAGATAATTACATATATTTGTTGCATGATTTTAATGTTTTTGACCAGAGAGATTTGGTATACATTACATACTGTTATGCAGATGACAGAAGCGCACAGGTAACCCAGATGTGAATCCCTTTCTAGGTCGGGTGATTAATTCTTGTGTACTGCCCTTCATGTGACATTTAAAATCAGCGCTGAAAAATCATGAAAACAATAAGACAAGGAAATGCAGGTATAAATGTAAAGTAATACAAAGTCAGGAAAATCACTTGTTTCTGAATAGTACGATATTCATGTCCCAATATGGCAACATTGGATAGTTAATATACTGTCAGCCAAAAGGCAAAGAAAAATTTAATATCCAGATTTTATTATCCCACATTTTAGTCTTGTATTGTATTATCTCATAGCAGATAGATAGATAGAAAACCTTCAACTGTTTACCAAATAAAAGGAAAAAAAACTTCAAGAATCATTTGTTCACTCTAACTGTATTCCAAAAGGTATACAGTTATACTAATATAAAATAATAATTTCAGTACATATAAAAGTATATAGTGATTACAACATGATGATGTACCTGACGTATGTAAAGGAGGTGCAGAGTGGATGAGCAGAGCACAATGCCTGACAGTGTTCAGGAGAGGCAGCAAGTGGAACATTGATGCTGTGCATTGTGATGTCAGTGTTTGGAAACAGCTTGCCCTCACATGCTGTATAAAACAGTACAATTAGAGAACGCACACAACAGTCTGCAGGATGCTACTACTACTGATGCTACAACCTTTGTTTAGAGTGTTTTATTACCTGTGCTACATTTTTTAGATATGTCTCCTATACTGTGAGAGAATCCAGATATTACAGGACCAGTTCGAACTATTACAGGTGACCCAGGCACGGTAGAGCTGAATTTAAGGTGGCACTTATACCTAAACACAGACAGAAAAAAAACATGCTTTACATACAATGTACATACAATTACATGCAATGTAAAATTGTCACTTCATTTACCTGTACTTTGAAGCTGGAAAGGTATGTGTGAGAAAAGTAAAGAACTGACAGGTAGGATCACTTGTGCAGGCTCTCTGACACTCCTCATAGTCTGCTGTGAACAAGCTTCTGAAGTCTGCCCCGTAGAAGTCCACGTCATGGTACACATGAGGCAGACAAGGCACTGGTAGAAAGACAGGTCAACACAGTTAAGGAGAGTTGCACCATATATCATGAAGTATTAATAGTTATCATGGTGGTTTATAATAGTTTTACACCTACGTGGGTCTGGGTGACACGATTTGAGAGAAAAGCCAGAGGTGATTCCCACTACATGTTTCTGAACTTTAGGCTGTCCAGTGTGGCTGCCTTTGAGGTGGCAGAAGAATTGGCTGGTGGAGAGAGACATTTGATTCAAATACTTGTATTTTCAAGAACATTTAAGTATTTCTCCACTATGGGATTGCTTCTTTTACTTGAGTAAAAGATCTAAGTAGTTTGTCCAGCACTGCTAAATGATGTTAATTAATGTATTACTATAAAATTAATTAACTGAGCAAAATGTCTGACACATTTTTTATAGATATAGAACATGAAAGGTCATAATTATAATTGAACTTTCTCAGAATATTTATTTTTATTTTTAAATTACCTCAAACTTTTTTGACAGAATTACTTGATTCAATAATGAAGTACATACAAAGGTGTTTTGCTCAGATTAATTTAACGTATTATTATTATTATTATTATTATTATTATTATTATTATTATTATCATTGTTATTATTATGTATGTTTTTAAAATCTTTTTTAAATTAAAAACATCACCCCTCAGTCAGTCTGTACTGTTGGTTTTGTACCTCTTATCTTTGGTCCAGTCAGACCGGATAAAACTGAAGAAGCGACAGGAGGAGTGCTGGGTGCACAGTTGCTGACAGTGCTTGGTGTCAGGAGAGAAGAGACGTGTTATGTCCTGTCCTGGAAAATCTACATTCACCAGAAGTTCCCGTTTACATCCTGATGAAATAAAAAAGGCACATAAACATACTTATTTTAACAAATAAATATTTTTTCTAAACAAGCACTTACATATGTGGTTACATTGTGTAAGAAAAACAGTGTATGTATTACCGTTGCTTAGAGAGAGACCACAGAAGCAGAGCAGCCCCACTAAAGTGAGAAGAGTTGCCATCGGTCTTGAAGCTAGTGAGATTCTTCAGTCACAACTGCAGTCAAGGAGATGCTTCAGCAACTGCAGGAATTGCCTGAAAGACTGTATCGCAGCTCACACATTTATACTTCTAAATGATTTGCATATCTAAAGCTTTGGTGTATGTTTTATTAACTTGTGTCATCAGAAAGATCAGTAGATGAGATCAGAGAGAAACACTACAGTAGGTTATAGAAACAACTCATGGCAAAACTTGGCAATGTTTTCTGCCTGAACAAACCTAGAGATGTAATTTGTACTGGGTAACTGGTCTTAGCGTGGAAGTTTCAAGTTTATTTCATTTACATAGCACTTGAAAAGCAAGTGCTTTCCAACAGACACACATAAAACAAACTAAATAAAGTAATCAGAGTGGTGAGCACACACCATTAACAAATATAGAAGAGAGAAGAGACAAGAAGTAAATAATATGGACAGCAGATGCCAGGCCAGGACTGAGATGCTCAGGAAAAGCACCTTAGGGACTATTCATTACCTTATTTGCTATAATTGTTGTTATTGTAATATTATTATTACTTTTTAACTATTATTATTACTTATTTTATTGCATTAACAATAAAGTAGGAACTCATAGATTTCTTTTCTTTTCTTTTATGATCATATGCGAATACTTTTCTTTAATACTTTTCATTTAATTTAATTAAATTTTATTTATTGTTGGTTGTGCACTGGTGACTAATGTAATGAAGTGCCCTCTGTTGTGGAGAAATTGCTCATCAATGATCAGGTCAGGAGGGAGGAAAGTGTTCAGGAGCCTCTGAATCTCATCATGTATCATATACAGCTATGTCCATATATATTTGCACACTGAGACACGCTGGCTGTTTACCAAAATATATTCAAGTTTTGGTTAAATAATAGTGAATAGTGAATAGTGAATACATATGGGCTTAAAGTGCAGTATCTCAGCTTTAATTTGAGGGTATTAACATCCAAATTGGATAAAAGGTTTAGGAATTACAGATCTTTAACGTGTAGCTCCCTCTTTTTCAAGAGGATAGCTGTGAGCTATTCCTTTGTTATTTCTTCATCAATGAAGCAGGTGAAAGGTCCGGAGTTGATTCCAGGTGTGACATTCGCATCTGCAAGCTGTTGCTATGAACCCACAACATGTGGTCAAAGGAAGAAAAGAAAATCCATTAGATCGTTTAGAGATCAGGAACATTAGGAGTAGCCAATTCAACTGTTTGGTAAAGAAAGAAGAAAACACTCATGAGGTCTGCAAAAAGGCCTGGACATCCACAGAAGAAAGCAGTGGTGGATGATCACAGGATCCTTTCCATGGTAAAGAAAAACCCCTAACAACATCAAGCCAAGAACACACCAGGAGGTAGACATACCATTCTCTAAGTCTACCATAAAGAGAAGACTTTACCAGACCAAATACAGAGGATTCAACACAAAGTACAAACCATTAATATTCATCAAGAATAGAAAGGCCAGATTAGAATTGGTGAGAGAAAGGTTAGAGAGTTGTGAGAACAAGTTTGCAAAGTTAATTTACTTAAACTTACCACACCTCCTACGGATCCAGTTTCTCAGAGCTTAGCGGTGTAACATGATATAAGCCACAGGTGGCTGAGCATGACTTCTCTTACTGCCAAAGAAGACTCAGTCAACCTATTTGAATAAAATTAAAATAGCAAATACACTTGACACATGTTCTGTCACACGGAGGCCCTGTTGGAAGGCCCTACAAAATAAGAGCAACAGAGTCTTTAATGCTTTATAATATAAACAGACAATAAACAACTGATAACTGGTGTAATTTAAATAGTTGCAGGCAGGTAGAGCATGTAGTGTCTTGTTCTTGACAAGAGTTTTTGAGATGACAGAGAAGATTTTTTTAACAGTCAGGTCCAATGATCTGGAAGGTGATCTTTTGGCCTGTGTGATCAACGCCCATGTTGACACTGAGGGTCGCCAGATATGAAACAAATTTGGAGACAACAGAGATTACATTAGATTCTTTGCATTTAACAATGAGATCTGTTTTTTCAGCAGATTTACACACAGTTTCCTCTTGTAAACCCAAAAAATATCTATCTTGCCTCGTTTGTTGGTATTCGTAACTGTGGAGGTTAGTGTATTGAATTGTTGGGACTGGGCAGGGATTAGTTTAGATATATATACACTGATCACACTAGAGTATATTTCTATTAGCCCCATTAGTTTAGAGGTGCTGTTTTTGATTGTTATCTGCTAGTAGCGTAGTTAGTGAGGTTTTTCTTTCTCGTTTTGATTTTCTAGTTAGATAATATAGGCTCTGTTTAGAGTTCTCTTTTTGTTATATTGGTTTGTTTGTTTAACAGCACTCGCTCGCCCTTAGTTCCCTTTGGCCTCACCTCCTTTTGTTAAAAACGATCTAAAACTTTCATTTAATAAAATACTTTAGTTTAATAACCTTTAAAATCTGTTTTTTATGTTACTTCTTTCATACCCTTTCATATGGTCGTAACAGGATGCCATAACATTATTTTGTGAGAGAGATTCTGACCCACAGTGTATCTTGTAAAGTAACAAAATTGGGACCAATCCGGATCGAATTACAGGAGGTGGACGCTTTTCTCAGAAGGGATTGGAACAAAGTGTCAGCAGGGAAGACTGGCCAGGTAGTGGTGACTTTTCCCCTTATAAATTTAATCTATTTTTTTCTCTTATAAAGTTTCCATAAACACTACCTACAACACCACAACAAATACAATGTGTTAAATAAAATATCAAAATAACACCACATAATCATCAGTAAACAGTGGTACCTACTCGGCTCTTACCGCCAGATGCCGCTGTTTCCCTGGAGTCCATTAGAGAAGATTGATCAGGTCACAGCTACTTTTCCACTTCAGCTCTAAATGAATTGCTTAAAGTTGCCCAATACACAATAACTAGATTGTTATTAATGGTGTTTATTTGTCATTTATTTTGCAACATAGAATGTGAGCAAGACTATCGTAGAAGTTGATATTGCACTCGTTTTCACTCGTGTATTGTCTGCAATCAGGCAACTACCGTTTGAGCTCTGAGTCTGCGTGGAAGGAGACGACTCTCTCCAGTAGTTTGAATCCGGCATGCAGTACCCATTATAACCACTAGATGTAAGTGTTGCACATATAGTTACACGTTGCTCCAGCCCTGGAGGCAAGCCTCGATCTACACTGTGTAACGTCACTCACACACAGCACAGACAGACGAGGCTTGTTGATTCATTGCTAATATCTTGAAGGATATCCTAATCTGTAATCCTGAGAAAAAGGATCCAACATTTAAAAAATGGTGCAATTTGTACATAATCCAGAAAGAAATCAGTGCGTGCACTTGCCTGTTATATGGTACGACTAAATATTATCTCAAGTTGAAGCACCTTATTTCCCATTTACATACATGCATAGGTTATTATACAGGTGCTGCCAGGTCTGCTTAAAAAAATAAAAAATGAACTAAACTGTCCTAATCTTGTAAAAATGTTGCATTTTATTTCACTTACTATGTAAAACATCACATGTTCTTATACTAATTATTTTAATAACTACTAGTTATTGTTAGATACAAATTATGACTGAAAACTATAAATATTATGACTTTGAAATGATTCAAACTATGGACATTGACCTTTCATCAATTGCATGATTACGAACTGTATCTAGGAATTTACCTTATATTAAATTGATACCTGTAATAGGATGTATTTGTGTAGAAGTACATCTGTTTTTAATCATTGCTCTCATCATGCATACTGTAGCTCTCTAGAACATATTCCTGGTAAAAGTTGGCTGTGTGAATGAGACTTTCAAATTAATAAAACAGGTTGAAAGCTTTTTTATTGTTTTTGTAAACAGTAAGAGAATCAAGCACTTATGTTAAAGTATTAAAGCGAGGAAGAGGAGGGAATTGTGAGTGTCTGAGAGCGCATGTAAAGCTGTTGCTTGACATACAATCTCAGACACTCAACAAAATAAAAGTTAGATGTGGTGCAACAAGCTGAAAGAGAAAATTGAAGGGTGGAGAGGCCAGAATGACATCTCTCATATTAACAAACTCCACACTGCTAAATCATTTACTGGATTAGACAATATGACTGGTGCTGGGTAAAGCACTCTGTACATTTTTGAGGGAGAATCCAGACACAGCATTGGCCAGTTTGGTAACTTTAGAAGGAGCAGGTATGGTGATGGCACGCTTGAGGTAGCAGCGACGCCTAGAACATAACATCAACAACATCTTTGATTAGACACGTAAATACAGTTGTCATCAAATTCTAAATTGGGTCTACATAAGTGATGATCAAGTCAAAGTTTCTGATACAATGTTTATATAAAAATATGGATAATATTTATACAGTTTGCGTGAACGTAAAGAGAATACTGTACCAGTGAACAGAGCTATGGAAGTTTTTCGTGACATAGGTGTAGAACTGGCAGTTAGCATCCTGAGTACAGGTCGTCTGACATGTCTCTGCATCATCCATCAGCTCATAGCGAATGTCAGAACCTGGGAAATCTATCCCTTCATGAGCCTCCTTAAGCCATTCTGTTAGGAACAGGGTTAAACTTCTTCTGATTGGTAAATACTTCATTAACAATAAACTAGAAAGATAAATTCCAGTCGTTTTAATATGCGATTTAAAATAACTGTCAGGTTTCTGTACATGCAGTGTTATAAAATTACAGTTTTTTTTTTATCTTTGTTTCTTAATCATTGATTGAATAATGTTGCCATTTAAGTTTAAAGTTAAAGTTGCCTTTTCATAAATGCAGACAGATGAAACATTACAAGAAAACTCCTATTTATTTGGTCCTAAATATTCATATTGCTCAACAAGACTTAAGAGATTACATCCATACTAACTCAGCCATGAAAAGTACACTTCATCCTGTGGGCAATATGAATGTGTGTACTAAATTTCATGGCAATCCTTTCAGTAGCTGTTGAGACATTTCACTCAACTCAAAAGTCAGGTGATCACCAAAGTCATTAGCATACATCACCTGGGAACCATAAAAATCTGTAGAAAATATAATGCTAATTCATCCAGTATATGTTGAGAGATTTCACTATAAGTAAAATCAGACTAGTGCTGCAATCCATACAACCATGTTCTTGGCATGGTTAAAAAGACCAGGGCAAAATACAACATTAAGTTACTGAGTCAATCAATTCAGCCAGCCAAAATAATTCCTGTAGCTCTAAAGTTTGTGATGGTCTACTGAAGACATGTCCATTATCACAGTTTTAATGTTGATTAGTGATACGTACCATTATCCAACTGACAGAACCGTGCAGGTAACCCAGATGTATATCCTTGTTTAGGTTTGGTTACAATTTCATCTGGATTCTTCTTCAGGTAACAAGTGAAGTCATTACTGCAGAAAAAAGTAATAAACCTTGTAATTTTGAGATAAAGTAGAGAACAGGTTTGACTGAAAATGAGACCCAAATATTTAAGCACATCAGAACAGATAGGATCCTGTCAGGTGCTGGAACAATAAACTAAGCTAATATAACTTTATAATTCTTCATTGTATTGTCTTTGCGTTGTTGTTTTTTGCCACTGTTTAACACACACTACCTGACATAAGTGAAGTAGGTGCAGAGTGGATGATCAGAGCACAATGTCTGAC
Organism: Larimichthys crocea; assembly: GCF_000972845.2. NCBI lineage: Eukaryota > Metazoa > Chordata > Actinopteri > Sciaenidae > Larimichthys > Larimichthys crocea. Next base: position 45,174,411 of record NC_040023.1, on the reverse strand, counting down.
AGTGTCCAGGAGAGGCAGCTGTCAGTGTCTCATAGCTGCTTCCCTGGATGTCAGTGTCTGGAAACAGCTTGCCCTCACATGCTGTACAAAACATGGATAATACAATATGAAAGCATGCACAACAACCTGCTGAATGTTATGGTGTTTGCTTAGACTGTGTACCTGTGTTAAAGTGTTGAGTTACTAGTGTTTTGTGGGCGAATCCAGACACTAAACCAGCTGTGGCTACGACCCTAGTCCTTGGTACCGTCCAGCTGAATTTAAGGTGGCACTTGTACCTAAAACAGAACAGAAATAACTACACAGTCAGGAAAAACTGCAGGCCAATAAGCAAGTTTGTGAACTCGATATTGCTCCACAAACACTGTTCTCATGGAAATTTGTATCTAGTTTTACCTGATTTTTTCTAGTGTATAGTTCTCATTAACAAAAGTAAAGAACCGACAGGCAGGGTCCTGTGTGCAAGCTCTTTGACACTCCTCATAGTCTGCTGTAAACAAGGTTCTGTAGTCTTGCCCAAAGAAGTCCAATTTCTGGTACACCTGAGACAGGCAACGCTCTGGCAGAAAGACAGAGAGTAAATGAGAGTGTGGCAATGCATTACCTTCTTGTGGTGGTTTTTATGGTTTTAAATATTTGTGAGCCTACGTGGTTGTGGGCTGCAGGGTTTGAGAGAAAAGCCAGAGGTAACACCAAGAAGTTGAGTCCGAACATTGGGTTGTCCAGAGGCAGTGTTCTTCAGGTAGCAGTAGAAGTGCCTGCAGAGAAGGGAAGATGGGAGGGATGTGTGTGTATTTAACTGGGGTCATCCCTGTTGCAGTGAAAAACAATTAGTAAGTACCCATGAAAATGAGATAATAAGTTAAGGCAGCAGTCTTAAAATGAAAGACCGTAAAAGAGATTATAACTGCATGTTTGCAATGAAGAAAAATACTCTGTGCTTTGATTTATTTTTTCATTTACACAATGATTTACATGTTGCATCCTCTTGACCTCTGGTAACTCTGGATTATAAAAACTTTAGTACCTATTATCTCTAGTCCAGTCAGCCCGAATAAAAGTAAAGAAGAGGCAGGAGGGGTGGTCGGTACAAAGCTGCTGACAGTGGTCAGCATCAGGAGAATAGAGCGATGTTATGTCTGTTCCTGGAAAATCCACATTTACCAGAAGCTCTCGATTACATCCTGAAAAAAAAAAAAAATAGGAAAAGAAACACACACATTTAAATAATTCAACATCTGGTCGCACATAGGTAGGCACAATATACATTATAATGTTGTGTTTACCTTCACTAAAGGAGCTGCTGTAGATAGAGAGCAGAACCACCAAAATCAAATATGTTCCCATCTTCTCAGTTTTGATGATAATCTGCAAAGCGAACGGTGGTTCTGCTAGGACGCTTTAAGAATCACAGAATATATATCCATTCACATCATCCGATTGGCTCGCATTGACCCTTGTACATTTACCTTATTGTGCAATAAGATAAGAGTGTCAATATTTGTCTGGAGGAGGGTTTAACTAAAAAATTGTAAATACACTGAACAATAATGTAAATGCAACACTTTTGTTTTTGCTCCGATTTTTCATGAGATGAACACACAGATCTAAAACATTTTCTATATACACAAAATAACCATTTCTCTTAAATATTGTTCACAAATCTGTCTAAATCTGATAGTGAGCACTTCTGTTTTTGCCGAGATAATCCATCCCACCTCACAGGTGTGGCATATCAAGATGCTGATTAGACAGCATGATTATTGCACAGGTGTGCCTTAGGCCACACGTTTTCTGTTCTGATCTCCATTTTTATGTAGATACACAGAGTCTGACTAATACCTGGAAAACAATCAGTCACAGCAGTAGACTCCTATGTGTAATGGAACCCAGTTCACTACTCCAGCAAGTAGCCTAGGCCTTAGTAACGACCTAGCAATGGAGAAATTCTCTCGTCCCATCAAAGCGTATGGAGATCGTGGAGTTTCCCAAACTGAATAAACAGCGCACATAGTTTAGGCTTGTAGTGATTAAGATATCTGCTGAAAAAGAGACTGTAAGTTCAGACGTGTGACTTTAGTTGACTTCCAGTGGACTTTGTATTTGTTTACATGTTCTAGATTTTCAAGCTGTGACAATGTGGAAATGGCGGATATTTTTAGTGATGAGTCAGGTGTGCTGTCATGCTGATTAAAGCTTAAAGATAGAGCTCTGTAAAACATCCTTCCAGTCAAAAATGGGCTTAGAGAAGTCTCTGTGGATACGGAACTTGAAATGAATAAAGCATGTGAAGATGAAAGTCATTTTTTTATTGCTTTTGTTTACACCACACAATGTAATATAATCTGCGGTTTAAATCACAAACAAATTCTGCTAGAAAACAACTACAGAAAAGTAAATGCATATTTCTTAAATGCTGCCAACTGAAGTTGAGGTTACATATTACACAACATGAACACTTCTAGTGTGTCAGCATCTCAGATGTCTTTCAGCAGGTCTTGTCCCTGTGGGTTCTCCAGCCAGGTAGGGGGCCAGGTGGCTTTGATGCTGGGTCTGTCCTTAAGGCAGTTATAGTAAGCTGCCATTTTAGGGTAACGCTCTTCACATAACCTATAGAATGGAGAAAAGTTGGTGTAAAATTACAAATGTTTCGCCGCGTGGCAATCAATGCATTCATTTTGTCAAGGAAGTTAAAGCAGACATACCCAAAACGGAAGAGATAAGAGATGCTTGGATAAACGACCACATCAGCCAGTGAAAAGTTCTTTCCTGCCAGGAAACAGCCTGATCTCTAGAAGACAAAACAAGAGTTGAGGCCACAGTCATGTGCTGGAAAGGAATCTGACAGATCACAGGATTCTCATGACACCTACTAGACAGAGCTGCATTCATTTATTACTTTCCCCCTTGACATTTACATAATGTACTTAAATATCAGCTGAGATTAATGGTTATACAGTAGCTTAACTAAAATACATTTGCCGACTGTTTATGTGTTTATCCGTTTCAGTTAACTGTCTCCCTTTGCAGCTCTGTAGTTTTTGTCCTTTTTCTTTTTTGTCATGCAGTGATAGTATTTTATCTTCAGCTTTACCTTCTCCAGGTATCCCTCCCAAAGCTTGACTTCAGCACTCAGAACTTCTCTGTTCCTCTTCACAGCAGAGTCATGCCTCTCTCCCTCCGGGACCTTCCAGTTGTAGTAGATAACACTTGCTGGAAAAATGTAAGAACAGGTTTTTAGTTGTGATGGCTGAGATAATAAAAAAGTACGAGAGACACCAATAAAATCTAACCACATTGTGCAACCTCCACTCCTAAATTGTGCTGACTAATTGCTTTCATTTCCTCAGCATTTAAGGGTGTCAGCATCAGTGAAGACATTAAAAGTGGCTCAAATAAAGTTTGTAGAAAATACTATGTTCACTTTATAAATACACAAGTTGATTATACACACTATTTCACCCAGTACCAGTGGCTAGAAAACCACTTACAGTAACCACCTTAACCTAGTATTGGCCCCAAACTGGGTCAACTTTAACCCAGTGATTTATTTTTTTTGTGCAATGAATTGAAAGTACCCTCATGACTTGAGCTTTGCATGCAATCTTCTCGTGGCATGTGATCCTTTGTGGGATTAACATATGACCTCTCATCATCACTGTCTGTCCACCATATAGACTTAATGGATGATGGCTTTATAATGTGAATGCACAGCTCATTAGTGCATGCCGTGTGTTTTGAACAACTCAGCTCTCTTGGGAGAGGCGAGCAGTTGATGTGGCGTTCCCTCTAAGGAGATTGACTGAAGCATGAAGTCTCCACAAGATGTTCCACAAGTCCCAAAAGAGAGACTAAATGGCAACAACATCAGCTAAGTCATAAAGTGCATGTATTACTGAGAAATAGCCTTAGTAGCCTGCTTTAATAATAATAATAACTATTTATTAATATTGATATGCAGGATTTACAAGATCATCAGGGGTGACTTGTTTTGAAAAAACAATGGTGGAAAAGCTAAACTAAACCGTTGTCAGGGTTACATACCCATTTTCTCGTTGAATGTAAGACCCTCAAACATGCGCTGGTACATCAGTGCCTGTTCAGCGGGGCAGTCAGGGATCAGCTTGTTTCCCTGAGACTTGAACTGGCTCTGTTGTTGGAGACATGAAAAGAACAATTGTAAACAGCTCCGGTGTCTTTCCCTCTGCGGTGTCGGCATTGTTCAAGACACAAAGAGCCCTCCTAATTATTAACTCCTTGGTGGCATATGGCAGCATAAAACTTTAACTAGGGCCAAGTGCAGTAGCTTGGCCAAGTTCTTACCTCAAGGTACATGCAGGCAGCGTAGGACTCATTCAGGACTCTGTCTCCATGTTTGAAGGCAGGGAGCTTTAAGAAAGATAGATTTGAATAAAAACTTTGTGCATGTGTAAGGAAAAAGCATTCTGACACTATGGAAGATTTCTATTATTTCTAGGTAATGAGGTGTTAACTTACCTGTCCCCTGGGATTCATTTCCATGACTTCCTTTGACTTGTGCTCCATTTTCTCAAAGGACAGCAGTTTCTGGTTGTATCCCTGCAGGTTCTTCTCCTCCAGAGCGATCATCACCCTCCAGCAGGGAGGAGAGCCGGAGCCCCACAGCAGAGTCATGTCCTTGGCCATTGTTTGAGAGTGAACTTCTACAACCGGCAACAGTGGAAGTTGTGAAAGGTGGAAGGTGTGAAAAGCGAAGCTGGAATCTGGTGGTTATATAACAACCTCCAACCCACTGTGATCATTGCAACTGGAATAGTACCCTCCCATTTCCGTGACACACACACACACACACACACACACACACACACACACACACACTTAACACAGCTCAGTGCAGCTTGTAAGACGTAAGGGGGAGTGACTTATCTTGCTTTGCATTAATACTCTTTGATCCCATACGCACACAGGAACATTATATATGATTAATATGAAAACATTAACTAAAATAGCACAATCCTGTGCTCTAATAGGGGCTTTTGAATTATAACAGTGAACAATTTAGAACTATACATTAAATAAAACAATAAAAGTAGATAAAAATATGATGTGAAATGAACAACAAGACAATCAGTCCTGTTGCAGTAACAAAACTGTCTTCTTGCTAGGCTTCTGCTGTGGTAGTGTGTATTACTGTAGCATTCCAGCAAACATTGCTTAGATGATAGAAATCTGTGTAAACCCATGCTATCTGATTGAAACTATTCCTGCAGTGATTGTGCAGTTTTCCTGTCGCCTGTTCATGGCATCCTGAGACTTGACTGTTGAAAACTCACAGTGACTCAGCACTTTCCACACACCCCTGCACGCACACACAATAAAACCGGTTTCTGTCACACACATTCAAATGAGACAATCAAATAATCTTCTGAATGTAAAACACACCACTGATCTAAATCACATTATATTTGAGAGACATTTAAAGTGGCACCCTCTATTCATGCATTCAACTCACAGTCTCTTTGTTCCTCTTTCTCTGAGTCAGTCTTTGAACTCAGCACAGCACAGTTCTGTCATTCATTAGATGAAGTGTGCAATCACTGTCTTTTTTTATTTTGGTCAGCTTGATGAAGAAAATAAATCACATGCTTTTGCTGAAACTTTTTTTTTTTCAACAATACATTCAGCTACTGACCAGTATTATTTTAGGTTTCTGAGAAGTTTCATGTAGAGCTTCTGGCTATAACTGTAATGTTTTTGACACAGTGCACCCATGACTTTCCAAATATTCATATCTTGTCATCTTCATTCAGAAATGGTATGCAGTCTGTTTTCTTGTTGAGTGTGAGGGCTGCAAGTGGGCGTACGTTGGCTTATCAGCTTCATTTTGCTTGACTAGCATGACAAACATTTTGCATGTCTTGGAAGGATGAACAGCATTGCTACAGTACAACTGGTTTTTCTACAAACGTTACAGGTTCTGCTCTACATGCATGACTTGGAACTTTTTTAATAAATATCTAATATGTTAGTTTGATGACCACACATGCTTTGTGTACAGAGGGTGGCCATGGAAAACAGGACTGCTCCCACTGGATCACTTCTGTATAAATAAAGGTTGAATGAATGAAGCTGAGGCTGTAGTTCTTTTTCCTTTTTAATGTAGAGGCCCTGCAGCAAAGATGAAGATCTTGGAGACACATCGGCTACAGATACATATTTCAATGCATAGATATAATTTTTTTGTTTAGATCTTTTGTTTCCAAAATAAAGTCACATTCTGATATATTTGTCCACTATTTGGCTTTTATTTTAGAACATTATACATTTGGTCATGTAATAATCAGCTTTTAGCATTAATTTAATGTCACAGTCATAGAGAGCAAGATCTGTGGCTCTATATATTTCCAGTGTTTTCATTTAATGACACGTGAGTCTTAAAAGTTTAATCAGAGAGATGAGAGGTCTGGTTTCTACTTTATACTTATTTCAAATCTGCCCTTTAATCATTATCCGAAGGGGAGCCCCAAATCCACAGCATCCAAGAGGTATTGTCAAATAAAAGGGCCAAAAAGAGGAACCAGAAGTCACTTAAGTGTTGCTCTACTCAGTAGAACTGGGACCGCTCTCTTATTTGCGTGCACGATCTGAACCCAACCTCCTAAAGCACATAAATGTGTCTGCATGGCAGATGCAACAGGTCTGTTTACTTTTTCGAAGGGATAAAGTCCAACATACAGTGAATTTCTCTTGTGTCTAAAAGAAGCTGTGCATTTTACACAAAATCATGCACAGGATGTGATATAGAATCAAAAAAGCTGAGGAAAGCTTATTTATGCAAACTCATGATTACACAGGGTATTTCATTTACCTTTGCACAGAGCAAACTGGTTTGGGCACCACCATTCAAACCAGAAAACTCTCAGGTTATGGCCTCAAAGACACCACCTACTTTTTTTGTATAGCTGGGAGACTGAAAATCAGTGTTGAACTTGATCTGAATACTGACATTTAAGTCATGTTTACCTTTTATGTGGCCTTCTACACAAGCTCTAAAACAGAAATCGATAGTCCAAACTTCAACAAATCTCTTGCACTCAGACTTTTTTTTTTTTTACCCCTTCAGCAGTGACATCTACAGTAACTGTAGAGCAGACATGCCGGTTTCAAATGACATTAGCTGTATTTGAGGTTATTGAGGATACATTGAACCATATTCATCTGAAATAACTGACTTCAGAGGAAGACTCAACAGGCATTAAAAACTGCTATAACTTGTACATGTATTAGTATTAGTCAACAGGTAATACAGATAATGTATCTGGGCAACAAACAGATGAACACTGTCAACTGTCAACACTATCACAATGCGATGCCTGTTACCTTGCAAACATGACATGCTGCACAGTTAAACATAGCTTGTGTTTATTAAATGATTTCTGTCAAAGATTATACTCCATCTAAAGGTTAGTTTGACAACAACAACAACAACAAAAAGACTCTCTGCCATTCTAACAGTAATATATTTAGAACATACTCTGAACATCAACACTTACTTTCTTTTTCAGTGTCAGAAAAATAGAGCTGTATCTATTGGACAAAATGTGAGCTGAAACTACGTTAAACAACTGCATTTTTGTAGAAACCAAAACATTACAGGCAGATGTGACTGTAAAACATGCGAGAATCTCACATGTCTTTGAGTGTGTCTTGTCCTTTAGGGTTCTCCAGCCAGTGAGGAGGCCAGCTGGCTTTGACACTGGGCCGCTCCTTCAACAGAGCGTAATACTCTCCCAGTTTAGGGTACTTTTCAGCAGACAACCTATAGAACAAAATGCAGGAGACATTCAAACTGCAGTATCAAGCCATAGATCTAGAGATCATCACTTTATTTTACTACGTAGTGCGGCAAAAGGAAAATGCAACAGCCTTCTTCCACTTACCCAAATCTGAAGAGAGTAGCAACAGTTGGAAAAACAGTGACATCCACTAGAGAGAAGGATGGTCCTGCCAGGTGAGAGCCCGAGCCCAGCTTGAAAGAATGAGGTGACAAATACAGCATATTTGAATATATCTTATTATATTTTATATATTGCTTTGTGTGTTTTTACTGTGCATATGCTCTACCTTCTGCAGGTAACCCTCCCAGAGCTTTAGTTCAGTGACCAGAGCTTCCCTGTTTCGATTCAGTGCTGAGTCATGCCTCTCTCCTTCAGGGACAAACCAGTTATAGTAGATAACAGCATCTAAAACCAAACACACATATCACATGTTAATATATTCAGAGCATAGTGGCTTTACCTGGTGTATTATTTCCTTGGCACAAGTGTAGCATCAATAATTTATTGTATATGTAAACTGCATTGTGCTACATTTTTCTTATTGCCCCATTCATATCTTATAAAAAACAAGTAACAAATATATAGTTGTAGGTTTTTAAAAAAAAACTGTTTAACATTGTTGGGTGGTTGCTGTTACAGGTGGCTTGTTTGAGCATTCAGGCTTCATTCAGCTCGCCTCAGCTCCACCCAGCATCCACGTCTTTCCTCATTTTTTGGATTAGGCAGAGGCGGCAGAGGTAAGACTTCCGAGATGGCAGCAACCAGAGCTACCACAGTCTGAGCTTCAAAACAACTCATGCATTCTTTATACTGTCTATGGATGCAACGTCACGTGAAACATGCCATTATGACTCCAACAGTTTAAACTGTGCATTCTTTACTAGAGTAGAAAAAAATACAGTTATAAACAAACATACATCATGAGGGCCGCTTATTCTGTAGCTCTAAAAGGTGTTGACCTGACTGCTGAGATTTTAATTACTTAGTTTTTCGTAGAAGGTGAGTCCCTCAAACATGCGTTGGTACATCAGTGCTTGTTCTGCCGGGCTGTCTGGGATCAGCTTGTTTCCCTGGGACTTAAACTGACTCTGAGAGAGAAAAGACACGTTGCATTTCTTAGTATGTGCAAAATTATTTGTTGGGAAGTGGTATATTTTTTAGTAGATGTGCAGGCTCACTGACCTCCAGGTAAAAACAGGCAGCATAGGATTCATTCACGATGACGTCTCCATGTTTGAAAGAGGGAAGCTTGAAAATAAAATAAATTATAATGTGAGCAAGACAAACTATTAACTGCTATCGCCATATATACTCACCTAATAGACCTTTTTCACAGCGGTTCATTTTGACATGAAATTATTGAAGTGTTGAATTCATGCTGTGAAAAAAGCTCTATGGTAATGCCACTGGGAGCCAATTAAGACAACCTGCTGAGCTGCATCACACAGGGACTCTTGGGCAACAAAAACTCAGACTCACCATAATGTGGTTTTAACAAAACATCGCAGTTAGATACAAACTGCATTGTTTTCCAATGTAGCATGGCATGTGCAAATATTTACTGCATAGTAACGGTGGCACACGTATCACAGTATAACACATAGGCCTGAATCATACAAGATGAATGAGGCATGCACCAGAACACATTTCAAATCCAATCAGTTAAACCTTATCTTGTATTCTGATAACATCCGTCTAATAAATAATGAAAAAGCTTCCTCATGCTGACAGTACACCTCCTGCCTCATCACCCTTTCCTTACTGCCCTCTGTGGTGCTTTTTATTGATGTGTCATTCACGAACGAGCCGGCTCTAAGAACCGATTCTTTGTTATTAATGATAAGAGCAGACTCCTGTCGGGGAGAGCCGGATCTTCAGCCACTCCTGCATAGCTCTGCTGAGAATCCATGCAGGTAGGGGCAGGACTTTATTTTGAAGGGCACACCATGCGGACTATCACGTGCAAGGACAGACTACGATCATACCATTATGTGAAAGAAGGAAGGCAGACGGCAAGTGTAGTGGTACAGGCCAGGTACACATAGTGTCAGAGTGACGGGGGAAGTTGGATTTAATTGCGAGGGTGTCATGTGAAGAAATGAGTGAAAACTGACATTTGATCGTTAGATTGGAGAATTTTTTTGGTAACGAATAAAATGCATTTTCTGAAAACCTAAATAAAAAATTGCTTAACGACACACAAACTATTCATAATAGCTCATTTAGCCTAAAATAGAAGGTTTTGGGCGATATTAAATAAAGAGTCATTCGGGAGCCGAGTCAAAAGAGTTGAATCTTTGAAAAGAGCCGGACTTCCCATCACGAGTACGTTTGTGTCTAAGAAACGATTATTTTCCCCTGAAATAAGGTGTGCTTGGTGAACTTAATGTAAGCCGAATTAAAACGCACACCCATGTGACTCGTCTACAGCCTTCAGATATGTTTCAGCACGTCAACTTTTTAGTTGTAAAGCTGGCAAACATTACATAGAGGAATTTTGAATGGAGTTTGGCGTTGCCTTACTAAAAATGGTGGGACTGTAGGGTGCGTCTGCAGGAGCTGGTGCGGTTTTTATGCACAATGTTATGTAGGGGGAGGGAAATGTCTATATTATGTTAGTGGATTACGCTAAGGCTACACCATACCTGTCCCCTGGGATTTATATCTATCACTTCTTGAGACTTGTGCTCCATTTTCTCAAAGGACAGCAGTTTCTGGTTGTATCCCTGCAGGTTTTTCTCCTCCAGAGCGATCATCACCCTCCAGCAGGGAGGAGAGCCGGAGCCCCACAGCAGAGTCATGTCCTGGGCCATAATTTTAGATATGACAGCCTCACCACCACCACTACTACTGAAGCGACAAGTAGTAATAGGATTTATTTCTCTTCCACAGTTCATGCTGATCTCGAGCTGTAATAAAAGCGTGTACAGCCACCTAGTGGCGAGGAGGAAGTCATAGTATATGGTGTTTCAAATCATTTCTCTTTAACGCAGCTTTACCACATAAATTTATTTAAAAGTGAGTTAAAAAATAATTATTTTACAATAATATAACACACACCAACCAGCCACTTCATTAGGTACACTGCCATATATTTTACTTTTACGAAGCTTACAATGTGTTTCAGTGTCAGAGAGATATTATATTAACTATTATATTTACTTCAGTGAGCTCATTTTTTTTTTACAGACATGCTGTTTTGTTATGTTTTCTATTTTTTATTATTTACTTTTTAATCCTTTCATGTCTTTATATTTTATTGTCTTTTTTTTAATCTTATTTTTATAATCTTTCTTTTATTGTACTGTCTGTTTCTGTGGCATTGAATCTGTTATGTTTTACGTCTCAACCTGTGTGGCCTTCTTTTGGGTCCTCTGCTCTGTAAAGCACTTTGTAAACTCTGTTTTTTAAAGGTGCTAAATAAATGACAGTATCAACAAAACCGAAAAATGATGGATGTACCTAATGCAGTGGCTGGTTGGTGTATAAATTCATTATTTTTACTGTTAAACTAACTTACACATATACAATAACATGGTAGAGGCAATGTTAGTGTGTTTCAGAGATCCTTCAGGATGTCATAACCCTGTGGGCTGGCCAGCCAGTGTGGTGGTCTGCTGGCTTTAATGCTGGGTCTGTCCTTCAACAGGCTGTAATATTTGGCAAGTTTAGGGTAACGCCCAGCAGACAACCTAAAGAGAAGTAACAAGGTTATGATGTGACTGAAAAATAACAGTGCAATCATCCCTCCATCAAGCATCGAACTTAGTCACTCACCCAAAACGAAAAGCATAAGCAATATTTGGAAAGACGATCACATCAGCCAAGGAGAAACCACCTGCCAGGTACGATCCTGCAGCCACCTTGATGCAGAAATCAAATGAAAGAAACACAACCGTCAGCATAGTGTCTCCACATGCCTGTGCACATGTGTGGTCATACACTACCTTCTGCAGGTAACCCTCCCAGAGGTTGAGCTCAGTGGCAAGGCCTTCCCTGTTTCTCTTCACAGCAGAATCATGTCTCTCCTCTTCAGGGACCAACAAGTCATAGTAGATGACTGAATCTAAGACAGATCATCAGTGTGAATATCACCACAATGCTGTTGTTCATTTAATTTCTCTTCCCTCTGTATTCATATGAGTGTGTGTCTTACTGAGTTTATCAGTGAGGGTGAGACCCTCCATCATGCGTTGGTACATGAGCGCTTGTTCTGCAGGGCTGTCAGGGATCAGCTTGATGCCCTGAGACTTGAACTGATTCTGTCACAGGATAGTGGAAAATGTTTTTTTTTAAATCATTGAAATAAGGAGAATAGGCAGTGTGTTTCATTCAGCTCTTACACTTTACCTCCAGGTATAAACATGCTGCACTCGACTCATTCAGTATGTTGTCTCCATGTTTGAAGGCAGGAAGCTGGCAGAATTAAATGACATTATTAAGTTTTTGATGAATATTAATGAATACTTTTAATTTGACATCATGGAACAAAGATGAACAAAATGAATGAAACTTCCATCCATAGCAACGGAGGTAGTTGATATTATTTTACTCTAGCAGCTAACTAGACTGAACTTCAATACACACAATGAATATGAATAGTGTTTTTTCCTGTGTTGCATGCTACACCGACCTGTCCTCTCGGGTTAATCTCCAAAACGTCCTGTGATTTGTGCTCTCCTTTCTCAAAAGAGAGCAGCTTGTGTTTGTAGCCTTGCAGCTTCTTTTCTTCCAAAGTGATCATAACTCTCCAGCAGGGAGGTGATCCAGCCCCCCACAGAAGACTCATTGACTTGGCCATGGACACGGGCAGTACAGACAGACGCGAAGTTAATGAAACAAAATGTTAAGGCGAAACAGGGAACTGCAAAACAAAAGTGAGCAGCAGTTGTGTTGTTTATGGCACTTCATTACTCCAAAGGTCAGCAGAGGCACGCCTATGCGTTCTAGTGTCTGATAAAGGGTCGGAAATTAATGCAGTGAAGAAGAATGACATATGCTCAGTGATTTTTGTTGTTTTTTTTATTGCAGAATGTGTATACACAGCATTTCAAGTGAAAGTGTATGTAACCATGGCTTCCCGTTCTACTCACTACATGATATTTATGCAGTGATATTCCCCAGGTTTTTGTTGTATTGTGAGAGGAGCAGATGGTTCAGCTGGGTCTTACATTTTCCACAACCGGTTCAAGTTCATACAAAGTAAAATGTGACCACAAAAGTTCAAAGCAATTGTCCAAATACTGCTCCCCTCTCTCAGCACGGAGCAATATTCATTTCAGCTATGACCACATCTTTCATTTCTTTTATTACAATTCACAGAACAGCCTCTTTCTATCCTTTCTCTCAGACTATAATACAAGTTTCTACAGAAATTACAAAAATAATACATCACATGAACTGCACTAAACATGCACACTGTAGGTCTACAGTACCTGGCAGCTGAAAAGGGCATTTACACATTTTATGCAGAATTCTCTGCATGTCCTTCAAAATAGATTAAAATTTTAAAAAATGTCTTTATCCGTTTGTCTTTTTACACTTTACAAACAGTTCCTCTGAGATAAAAACTTCCTTTTTTTCTGTGTCGTTCATTTCAGCATAAGAAACTATTAATGTTGAGTAAGGTGCAAGATGTCCGAGCTCTTCAAATAAATACTGAGAACAATTCTGCCGAAATAAAATAAAAAAGTGAATTCATTGCAATCGGCGCTCGTACTCAATATAACTACGCCTGTGAATGTGACATTTGTGAGTTATCTGTGAAGTAGGAGGTGCATGAAACAAGACAGAAAGATATCTTAAAGGTACAATTGTCCCTGTCACATGAAAGGCACACACCCGATTGAAAACCTTTCACCTTCCTACTAAACACAACTACACTCGTCACTTGTCAAACGTGTGGCTGCAGAAGCAAACATTACATCACTCTCAGTGAGCCTCTTTGTTTGTGCTGAGCTCTTGGGATTCTTTGAAACTGGATAAGAGAAGAAATTAAACATCCTCTTTATCCTTTTAATCTCTACGACCGAAATTCACAGCTTAAATAAATGAAAACATAGTGATATCACAGCTGCAGAAACTCACAAGCAAAAAGTATCCCTTTGGACTAATGTAACATTTCAAATATATATTTAGACAAATGGAAAACAAAACGTAGTGTGTGAGTGCAGCATCACTGAATCAAACTTTTCTTTTCTTATTTGATTGATTCACTTTCACTATTTCTTCGCGTTGCAATTAAAAAAACACTATCATGGCTGTAGCTTCATCACTCAGACACATCAGGCAAAATTAGCAGCTGGCAAAAACTGAAAAAAGGGTTTGTGACAGGTGGAATACAACTCTGTAAAACGTGGCGAGGATAGGCGGCTGACAGAGATGTCGCTTTGATGATTGTAGCTGTGTTTCCGCGGCAATGAGGGAGGTGGGATGATAACATTTATGTTTCTGGAGAGTCGGTTAGTCCTAAAGCAAGAGCTTCTTCTGGGGTCAGACCGTTCTTTAGAGTCCGCCTCACTGCAAGAAGAGAAGAGTATCATAGTACAACGTGTTACAGCTTCTTGTTGTGTTGTTGGCATCAAAAACACCAGATACTACATTTCCCATAATGCAACTGATAGTGTCTTTAATTCAGCCCTTAATTCAGCCAATAATGCCCACCTTTTATGCTAAAGTATACATACTGACAGTTTTGAATATACTTTATCACACAACATATGCAAAAACCATCTTAAAATCAGTATTAGGTATGGATTGGATGGCGTATTCAGGTCATACATGACTTGCGGTTGGCCCTGGACCTCCTCCTCTCTCGGGGCTGTGCTCTGGTTCCTGGACCCTGAGTGGCCGACCTCACTATACGCTCCATGATCTCGTCTGCAGCGTCATCTCCACAGATCTGAGCGTCTTCCACGGGTGGCGTCCATGCCTGCATAGTGCGACCTGAACAAATTGGGCAGAATGACGTTACTGTTGGCTTCCCTGTGTGACCCTATAAGCAACTTCTCTATCATCCTCACCTCCCCGCCCAGGCCGGGATCTTGTGCGTGTCCGAAGCCCTGGCACTCCGCTGGCCTCCTTGTCGCCACCACTGAGGCTGGTTCTCAGCACAGCTTTCATGTGTTCATGCTCCGCAGCATCCTCAGAGTGGCCCAGACCCTGAGGCTGCTCAGGCTCCTGGCTGCCACTAGGGGCACTGCTGTTGCTACTGGAGCCATGCCGAACACACTGAAGGGGAAAGAGAATAACAATAAGAGTTTGGCAGCTTGTATTTTAGGCTTTGACTCAAATATGCCAAAGTTGAAACACCAAGCAAAAAAATCCAACTTGTACAGATTACAATGCCTGCTCACTTTATAGACTCATCCAATAAGATGTTAAAAAATATTTGAAAAGAAAAACTTTGAGGTAAAGTCAGGGTTAGTGGTTCCATGCAAACGCACACACATGCAGACAGTGAGCACACATTGATACCTCACTCTCTTCTTCATCATCAGACTACAAAGGAAAGAAAGAGTGAAAGTCAAAGACTAGCTCAAAGAAAATGGAGGGGGAAATGCAACACTAGATTTGGAAAGAGAGGAACAAGAAAGTAGAGTCGAAATGGTTTCTTTGTGTATTCTCTGTGTGTAAGACGCTCACAGGAGCATTGACGTCCATGATCATCTTTCCTCGGGTCTTGTTGCGTTCGCGATGGTCGGCGCGTTTCTGCTTCTGCTGCAGCACGCGGTCTCGGGTGGTTCGGTATTCCAGCGCAAACTCACTGAGGATTTTGCTGAACCTGTGGACGCTGATCTCTCTCACGCTGTAGGCCGGATGACCGAGGAATAACAGGAACGAATGGAACCTGGGAGAATGTCCAACTTTCATGTCATTTCATTGTGTATACTCTCTTTTTTGGTTCTACTTTTACTTATACTGACTAGTTAGAAAGAGAAATTGGGTAAACATGGCCAAAGAATCAGTTCAGAACACCTGTTGATGATCCTGCGGTGAACAATCTTGAGGATGATAATCCTCTCAGCACAGTCTTTGAGGAAGTCAGACATCTTCTGCTTCAGCTGGGGCTTCATTTCATGCTTGGCTATCACCTTCAGGTGGTCCCATGAGGCTTTGCAGCGCCGCTCCATCTGACACAGGTTCTCCTGCAGCTGGTCGAAATCCACCTGACGGAAGAGAATATATTGCTGTAACACACATATTTATGACATACAGCAAAGGGCCGCAGGTTGGATTCAAACCCTGGGCTGCTGGGGCAAGGACTGAGCCTTTGTACATGCTCTACCAACTGAGCTAATCGACACCCCAGGAAGTTGTGTTTTTAAGTTGAACCAGCTTGGATAGGATTTACAGCATAGGGATGCAAAATAGTATTTATACGAGCTTGCAGAGGGCGCAGCGTACTTTTGCAGATCGTGTGATGGCTCCAATCTCGGAGTAGAGGTCGGTGCTCTGAGGGAAGTTCTCCACCACAACAGAGCAGGCGTGATGCAGCAGGGACTGCTTATGAACCGTGTCCTTCACCTCTGGAACCTTCTCCAAATACGTCATCTCAAAACCTTTAGCCTGGACACATGGACACAAAGATTACTTAGAAAAAAAAAATGGTTTGTGTGTTTCCTTTTCTGCTTTCCTGTGCTCACAAAAATTCACTTAAAGTTATTTAGAAGAAAGAAATGATGATTTGAGCTATTTGGAGGAGTATTATGAGGCACATCCGTACTCAAACTATAGAAGCTAATATGTGGTGTAATTTTTAATCTAGAAATTACAGGCTTAGAAAATCCACATTCCATTAAAATCACCATCTCTGCAATTATTCCAAACAAAACAAGCTTGTCATTATGTCCCACTACGATGATGAGAATCTGTACTGGTTACAACTCACATTGGTGCCGTTGAGGAAGTTTCCGATAGCGAGCAGCGTGGAGAGGATGTAGCGTAGAGTTTTGTTCTTCTCCAGCTGCTCCATACCCTCCTTCAAATCCTGCAGCGGCTCTGCTACTTCCTGGTAGGAGGAAAACACACACAAGCGTGTATACAGACACATCATTAGTTGAGTCAATTAAGACACCCAGAAACATGTGTTTCATGAGTCCACAGTTATATAAGTGGTGAACAGGTGCACCTCATCTCCCACCACAGATCATCTGCGTCTGTCTGAGGTCATGAAAAAGGTTGCTGCCTCTGCTATCAAACGTGCTTCTGATTACTTGTTTTTGTGCAGCATGTTTCTCTTGTGTGCATGTGTTTGTGTGCTCGTATGGTATGTTGCCCCCAACTACCAAACTGTCCCACAGAGTCAAGTCAGTAACAGTGTTCTGTGGTCAGGAATCGTGCCTTTCGTGGATATAGATGAAAGACAACCTGCGGAAACCCGTAAAATTTACAGGACAGGGAGGGAGGGGCGGCATGTTTTTCATTCTCTGGGTTTTGACTTTGAACTTCTTCTCCTGGATGCATTCTTCACTCGAGTAAAACATGGTGTGCTAGAAGAAGATGAGGTGCCGCTAATAAGCGTGCATATTTGGTTATGATGTTATGATGTAACTATGTTGATGTTTTGCGGATGTTTTTTTGTACTAAAAGGGATGTTGATACCAACACGGGTACAAGACACATACACACACACACACATGCTGTGCACACTGACCCAAACCATAATGGTGCGGAGTTCATTTGGCCTCGTGTGTTAGTAACAGTATGTCTGTTTCTACTTTAATAAAACCACATTCACTCGCTTTTAAATGTGTGTTTGATAATGGTTTTGGTTCGGCATTCCCTCTCCTACATTCTTATGAAAAGTATCTTCTAAATTCTTGTAGTTTTATCTAATCATATTAGCGCTGCCTCATGTTTATACAGACCTTCTCAGTTGCTTCGTAGTCCATCTTGAAGGCCCAGAGCTGGAGTCTGGCGGAGAGCTCACTGATGGAGGACAGAGTGAGGAGGAACTGCTCTGCTGAGCCCAGTGGGACATCGGGGTTGGCCAGCTGGGCCTCCTGGATCTTCTGCTTCTCTTCCTCTGTGGGGATCATGGTCAGGATTTTCTGAAGGGGAGGGCAGTGATAAGGATAAGAGATTGACAGGTGTCAGTTTAAGTCATGTACATCACTTGTTTTCTTTTCACCACTGTTGTTATCTCTCACCTCGATGCCCTCCTTGTTGAGCGCGTACTCGTCAAAGTTAAGGATGGCCGTCTTGATAGTGCGAGGAGGAGGCAGCACCGTAAGGCCGATGTTGATGGCGTTACTTCTCTTGGAATCCAAAACGATGATCTCCTGGCGCTTGCCGTCCGCTGCTGTTTTCTAGTACACAAATATACAAAGAGGATCACTACTGGGTCTCTCTCTCTCTCTCTCTCTCTCTCTCTCTCTCTCTTTACTCTGTGTGGTCTGCTTTATGGGCTTGTAAGGATCAGGAGATCATCACTCAGGTTATGTTGACAGCAGCTGTGGGAACTAAATGGTTGGTAGGAACAGGAAATACCACTACAGGTTGCGTCTGTACAGTATGTGTGTTTATGGGGGTGTTTGCATGTCTGCAGACATACTGTCACTGTATGTGAGCACATGACCTCACCAGTGCTTAAGGCCATTAAAAGCTATTAAAGGAATAGAAGTCAGAGTAGGTGCTAAGACCTGGTTACTACCACTAGGAAGTTATACACTCGCCATATGGCACGTGGAAGACTTACACTATAGTACAACTCTACCACTACTGAGTTGTTACAATTTATGCTCTTATGATATGTGAGATTAACTTCACTTTTGAAGCATATTTTTAGCAATAAAAATATATATATTTAACAGTAAAATTCAATATTTTAAAACACCAGCACAATTGTTGAGGTAAAAATCAAGCTTAAGGCAAAGAATTAAATATTAAACCAAAAAATCTAGTTCAGTTTTTTAACCATTGTGTTAATGTAAAGTAAAAATATTGATGTATATGTAAAGCAAATCAATCAGTCAGACAGGGGAACAACTTGCGAGAGATCAAAAGTGTGTGAAATTGGTTTAAACCTTGCAATCTCTAATCTTTATAATAAATACAACACATACTTTACATTCTACAGAATTCACCTACAGGAGGGAAGAGTCTGTTGCAAGCGTAGATGCATAAATAACAGGCAGCTGTTGGCTGCTTAGCATCACCCTACAACAGTCTGAGTCAGCCAAAGTAATAACAAAGTAATATCAGTCAAGTTTGCTGTGACCTTTGATGGCTTTAATATTCTGGTGGTCCTCTAAATCATGGATTCATTGTCATCAACTGACAGCTTTGCTTGAGCTGCTTCGATAATATAGCTGCAGACCACCATCGCGCTGTCACATTAGACTAGAAGCCGATCTTAGGTGAGTTACTAACTGATTTTAGGCTTAAAACAGTCACGCTTTTGAAGCAGCGGCTCAGGAATTCAAAGTGTGAGAGGCCCCATCTTAGCAGACCATATTTTTCTTATTTAGAGGCTTTGTGAGAATTACAAATGATTCAAAATGCCCCTGTTTGATCAGCATCAGCACACACATGTGACTTTGTTTAACCCTTAAAACTTCAACTTTCAAAGTGCTGGAGATAATGGACACCAAACCTATGGGCGGCAGAGGCAAGGTGTTTGTGATAAAGCACCAGCCACTGAAGCATATCATATATAGACGTGTGTCATACTTCTGTAGTTTACATGAGGAGCTAATATTACATACATAACGTGGTGGATTAGGAATGACATCCAATCTCATATTCTGATGTAAAGAATAAACATGGCTGTCTTTCTCCGAACCAATGACAAAAACATCTGGTGAGTAACTGGTCAGTCCACCACCAGTGTGATTTACCATAGTGGTTAATATAAATATAAATATAAACGGTTAGTTCATACAATGAGGCTACAAACCCAAATCTCCCAGACCTCTCTGAACCCTGATCGCTGTCTATTTACCTTTGTAACTGGTATTTCCTTTGATTTCGACTCAAACAGGTGTTCCAGTTTGGCTGTGTCCAACTTCACTGGTTCCAATTTGGACCAGAGCGAATCTCCGCTCCGCTTGTAGTCCTTGTACTGAGAGTCTGTCGGGCGCACCTGATCACAAATGGAACAAAAATGGGCTGCATTAGGTAGAAAAGTGTTAGACTGCCATTTCCTACCATAAACGAGAGTAAACGAGAGACTCTGCACACAAATAACCACAGATAATAGCAACAAAGGAAACAATGTGGGTATAGTGGCTCATTCTGTTTCTGAGTACTCCTTAATTGTGACTGGCTAATAAGCACTGTGTCTGCAGGAATGCCTGCCCAACCATCAACATGGGTCAATTATTCTGACAAACAAAAAAGGGACTTAATTTCTTAATTCCATAAAAGTTATAGTATGTCTGCTTGGCCTGCCATGGTCTCGTGGTCAATATAGTAAGGTTAGTCCTTGTAATTAAAAAATAAATTATGGCAAAGCAAAGTTGTGGGACAAAAACAGTGATACAACTATTTGTGTTTGTTGGTCTTGGTTGTTGTATCTTGACTGACCTCGCTCCAGAAGAGCCTGATTGTCTTCTTTTTCTTGTTGAATAGAGGTGGCTCCGGGGGAGGAGGCACTGGAATTGATGCAGGGGGAGGAGGAGGCCTCATAAACCCGATCAAGGGAGGTGGCGGGGGGCAGCTGCCTAGCATGGGAGGGGGAGGAGGGAAGCGGTGGATGAAGAGTGGAGGAGGAGGCGGCGGGGGTGGGAGGTCCCCGCATCCTCCCATCAAAACAGCATCCAGAATGTTCTTGTCATCATCCTCTGTCAGGTCGGTGAAGTTGATGTCTCCAATGCGCAGCTCTCGAGGGCTGGCCAGGAGCTGGTCCCAGATCGTGTCGGATTCCTTTTTGGGTGGGGGTGGGGGTGGAGGGGGCTCATTGGCTGGGCACTCCAGGTGAGCGTGGGGCGAAACAAGGTCCTTGAGCAATTCTCCAAACCGCTCAGCTAACGGTCGGATGGTCCCACGGTGCGCGGATTTGTCGGCCCTGTTGTCGCTCTCCTGTTCAACACTCAGCTGCCTCTCAGCATCCTCCTGGGTTTCTTTGTCCTCTCCCTCTTCCTTTTCTTTCTCTTTCTCCTTCTCTGCATCCTCTTCTTCCTCCTCCTCCTCCTCTTCCTCCTCATCACTGGGTTTCTTGTTCTGGGAATACAGCATGTCCAGCATGAATAGCTTGCTGTTGAGGAGTTTGCTGCACTGCTCGTTCACCTCTTCCTCCTTAAAGCCTGAGAAAGAAGTTGCGGAGAGAAAAGAGGGATTTAGGAAAAAGTGCACTCCGCATACCACCAGGTATTGTCAAGGAGTAGAGTTTTGTTCTGAACAAAAGAGTATCATCTCAACTGCATACATCAAAGTGTGCTCCGTCGATTTTACAAATGGGGTTCAGTTTACTCAGTTTAAATCAGAAAAATAACCATGTTGGTGGGCTTTCTTTTTTATTCCTTTGCACATCTATGTCTTTATTTGACAGGAGAGCCAAAGAGACAGGAAAGCAGGGAGAGGGAGACAGGACAACACACAGCACCCCAGGTCAAATCGGGTTGTTGGAGCAAGGACTTAGCCTTTGAACATGGGATGCACACTACAAAGTGAGCGAGCAGGGGGCTCTAGAGCTACTTTTTAACAGAAAACCTGCAATGCAAACCGAGGGCGCAGAGTTTAAAAGAAGTGGCATTTAGGAGGCAGGAAGGAACTGAAGGAATAAAAATGCTACTGAGCTGTACGATGGTAACTGTAATATTTGGTGTTTTTGGAGCTTTACCATTAAGAATCATCGTTTACTTTTTTCCTCTATCATTCTTACAAAACTTTTTTTTTCTTTTATGGTCCAACACACAGCGCCCCAACTCTAAAGCTGGAGTAATTCCTCTCTGCACTGCATGTAGGCAAACTTTCACCCCTATTTTTTACTTTTATGTACTATGTTTAGGCTTGTTTTGGTCTCCTAGAAGATTTTGGCCTCCTAGAAAGAGTTAAATTATCCAGTCAACATGCAGCATGTATACCAAATACATTGCATCATATCCATGTCAACAACAACAACTGTAATATCTTATTTTTTTCTTTTTGATACCATATTAGCTGAGAATATTTTCATTTTAAATAATAATTGAATCAGTCCTAATACAGCTGATCATTTCAATCCTTTCAAGAGATAAATAAACTTATAATAACTAGATTTGTTAATATAACTTGAGCACTAGTTCACAATGCAGCACATAAACAACCTACCATTCTCGTTGCTTCCCCTCTCCTCTCTCTCTAGAGTGCTGCTGGCGGAGGAGATGCTGGAGGCCGAGCAGTTGTCCTTCTCGTTCACTTCCTCATTCTGTCGTTCCTTGTCGCTCAGGATGCCACTGTCCTCCTCCGCCTCTTCTTTCTCCTTCTCCGGTTCCTGCTCACACTCCTCGCCTTCCTCCTCCTTTTCTGTTGCCACTTCCTCCTGCACTTCTTCCTCTTTCTGTTCTTCCTCCTCTTCAGCAGTGGCCTCTTTTTCCTCCGTTTCTACACTGGCACAGGAGTCATCAGCCTCTCCTGTCACGAGAAGAATCTGTGTTACTTTAATCTGTAAAATGGTTTCCTGTCTCTCATGTCTTGATTTGACTCGCTGCAATCATTCACACAGAAACATACTGTAAGGTGTGTGACTTATCTGCAGTGACATACTGTTCAAAACGTGTGACACGGCTATGTTTGACTTTAAAGGCGTCTCTGTTGAGACTGTCCGTGGGATACCCGTGTATCAACACACACACTTACACACACCCTAAGAAGAAAAACAAAAACACACGCCCACACACTAAAGTAAATGATGTGGCAGGTACAGAAAGCCAAGTTGTTACAGGACCAGGATATGAACAGGAAATAGAGAATTAAGTTCCTGTTTACGTCAAAACACCTAACTCAACAGTACAGTGCATGCAGTGAGGCAGGCAGGGTTAGAATAACATGACACTGTGAGGCCCGTTTGAGCTCGAGCACCTCAGCGCATGGCTGCGCATGCACTCAGCTCCAAAACAAGGCTGTTTTCTCACACAAGATGTTTTTGCATCACACTTTCAAAAAGGTCTTTCAAAAAATCTCATTTGACCATTTCACCCATATCCTCTCTCTCTCTCTCTCTCTGTGTTTTTTTCTTTATGCCCCTCTGATGGTGTTCCCCTCCTCTCGCTCAGTATTTTCCAAAATCTGTCTCGCCTCTCCTTCTTTGGCTCATGCCTGCATGCTAATTTAAATGACAGGCTGAAAACTGAAACTATTTAAGGTTAAGAATGATTGCTTTGGGGGGTGCACACTGTTGGGAATTGAACTGACAACCTTCTGCTTTTAATTATTAAGTCACCAAAGTGTTAACCAGCAGAAATCAAAGTCATACAAGTGCTCCAAACAAAGAGAACCTAAACACAGACAATGTTAAACTTATAATAATCAGGTTTTTAATCCTATTCATGTCAACTAGCCATTCAGTGTGTTTACATTTAGTAATTACCTCCCTGCATAGAAACTGTCTTTGTTAGCAGAGTCCGACATTGTTGTAAACCCCATTATATATATATATATATATATATATATATATAAAGTTTTAAATATTACAGGAAATAAAGGAAAAGGAAGGAGGTGGTGACCAAGTCTGCTCACCGTTTCCTGCTGTTTTATACTAGTGTTTGCCAGAACTACTTACAGCATGCTGTTAAAAAGACTTCTTACATCTCATCAGACACCATTTGGTTAGCCAATACTATATGACAGCCACTCTATCAAACAATATTTTCAGTTTTCCTACCAGTCTCAGAGGGCGTGTTGGGGGTAGTGGGGGTCTCGGCTTCGAGGTCAGCCTCTGCGTCTTCCTGGGAGGCGAAGGAGGACGGGGTGCTGCTGCGTGAGGATGAGGGCCAGGCCTCTGAGGGTTCGAAGGTCAGGTTGAGGTCAGGGCGAGCCCTTGACACCCGGACGCGGTCCCGCTCGTACTCCTCCGCCGCCACACGCTCCACGTTCTTATACCTGAAGGGGAGGGAAGGAGAAGAGGGGGAGGGTCAGGGGAGAAAAGAGGCAAAAACAGAGTCAGAGACAGTGCACCTTCTGTCTCGACTTTCTCTGTAGTTCTGCACTCAGTGTTGGTCTTAAAATTACCTAAGCTACCATGCTTACCTTAAAAACACTCAGACTAGTCCTCAGTGCTTTCTCCTCTACAGTTACCATGTCACCCCTTCACACTATAAGCCCACCTCACTCGTCTACCTCACCCCATTAATCGCCCACAAAGCATTCATCACTCAAATCCTGCAGCTAAGAGTTTCACCATCCTGCTCTCCTTTCCTGTTCTGTCTACTCAAGTGCTCAGCGAACACCAGCAGTCCAAATATGAATATGCAACCAGAGGGAATTTAGAGAAGAAGAGACGGTGTTAGGGCGGAGGGGTTGCGGAGGAATGGAAAACGACAGGAGAGAAGAATGGAAGAGATAGGGAGAAGTTAATGTTAGTTTGGCCTCTGAAAGGCCAAACATCAGAAGTGAATCAGTGTAAACCTGTTCAAGATGTGCCTCGATCAGCTCTCCTCTTCTGTCTTTTTCCTTTCAAATCCAATCCAATCAAATTAAATTTTATTTGTATAGCCCAAAGTCACAAAGTAGATTTGCCTCTGGGGGCTTTACAATCTGTACAGGGAGTGACACTCTCTGTGCTTAGACCCTCGATTGAAGTGAGGAAAAACCCTTTAACAGGGAAAAAAAGGTGCAATCATCCTTTTCTCCCGCTACCAAACTTCACCATACGACCTGCTGGCCAGAACAGAGACCTGTGGCACTGAATCAACCCTCTCTCTCTCTTTTTCTTTCTCTCACCCCTCCTTCTTTCCCACCGTACCATGAATGTGTGGAGCTTCTGTTCAGATTTCTTAAGCATCAGGCCACTTCAGAGGTCTGGGGAAATCGGATACCAATATATGTGTGTGTGTTTGTGTGTGTGTGTGTGTGTTTCAGGCTAAAATGGAGCGAGGGAGCCAACTGTGTTTGCACCCTCAATATGTTGTATGTCCTTACACACTTAAGACATAAAAGGCGTTGAGTGATAGTTTGCAAAACACACCAGACTACCAATGTAAGCAGTGTTCGTGTCCATAAATCATCTTTGATAAGGTGTTTACTGTATTTGTTTAGCTGTACTCAACCAATACGCATATGTATAATCAAATATTGACCTGATACTGTCATTGTATTAAAGATATGTTTAGAGATACCATGGATGGTGATAACATAACATGGATTGTCACAATGTATTTAATATTTAGGACCAAGACCAAGCTCTTTGAGGCTATACTTAATGTTTCCCATGTTCACCATCTTATTTTGGTGTGCTAATAAGCCCTTTTGCAACACAAAGGAGAAATGAGGAGTGGAGCCAAAGTTACAGGAGAGGGAAAAATGTGATCAGAGACCAAAAATCTTTGCTACAAGATTCAGGGATCTTTGTTTTAGGCTTAACTCCAGTGTGTACACACCATTCACAGGCCATCATAATTTATTTCCTTTTTGTCCAGGTGTTACAGTACTGTATCTTGTCAGACAGATCTGTCCCTCAGGGAGGTGAGCTGGGGTAACAAAACTAATGTTTCCCTCCCAACCATGACGCCCAAAAACATCATAAATACATCAGCCTCCACTGAGAATACATCTCCCATGTGGTCATCACCCTCCCTAGCTTCAGTGTTATGTGTCTTGTTTACTCCATCTGTTGTTTGAATTAACTGCTCTTAAGTTTTTCTTTCTTTTACTCTGTCTACTTCTATTTCTTTTCGGTCTGGCTCTCTGACACAGCGTGTTATTGTACTGACACTGTTTTAAATTGAGGGTGAAAGAGGTCTGAGTCTACAGGAAAAGCACTTGGCACAGTACAGAGACTCTCAGTAGAAGAAAAAGAAGAAGAAAAGGGAGGAGAAGAAGTCTTTACTAATATATGGCTGCATCAAGTATGATCTGTCCTGAACATGATCGTGACCTCACATAGCCTCCTGAGTAAACGTCTTGCTCCCTGTGATGCTCATTTGCACACACACACACATGCATTTATTAGCCTCGTGAAAATTATTCTTGTGTGTGTGTTTGAACGTACACGTGCCTGAGTAAACAGTGTCTGCGTATGTGCACGGGCGTTCGGTGTGAACAGCCTTACGAATCCTGGAATCTGATTTTCTCACAGCGTGCAGCCAAAACAATCTAGCTCTTGGCAGATCGCGGCAGTTAAGATACAGCTCCTCAAGAAAGAAGAAAACAGGCAGACAGAGCGAAGAAAATTGGTTCAGTATCCCCCCAGCCTCTGGCAGCAAAGGGCACCTTTTTAACCTGAAAACAATTACACTATTACCGTGCTTCCCAAACCACAGGCTGAAACATATTCCCTGCAGGCTCAGCTGTTCCTGTGAGTGTGTGTTGTTTTGATTTAGTGTGCACACTTACCTCTCCTCCCGCGCAAGCCTGGCCTCTTCCATTTTATCCACATAGTCGCGACTGTGAGAGACATAAACAGAGTCTTTTAAAACATATTAATCAAATCCTACACCGGTATAATCGTCTGCAGGGTTAGGGATAGATACATCTGCCTTTGCTCTTTCAGGTTTCTGTCTCTTATGAGTCCTTAATATTTATATCTTTTTCTGTAATTTTCTATTCAAACTTATTTCCCAAACAAAGTCCGGGGTCTGTCACCTGTGCTTGTTCCTCTCCTCTCTCTCTATCCTCTGCAGCCTCTCCTCTCTCTCCACACGGCGGCGCTCACGTTCGGCTGCCAGAGATTCCTGGTGTTGTCGGTAAGAGGAGGACAGAAGACCTCCTAAAGCAGGCCTGGAGGAGAGACAGAGTGAGAAGGAAAAAAAATAGTTTGATTACACTCCTGCACAGTCCGTGTGATGCTTTGATCCTCAAATACCATTTGGGTTTGTAAAACCCTCTTCAGCACAGTGCAATATTAAACCTCTCTTCACAGGCATTTTTCTTCTACACTGTTCATGAACATAGCACGACACAATGCTCCCTTCAATATATTTCATTTGTAGGTAGTTATGAAACAGGCCATAAATTATGTCTTAATGACTATTCTCCATGGAGGAAATAGGAGCAGCTTAGAGAGCTGAGATCACATTCACTTCAGTATGTCATCACCACAAATGCACAACGGAGCTACACAGTCCATACTTTTTACACATATGCGTCCACGTTCGTTCATGCAAACGCGTTCACAGTGCATAAGTGTGTATTTTTCAGGATTCTTGTACGCGTGCAGGCACGTGTTGGCACAGACTCCTCTCACCTGGAGCTGGTAGGCGTACTTGGGGTGCTGTGAGAGGAATAGGACATGACACCTCCATTCCTGGGTGAGAGAAGGGGTGAGAAAACGGGCGACAATGAGTGACCTCCACAGTCACCCCCATTACACGACACCCTGCTGACTAACTCGTCAGTGGCAAGAAACGAATGTGACACCTTGTTTCATCAGAGTAGAGCTGTTGGTGCAGCACTAGAGTGACATTTATTAGTAACTGCTGTGGTGTTTGTTCTCATATGTTTCTGGAAAATTCCAGGCAAGGTGTCTCCCCTCACTTAAAGGTCCCCTGTGAATCTGTAAAGACCCTTTGCTCAAACAAATGTACCTTGACTAGTCATTTAGCCAGCGTTAGAATAGCAGGCAGCAATTTCTTTTTTAAGCTACTGGTACCAGAGGTGAAACATTAATGATTGTATAGGAGTTGTTTAAGCATATTTTAGGAATATTACTGGTAATTATAAGTCAATATGTAGAAATCAATGTCTGCTTCATAACAAGCGACATGTAGGTCAAATGGAAAGACCGGAGAGAAAAATCAAACACAACAACAGTATGTACTTACAAGATCAAAGTGAACAGTGAAGGGAGAAAGAAAGGATGAGGTATGCAAAATGTTCTATTAAAAGGATCAAGTTAAGAAGCAAGAAGACAGATATACAAGTGAAAAAAGCATCTGCGAAAACACTACTGCACCGGCACTGTTCTTGAAAAGAAGAAGGAAGAAGCTGTGGCACTGGGAAAATAAAGTGAGGATTGCAAACAAGTGTGGACTATCTGCGAATTGACAGAATTTAGGAAAAAAAGGATGTGAAGGAACAAGAGGTGATAAGAAGAGTGCTGACAGACTGAAGGTGTGAAGCCGTGCGCGCAGTCACAGAAGTGAAAGGAACTGGTGAAAAGGTGGAGGTGATGAAAAACAAAAGTGATGCAAAGAGATCCAAGCTGGTGTCAGGAAGAAAGCCAGAAACAAAAGGTGGAAACTGAAAATGGAAAAGTGCAACAACGCTGAGGAGATGCAAGGAAAGCTTTCTGTGCTTCTTGAACTCATTGCAGATTGAGTTCTGTAGTCCGTCTGACCTGGGAGATGTCGTTTTGGGGGACTCCTCACTGGGTTTGGCTGGAGCCGGAGGTGACGGCTCCTCATGGAGGTCGTAGGAGAAGAGGTGGAAGGGCGAGTGGGGCAGGTAGGGCAGGCGGTCGGGAGAGGGACGGGAGCTGCCGCGCAATGGCGGAACGACCTCCTTTGTAGCCGGGACGCTGACAATGGACCTCTTCCTGGCCAGTAGGGAGGCCAGAAGAGAGGTTTCAGCTGGAGGGCTGAGAGGGGAGGAGATGGGAAGAGAGGAGGTGGGGGTGGAGGGGGAGCGGAGGGGGAGTGCTGAAGGTGGTTCGGTCCGATTCCTATGCTCCTCCTCTTTTATGTTCTCCTTTCTGGAAGTGATGGTGATGGACTGGAGGGTTGTTCGGTGAACTGTGGATGAAGGATGTCTAGCCGGGCTAGAAAGAGAGGAACGATTGAGAGGAATAAATGGATGAAAGCACAAGTGCTCAAAGAAGAAGTAGTGGTACCAGGTGTTTGGGTGCTAGAGAGTATTGCAGTGATATTAACTTGTACACAGGCCACAAGGAGATCAGACCAACCATATATGCAACCAAAAACAGTGACAAAAGAGACATTTAATAGCTCTGTTATATATAGACCCTCTACACATATAAGGATATTATTTCATTTCCACGTTACCACCATATCCTAAAATACCTGGGGGGAGTTTGTTTAGACACTGTGTCAGCCCCCTCCTGCTCATCCGAATCAGACTCAGTCACTGGAGTCTCTTCTTCCTCTTCCTCTTCCTCCTCCTCCTCCTCCTCCTCCTCTTGCTCCTCCTCCTCCTCTTCCTCCTCTATCACATCCTCACACTCCTCCTCTCTGTGGAGGTAGCGGGGTAGGGTGGGGTGGTGGGTGAATGAATGAATGGGGTGTATGGGTGGAACAGTTTAAAGGGGAAAGGATTGAGGGAGAGATAGATGATGCGATACATATGAATAGCATGCAAATGGAAATCACCACAACAGAGAAGTAAAGAGATGGAAGATTAGAAGAGATTGATGTGTTTGAATAATGTTTACAGCTGCACAGCCACACCACACAAGCATTTATGACGCTCAAAGACGACAAACAGGGACATGACATTCATCAGACAGAAGGACGTGAAGGGGTAAGACAAGAGAAAAGACAGAAATGAAGTAGGAGAGAGGGAGAATGAATGTTTCTCATTACACACTCCATGCCTCCAGATAGGTTGTACATGCACACGGAGACAAAATATGATGACAAGGAAGAGGGAAAGGAATGCTGAGAGGAGAACCGAACAACTGACTTGAGATCAGTGTCACCAAACTACTGAAACCAGATGAGCCTTGTTGCAGTCGAGTCGGTGTGCGTTGCCAGGTGTTGTTCCACAAGACCAGAGCCATGTGCGTGTGACGAATGGGTAGTAAAAGTGGTGTCTGTTTTTCTGTGTGCGCACGCATAATGTGAATCAAGATGCAGTCTCTGACATGAGCGACTTTCAATAAACCATATGCTAATGGATTTCTCACACAATCACGTATATTTTTTTTACTTCTGTTTCAGGATACAAATGCTCTAGTACGCATAAGCACCACCAACACTAGCCGAAGCATGGGACATAAGGGAGGAGGTACGTGAAGGGAGTACAAGACTTACATGGATGAGAGGAAATATTTACCTGAGGTAAACAGCTACAACCGGTTCCAAATTCCCCTTTTTTTGTGTATACACACACAGAGCACTGAAATAAGCCTGTGTTGTTTTAACCACGCTTGCATTAGAATTACAAGCTTTTACAGCTTTTATATTTCTTTTAGTGTAAGCTGGCACCAGTGTTTCACGACAGAACACCACTCAGAGTGCTTCATGTGACAGGAGACACACCAGTAGCTTACAGCTTGGAGGTGAGGAGCAGTGGCAGGAAAACATAGGCAGAAGGCCACAGAGGTCAGCACATGACCTTTTTTTCTGAGACCTTTGAACTTACATGGATGGAAGGAAACCTGACAGTGCTCTGGAGCAGAAAGTGTTGGGACAAGACAGTCAGAACTTCACTCTTGAGCTCAGTTAACACATGAGCATCCCTGGAGTGATCTGACAAGAAGAAGCTCCGTGATGATACTCTTCCATCTCATCCCCCTTTTCTCACCTCTCGCTCGTGTCCTCTGTTCTTTGTCCACTGAAAGGCTGGAAGCCGGCTCTCTGTGGGGATGCAGGGCTGCAGGGGGAGGCATGACCGGAACGGCCAAGAGATGCCCTGCGGCTCCGCCTCCTCTCCAGGCCGCGCTTTTTGTCCCCGCCCCCGAGGCTGACTCGTCGGCGGTCCCGACGTCCAACTGGTGGAGGCTGGCTGTCATCGTCACCGTCTTCATGCCGTAGGGTCGTCTGGGGGAAAAGTTGATTGGGTGTGAAGTGGTAGCGGTGATGGGTGCTTCACACAGAGAATTTCAGTATTAAGCAAATGTACTATAAATACTGCATGAGTCATATTTATTGGGTTTAAGTAGCACTTAATAGCTCTTTAATAAGAGACTGCAGTATTTTCCTTGTGGTCTTTTGACTTTCCAACCTCATAAATGTTGAGCTGTTCAACCAAGTCCAGATCAGTGCCTTTCCGCCCCAGGTGTCTTTGGGACACTGTTTCTATGCCCTGTTCCTCCAGACCGTCCACCATATCGTAGAATGAATCCTGATCAGGCAGTGCTGCAAGCGTCTGCAAAAAGAAAAGTCAGATTGTATATTCAGTAATTTCACTTTGGTTGAATTAGTCAAAATTGAAATGAATAAGGAATGAGGTGAGAAAAGTACCTGTGGTCCTATCAGAGTTACATATTCCTGTATTCAGTATTTAATGCTAAAACTTAACGATAAAGAGTATATAAACATTCAGTGCATAGACACTACAGACTTCGACACCTTATTGATGAGGGTCATGGCATAGACGAGCAGCTCTGTGTCCACTCCATCCTTCTCATGTAAGATCTCCATAGTATTGGACCATGGCTTGCAACCTGGAAATCAGTCCATTACAAATAAAAACATAAATTACTTTGTCACTCTCTACCCAACCAACCCCTTATCAGCCTGTGCAAGACACCAAACAATTACAGTAAATAGCACAGGCTAATGAGGACATTTTTCTAAGCGGCTGTTGTCGTGTTAAGTTATTTATACCTCTCTTGGTGTCCACAGTGGTGATGGCTTCTATCAGCAGTGGGGTGTTGGACTCGGAGTACTCCACAAACACTAGCAACAGCTTTAGAGCTGTTTTCACTACCAGGCGGAACTAGAGAGAAGAGAGAAGAGGAGATAATAGAGTTATAAACTCACACAGAGGCAGGGAACAATACAAACATTGGATATATTGTGGTGGAGATCTAATATTTTTTGTTTCTCTGTGCAAAAATGATGTATCTTTAAATCCTCAAAAAAAATGTATTATGTACCAATGACCAAGAAAAAACATATAGACCTTATTTGTATATTTGTGTGTATGTGTATGTGTTTGAATAATATGTTGTCTTTATTTTCTAACTATAGGTTACCACTGTCAGACCCTGTACATTGTATACCACCTAATGTGTGGTTTTGTTCAGATGGCTTAGTGCAATTCCCTACAAGTTTAACGACAGGTGTATTTGTTGTATATGTGCTATAGGAAGTCCTATGAAATAATAAATAAATCTAATTAAAAAACAAAAGAAAAAAAAACAATGTTGGGCTTTAGGCACTTGGATTAAGACTGCTACTTTCAGTGCAAAGCAAGAAGTGCACCTTTAAAAAATAATGAAGATACCGCAAAACCATTAAAAGACACCACCCTTAGGTCAGGACACAGAATACAATCAGTAGCAGATGTGTTTGTGTGTGTGTTTCAGGATATAAAAGCTAAAAATAATGCTGACCAAACAATGAATGGTTAGCACAGAACTAATGACAGCCTGCCTGTGTGTATGTTGAGTTTTATACATATTCTCGGCTATACCTTTGAGCCAACAAGAGTGTACAGCCACTGGATTGTCTCAACGTGCCCGATGACACCATTCATCCCATCTACATACAGCATGATCTGCCCCAGAGCTGAGAGAGGGAGAGGAGAAAGACAGAACAATTATAGAAAGACGATTTAACACTTACTACAAACAAACCAAGAACACCTACAGTAGCTATAAGGGAACAGCCATTCGAAATTCAGGGTTTCCTTTTACTATTAAGCTATTTAACTACTGTAGTAATCCATATTATGGCAAAAAACACTCAACAATAGTCCATCATTACTTTAAGATATTGAGGTTAATCTGGAAAACACTATGAACTTTGAATGTGTCTATAAGTGTAGTCACAAATAACATCAGACACTATGATGGAACTGACTGGCTGTATGATGAGTCAATATTTGAGTTTTTGGTTTGAACCACCATCTGTTTGTGAGATGCAGAGAAGGTGAAGGGATGGCATCTGCATTTGTGGTTCCCACCATGAAGCATGGAAGAAGATGGTATGATGGTGTATGGCTAAGATAGTATTCTGCAGAGACATGCAATCCCATCTGGTCTGAGCATGACCCAAAACACACCTCCATCTTATGTATTCCTATCTGATCAAGGAGGAGAGTGACAGGGTGCTGCATTAGATGACCCGATATAAACCCAAATAAGGTCTGAGATAAGTTGGACCTCAGAGTGAAAAGCAGCCAACGAGTGCTCAACATTTATGGGAACTCCTTTAAGACTGTTGGAAAAGCACTCTAGATGACACTGATGAGTTTTGACTGCTACTATATGAAGCACAAATATTTAACTTTTAAAAGAAGTCCATTACATGTAATTCATTACTTTATATTATGCGGTATGCACATAAAGAATCTGGAAATTTCTATCATGGGTGATAATTAGGTAGCACTCATTAGAGCTTATTAGTTTCACTTTCATTTCCATGTGTTCCCTTTTTTAAGTTATAATTAAACCAATAAAGCAACATAATGTCCCTGTTGTAGCTACCATCTGTTTCTGTACATCAAAGCACAGTGCTAAGTGCATTAACACCCAAACCACGAGTCGCATTGAATTGTCTTGAAACTGACTGTAAACTAACTGTACTTTGACTGGTTATTGTTATCGAGAAATATTGTATTAAATCAAAGTTTTCAGGTGATTTAAGAACTCCCAGCTATGATTACAAAGTATTTATAGAATCATGTGATTTAGAAACAGTGAACATTGGATATTGTTTGAGAGAATGATGAGCTTCATGAGCCCCTGAAAGGTTAGTATGACATGGCCAAATGCAAAACAATCACATTCCCCAGACCTGTTGTTCAAGAAAGTGTCTAATTCTCTGTCACTCTGTGGGCTTTTAAAAATATTTACGTCCACGCTTACAGTTATATCAACTTTTACAGCAATCACTATAGTGATGACTTATTGTACCAAAACATCCACTGTGTTTCTTCTTCGGCTTCTCCTCCCACAATTATATCATACCAGCTGCTGCATGTCCACACACCTATTCACAGTCGCTCAAGTTATTAAACCTGACAGACATGGTTATGAATCATTCAAATATATTATTATTATGTAAATAAAGAGAAGTAAATGCCCTTTGCTACAGTGTTTTCACAGTAGGAAGGGGTTTAGCAAGAGAGGTTTTGTTCAGGGACGACAGCTCCTCTTACGACTGCACTAACTGCTCAGAGGAGCCTCTGTAAGATTTATCACATGGCTGCAAAGAGCGAGTCATTAAGCAATTAAAAGCAACAAAAACACTCCATAATAATTATGCTGCTCATGAAATGATTACCCATGACACATGTTTGGTGTGGAAATTATACGAAAGACGGGAAAGGAACGGCCATGTGTGTGTGTATATAATTTGTATCTATGTTCGTAAAGGTTTATCCATAAAAATCTTACAAACAAAACACAATATTTTTAATAAACTTGAAAGCATGGCATCAAAAATGCTATCTCATATTGTTATGATCACATCCTAATTTACTATTTTTAATGTTATTATTTATTAACGTAATTGTCATTTTTATGTCATTTTTGTCATTTTTGTTATTGAATTATTATAGGCCTGTGACAAATGAACATTTTGAAAAACAACCAAAGTAAACATTCAGTGCCAGACCTTCAAAGTGTCCCAGAGGTCCTATATAAGTTTCCCTCTTCATTGTTGATTTTAGCCAACATGTTTTCATGATGGAATGTTTTCTGACATAAATTCAATCCATTTTTAACATCAGAAGAGTCTGTACTCTTCCATAATCTGTGACCAGCCCGGCCTTTATAACCGCTCGCTGATATTTAGATATATTTGACACTTCTGATTGATCCCCTAACAGATATAGTCTTGATGATACAAGTACCGCCGTGCCTAGTCATTCACTCATGTGTTTCAATACCTTCTCCTAAAATGAGTATACCAGTTTAAATTTTCAAATAAAATGTAAAATGTGTTTCCCAGTACGAATCCTCGCCGTTCAAATCACACGCTAGGTTTTTCTGCCAAACGATCCTCAGGTTTTTACCTTTATTACTATTTTTTGTTCTATTTTAATGATGATCTACATTAGGTCTCTTTTTTTTTCTATTCAATCATATTTTTATAGATATACGACTTATCTAAGAAGATAAAGAATATTTCATGTTGGCTGAGCATACATACAATAAGCATTATAAATATTTGGTACTTCATTTAAATGACCATCTTATCATGACCATCTAAAGTCTTATCAGACCCGGTAGGTAGGCCACTAGGAACTAGCCCTAATTAGGTTAACCTATGTAGGGATCTTGGTTATAAAACCTATACACAAGTCCATAAATATTTTGTCTGTCCTTTAGGTGCAGGAGTCTGGGGTTATTGTAAGCAACTGAAATTTGCCATGGTTCAGAACAGAGCTACGTGCTGTTCTCTGGGTGTGCATGAAATGGCCCTAAGATTTGCAGTATGAGTTGACATGGGATGGAAGTGTGCCATGAGGGCGACATGATGCAACTCTAGAATAAATTAATCAAATTAACTGACATGCAAATTTGCTACTGGGATCTTTTAAATATTCTTGAGTGAGGGATTTTTTTTATTTAGAAAGTGAAAGTTTATTTAGAGAGTGAGAGAGACTATACCTCTGAGTATGTAGTTCTGGTAGTTCTGATCAGCTTCTGCTCCCACCTTGATAAGACACGTCAGACCTTCAGCCATCACAAACTCATGGACCAGATCTTTGTCATCCTGAAGTTAAACAGAGAGAAGGATGTATTAATACATACAACACTGGCTGTATACATGCAGGACCACATAAAATCCCCTTCATCACGAATGCATTCTCCTTTGTTATCACACGGTGTCAGTAATGTGCAGGATTAGGATTAAAGTCGACTACATAAACTTCCAACGCCCCCCCAGTGATTCAGGCCAACTAGAACATACACCACACGTGTCAACACGAGTTTCACAATTTGTTTCTTTAAACACGTTATCTCTTATTACAAAAACTAAACTTAAAGGAAGAGATAGTTGTCTGAACAAAGAGTCTTAAACTAATGCTACCTTCAGTTGCACTAAAGTTCTTACATCCTACTTGTGCTCAGTCGATTTCGGTAAAACCTGAAGAGAAGTCACGTCATTGGTAGGAATTGTGTTTTTTTTGTAGAAACCAAGCTGCAGAAAGTTTTATGAAGTAG
The DNA here is from genome assembly GCF_000972845.2 of Larimichthys crocea. Taxonomy (NCBI): domain Eukaryota; kingdom Metazoa; phylum Chordata; class Actinopteri; family Sciaenidae; genus Larimichthys; species Larimichthys crocea. Next base: position 45,138,495 of record NC_040023.1, on the reverse strand, counting down.
CAGTGGGATGAAAAGGAGATGTAATGGATGTTTTCATTCAACTTTTACACCACTCTATTGGCCATCAGGTACTTATTTGATCATGTCATGCTGTGGTCCATGCTCAGATTTAAGAGTGAACAACTTGTAACAATGATACTTACAAACAACATAAACTTCTCACATTGCTGTTTCCTTTGCTGAACTAAGTGTGTATTCTATTTCTTCTGTGTGTGTGTGTGTTTGTGTGTGTGCTCCAGAAAAAGCCCTCGGTATTTTAGGTGGCTAACTCCTCTCATCTTAAAATAAAGATTCACACAAACACACACACACACACACACACACACACACACACACACAGACCTACACACACCCACACAGATACACACACAGGGAGAGAAATGCCACGTTGATGGAGATCCCTGTCATCATGGAAGCGCACAGTGGCCACAATAACCAACTGTATTCTGCAACAACAAACTGACAGTAATTGCATGTGAAATATGTGTGTTACCTGAAAAATCTGCTTCAGAGAGAACAGTGCTCTTCTCAAGTCACGTCCATTGGAGTTATACAGTCTTTCTGGAAAGGGAGAGAAAGAAAGAGAGACAAAGAAGTAGTTATTTTTCTTTTTTTTATTCAGTAACAACGGTAACAAGGTTTATTCGAGAGACGCATTTCAAAGCACAAAGCACACAAAATGCTTCCACCTGACTTGAAACAGGCTTGTCTGTTTTGCTTTGCCCCGTGCACCTTTTCATCTCTCACCAATCCTCATGTGTTTCATGACTAGATCAATAAAACTCGTGAGCAAAATGGGTCTCAGCTGTGCAAAAGCTGCACAATAGTTTGATATGCGAGAGGAACGCTGGGAGTCGATGGAACCAATCACACCGCTCGGCACTGATCACCTGGGGCAGGCACTTCATCACACACTTTCACCGCGTCCTCACTCATATACGGCAACACGTGCATGGTTTCTCTCTCACATACACACACACACACACACACACTGCACTGGTGATTAGAGCTGTATTGGAATGTTAATGAGCTGCTGGCCGGGCTTCAACGGTGAGGTATTCAGGTCACGACACGGAAAGCACTCAGAACTAACGGCTATGAGCTCTTATACCACCACAATGATATTTAGCCTTATTATTTCTATCCTTCAACACAAAGAGATCATTAATATACTTCTATTGATATTACAGGACCATTTCTAACATTACACTAACCCTTTTTTTAAATCTCGATGTGGCTCGACTGAAATTCTTGACCTGTCACCATGTCCTTCTTTAATACTGCTACAATATTCAATCATATTTATACTATATTCACAGTCATGGCTATAGTTTGGTGTTGATATTTGATCTGAAATCGGCATTTTTTAGTTAAAAAACACAAGTTCCGATTTCCCCTTCTTTGTAAGTTACTGTGCATCTGTGTAACTATATATGTGTGTGCAAAGTTCCCTTTATTATACCTACATACCTATAATTACTCTTATTTTGTCTACCCCTGTAAGTATTTGCATATTATACAGTACTTGCATTTGCATGTGCACACCACTGCTGCACCAGTGATCAGACAACAGAAATATTATACCCAAGTGTTCTGCATTGAGCTCAAAGGTTGTTTATTTAAGTGTCCATACTGTCCAATTGTAAGCATGAGCCGTAGTGTCAGCAGGGGGTTTGGTAACCCGTGTGTGTAAATCCAGAGTTTGAGTGTTGATGACAAATCCTTCAGTACATCTGCACGGGGGGTTGGTTAAAAGCGTAGGAAGGTAAATGCCTGCCGTCTGGAGCTCAGTGGTAACTGTGGCTGAGTGAGACAAGGCTAACCCAAGGCCAGGGTCAAAATCATTATCATGCTGCACACAGACGAAGAATTATAAGACTTCATGGCTCTCCATCTGCTGGACCTGTGAGATCAGAATTCATAAAATACATCTGTGATAGTCTACAGCGGAGATAATCAAATCATCCAAATCATGAGTGCCAAGAGGCAACTGTAAATGTTTGGGGGGAAAAAGTGACTCCAAACTGACTAAAAAAAGCAAAGAATATGGTCGGAGAGAAAGAGAGGAAAGAACATTTATGCACAAGCATGAAAGAAGTGGACTGAGAGATGGGAGGAAAAGAAAGGGTCTGATTTGAAGAAAGATGGCCACTTGCTTCTGGATAATCAAAGCAGGGCAGACAAAAGAAAGATGGAAATCCCCTTCCAAAAATACACAAACTATTTGTCCGATGAGTAAAATGTAGAGTTTAACCTTTTCTCAGCTAGTCCAGCTGGTTTTGCCAACTGACTTCACATCTACTGTGTCAGGTTACTGCCACAGCTACAGTCATTTTCATTGTATCTATTTAACATAATTACAACAGTCTCTTCTATTTAAATAATCTGTTTGGTTTCCTCATTTTCTTTCTAAATCTCTTTCTAAAAGTGGCCACTTAATGATGCAGTGCAACACTCCGTCTGGCCCTTGAGGGTTCACTCTGTCGGTCACGTGTTCATGTTCTTCATCAGACCATGAGTGAGGCTGTCAGGTTAACCTTTACCAAAACGTCTGCTGTCCATCAGGAGCATGTCAGCGGCAGTGATAAGCCTTAAACTTGGCTTGATTCATAATGGTGGACTGTTAGTGAAGCAGTCCGGTGTGAAAAGGTGGGAACGCTGTGTTATAATTAGCTAGAGTTTACAAAGAGAGCAACGGACGAGCACTGTAAATAACCACACACTGAACTGAAGAAAGAAAGTAATTCAACTCACTCAACTCATTTATTTAGTGTGGTACCTCCCTGGCCAAATCACAAAACATGGGCTGAATATCTTAATTCAATAGTTACAAAGATTTATTTTTATTTTTATTTAGTTTACTGAGCAATGACTATAAAATAAAAATATCATCTTTGCATTAGGGACCTGCTATTTGCAGGCTAATGTTTGGGAACATACATGACTGATTTATTATCCTAGCTGGACAGAGCTGTTAACAATATAAGAAGCCTCTGTTAACTTAACAGCTACATTGTAACATGTTTAGGATATTGGATTGGATACTGTCCATGAATCATATCATATTATTTAAGAATTAAGAATTAATCATCCACAAATTATCATTTAACATAACAATGTCTTTGTTTTCATCAGATTCAAACATTCAGTAGTAAATTTCTTGAACTTTTAAAGATGTTTTTGCGGCCCGCAGTTCGACCAACAGTCTCACATGCCGACATTAATGTCGTCATAGCAATGCCCTGTACACCTGATAGTTGCTAACAAAGTCTTGTCAACATAATTATCCTTCTGTTCCAGAGTAAACAGACTTTGACATGCTAAATAATCAATGGGCCATTTTCCCATTGGCATAAAGGTCTCCAGCTGTCTTAACACTGAGAGTGATGGTGCATTCAAGCTGGAAATAATTCAAACAAATCACTCCCCATCGTCAACCTCTGGGCCAAACAGCTTGGCCTAACAACATTGTTTCAGTTACTGCATCACTCTCAGGGGAGACTGAAATAACAATAAAACACAAACTAGGAAGATAACGCATCTTAATTAGATGCCCTCCATCAGTCCAGGAGACAGGGCAGGAGACGTGGGGATAAGTGAAGACGAACATAGCAAATTCAAACAGCTTTTGAATGGAGGATTTGCTTTCCACGTGTCTTTTGCTGGTCATTCTCCTTTTTTTCCTGGCCCTAGGTTTTATTATTGTCACACGAAAAGCTAAGACACTCACTGGGATGTGTCATTGTGGCTTGCGTTGAGCGCGCGCGCGTGTGTGTGTGTGTGTGTGCTCATGCATTTGTGTGATCGTGTGCACGCGCCCATGTGTAGGCCAGTGCCTGTGTTTGCTGAGTGCAGACAGACAGATGAAGAAAAGACAGAAAGGCACATTTCATTTATAGGTTTGCTTGGAGTTTTACTGTTTTGTTTTGGAGGACTCGTAGGTTCTTGTCCACACTGTTTCACCATGACCTCACATGCACTGCAATATGTCAGCCTTAACGAGTCATTTAGCTCCATATTCCGTCCTAAAGTTTTAATGTTCTTAAAGCGAGGGGGGGAAATTCCAGCCAGCAGAGTTTTCTGTTTTGATCTAAAATGATTCAATCAAAACTTTTTGTTCCATAAGCCTTTAATAGTGTTCAACGGCACACATAAAACTTGCAAGCTTTGTATGTATACGCCATAACCTTTCACAGTATGTAGGACTAGCTCTATAATTAGACCTTTATCAAAGGAATCATTGACACTCGAGTCGAGTTACTGTTAAAGCTTGGTTTACATTCTCATAGGGTTTATCACACCCTAAACACCACCCTACAGATCTGAAAAGATAGCATCATATCTATTGTTCATCAGTATACATATAATGAATGAATATTTGTACCTTATGCATGTTTCATATTATGCACCTGTAGGTGTATTAACATGTGTGCATGAGTGTGCGAGAGAGTCCTCTCCACTGAAACAGGGATTCCCCCAGTGCCCAGACTGAAGTTATTCAGGAGTGGTCAGATCACTCCTCCCTTCCTACCATAATGAGATTAGTGCTGTGACCCTTCAGCTTTGACTAATCCCTCAACATTTACTGCACCATCTACACATCTCCAAACAGAAAAACACACAGGCCAGCTCAGGCTACGCTGGGCGTAATCGACAGCAATTAGAATAAAAACCACACTGTGTGTTTATGTCCTGCTGCAATACATCAAATGCATAAAAAAAGTCTTAAAAAGTCTGCTTTGTTAGCGTTAACAAAGGGCAGAAACAACTACTGCTATGCTTAATCCTCAGACTTAACAATAAGCTGCTAGTTCAGCAGATGTTTCCTAAAGGCAACCTGATTAAGAAACAGTTGTGTAAAGGTGAGGGAATGATACCAAGAGAATCATAATAATCAAAGGGACATTAAGTCATCTATAAGCATTATCAAAAAAAGTTTTAAAAACCTGCTGCACACTAAGCTGCTAAGCAACTGAACTCCATCAGACTTTAAGCTATGTAGCTATGTGTATCAGCAAACTACTGCCAATTACAATATGAGCTACGGGCATGGTGAAGTGCTTGTTTGCTTGAAAACAACAATGGTGGCTGCTTAAGAGGTTAGTGTAAATGTTGTTAGTGTCAGAATTACAGTGTGTTTCTGGTTTCCGTTTGCAGTCCGACTAGTATTGACTAATCATGTTTGAGTTGGCTCCATCCATCCATTATCCATTTTCCGGATATCCACTGGTTACAACAGAGAATCCTGAAGCTATCCTGAGGCTAAATTTTCATCAGATGGTGGTAAACAAGTTCTCCATATCATCATGCAACTGGCACGAAATATTGATCAATTAATTAATCATGGACCCATAAACTGAAGCCATTGTGCTGTGCTTTCATGACCACTAGACGCTGGCTCACAGTACAAAGACCAATTTCTTTCTCCAAGACAAATTCAGTGTATTTTTCCAGAGAAAGTTGGGGTCTCAGCAGCTAAAGAGGGAAATATTTTTCCCTTGAGATGTACGAGTAAATGAATGAGGTAACTGCTTGTTTTATCGACCTCAACTCCATCTAGGCTAAACCCAGTTGCCAAAATAAAAAAAACAAAAAACAAAAAAACACTGACATGGTGTTGATGATAAACCCAAAATCATTTCCACAACTCGATGTCACGTACGCTACAATCATGTTGTCCTACACCCTCTGCAAGTAAGCTTAAGAGATCTGCTTTATCATTTCCCTTTGTTAATCCCCTTTCCAGCCACAGCTTAAATGTTGAGTATAATTAAGATAATTAAAAACTGAACCATACAGATGAATAAAACAAATACAGCAATAAAATATTAAATGCTGGAGTGACAGTACAAACACAAACCCCAACACAAACACAAACCTAAATGTAAACCTGTTTTACTGTATGTGCTATATTCAGAAGGAATTATTTTGGTGTGACATCTCTTTATTGAGTTACAGGATATTTACAGATAAGCACACACTGAGGTCGACCGAGGGTCATATTTTTCAAGGAAGGCACAACTGTCTATGGGTCAGGCGTGAGAGGGACGGGCCACAGCTGGTAGTCCTGCATTTAAGCCCTGTTAGAACCGCTGACTCGCGTTTCTGGAGGATTTCATTGCACCCCTCTAAAAAAGCCTCCATGCGGCTGTCTGGGCCAATCAGTCTGTTGGCTTTCAAACTAGGTCTTCAGTGGGATCTAAAATAAAGAAGTGAGAGGAGTATGAGGTGTAATGGCACACTAGAGAGCTTGATTTAATCCCAGGAAGTCTTTTACTCTCTCTGTGCTGGTATCATACTAAATATAGGTGGGTTGGGTATCAAACATACTGTAACAATCCTGGGTCCTAATACCAGGTTAAATCTCTGTTCAGGCCATGCAGTGCACTGTGACTGCCCCATATTGAGTCAAGGAAAAAGTAAGTCAACTAGCTAGCGAGACAACACCAGTTATTTCCAATGCAGTTTCACATTTGTGAGGAATTTCTTTTGTTTCCAGCTGATCATTGAAGACAAGGACGTTCACACCACTTGCAGATTTGTTTTTTTTTACATGCACAGAGGGACATTTTAAAGTTTCCCAGTAAGGTTTTACATTTTGTATCATGTAAAGGTACAGTTGGGTGGTATTTCCTTCTTGTGTGCACGTGTGTTAATCTGTAGTCAAAAGAATAAATACTCCATCAATCTGTCATAATGGAATATAGTTTGGACAATAATGCATGATTTCAGTCTCATGTCAAGTGAAGTGAAAAGGAAAAGTTGGCAGACAGCAAAGGCCAGACTGCGGAGGACAACTCGGTTATTTTGCGACTGTCTATTTTTTGTCTGTTGGTCTTGGCGTACAGTACGAGTACTGGAGGCTGCTGATGGTACAGATGACGATAGAGGCCCCATGAGCTCAGTGTGTGTGTGTGTGTGTGTGTGTGTGTGTGTGTGTGTTTGTGCATGTGTGTTTGTGTGGGAGGAAAAGAGAGAGAGAAAAGGGAGACAGAGACCTCCAAGGTTTCACTGTGGGATTCATGAGATTTAAAGAATGGCTACGGACATAGACTAGAGATTACACTAGGCTCAGCCATGACACACACATACTCACACAAGCGTGTACACATATGCTCAGGCAGATACAACAACAGAGGCCTAAATGCAAACATACTGTGAATGGAAACACTTGGGAGTGAATGAAAACAAACTTTTATATGAATGCCATAAATCCACCCTTGTGGAAACAAGTGGCTGCTGTATTTTATAGTTCACATATTGATATACAGGACATGCAACATACCTACACACCATCACATATACACACACACACACAGTTAAACATCTCCAGACTGTAACCTTGAACCCTGAACCCTGATGAAGGACATCAGCTGTGGAAGAAGCTCAGAAGCAGATGTCTTCAGGAAGGAAACCTCCTGCCACATAAACATATGCAAACACATAAAAATACACACACACATGCACACATGCACACACACACAGGCACGCTCACAAATACAGTGCGAGCCAACACACTCAACGAGACCAGAACGTGCCCTGCGCCCTTCATATGCCCCCAGCGCCTCTGAATTAGTCCACACACACAAACACACAGGAATAGTTACCCACAACACAAACAAAAATATACCCGGGCACACTGTGTTACCACGGCGATGACAGGACCGAGCCCTACAGGCAGCTCGAGTACTGCTCCAGATTCTCACACACAGGAACACACACACACACAAACAGACTAGCTTAGTTACTACACTTTATCCACAGCGACAGAGACAACTCATATAATCACATAAAGATTTAAATATGTTGTATGAATAAACATTTTTAAAAAGACTTATGCGGCTCTTTCCGATTCATTTTTTTCTATCATTTATATGGCATACAATGTTAAAGCATATTCTTTCTGATTTTCTTTCGATACCACTCTTGTGTCTGTACGGTAAATGTAGGCGGCTGGTTAGTTAAGCTTAGCATAAAGACTGAAAACTAAAGGGAAACTGCTAGCCTGGCTCTCTCCAAAAGGTAACAAAAACCATCTTCCAGCACCTCTCAGCTCACTAAGCTCACTAAATAACACGTTATATTTCCTGAAGTCTCTGCCACCACCACCAGACGTGGGCTCCAGAAAATTATAGCTCCCAACCCAAGAAATAGTCCGACACATAACCCCTGTTGAAACCTCAACAAGTCATTTTTACACCTCGGTTTTTTGGTACAAATTAAACAAGCGAGTTACAACCAACTGCTAGCTGAGCACTTTATATTTAGGACACAGAAATGAGGGTGATATCGATCTTCTCATCTAACACTTCCCAAGAATGCAAATAAGCATATTTCCCAAAATATCGAATTGCATTTTATCTGTGATAGCGCATTGTAAAGTATGACCTGATTTCCTGCAGCTAGACACAAATGCTGATTGTGGGAAATATTGTGTTGTCCAACCACAAAGTGCGCACGTGTGAAACAAGCATCCAGTGTTCTCCCTTGCCCTCCACCCCCTCACCCTTTGTCATTCTGTCTCACTCGCTCTCTCTCTCTTTCTGTCTCACCCTTCCACTCTCACTTCTCACGCTTGTTATGTGTCGTGTCATTGTTAATTGACTGGACTCCCTGCATGTGCAACGGCAGACAAGCAGGGAGGTTTTTGTATGCGTTCTCAATTGTGGAAGTGCCCCTTACGATAAGCAGTGAGGATTACGTAATACTATGTAATAATATGGCCCAGCTAAATGATCATGTATAGGTGGTTTAATTGTCTTAACTGCTCTTCTGATGACAATACAGTCATCCAAATTAATTGGCTGGATTGAGTATATAGAAAAAAGGGGAGCCTGACAAACAAGAGAGTCAAAAGAGAGAAAAGGCAGACAGACAGAGAGAGAGTGAGAAAGACAAACAGAGTAGGAACCAAAGTAACAGCAGCCTGAGCAAGTAAACAGAGAGGAGGATATGTGCTGCTTGCTGAGTGGATTAGCTGAATGAAATCTTGCTCTGACTCATGCCACACTTGCCTGTTATTATACTCCTCCCTTGCTTGTGTGTGTGTGTGTGTGTGTGTGTGTGTGTGTGTGTGTGTGTGTGTGTGTGTGTGTCTTGTGTGACCCTAATACAGCTGGCATGATGACATATGACAAAATCTACTGTATAAGCGAGTTATGACATACTTAAGCATATTTACAGGCAGAGAGGAGAGAGGCTGTATTAGATCCACTTTTTTACACTACACTCTGTCTGTTGGTGTTGGCTTAGAGTATACACTGTATAAATGATGATAGTTTGTGTGTGTGTGTGAGAGAGAGAGTGAGAGAGTATGACAGAGATAAAAGAGTATAACTGCAGAGTGGGGTGCAAAATTGTAAGCTACCTCTGTGTCTATATATACTGTTTAACACCGTGGAAAGTATTTGTTTATGTTGCACTGCTTATGGCACAGAAATACTGGGGTTAAAGGCAAAGTTCTTGTCATTAAAGCCAAATTATTCTCTAAATGAAGCTGCCAAAGTGTTCCTTGAGTGGGGAACTCTAACATAAAACCATATTATAGTATAGAAGAACCACAGTGTGTGTTAAACTTAGTATAAAATAGCAGAGATGTCCCACTTTGGTTTACTTTCTCTCTCTCTTCACTTCTCCTCACCTGTAGGTTAGCCTCAGGGTATGACATAACTTGTGAAGCTGTTGGACAACTGCTGTTGCTCTTGTCTGGCAGGTGCATTTCCTCCTTGCTTTGTTTTTCCCTTGTGTTTCCTTCCCTAAGTGATTTACCATTTCCCTGGAAATCATCCCTCTCCCCGTCTCTCTCTCCACACATCCCCTAAACCCATCATCTCTAAAACCCCACGGCTGGATTAGATGCCAAGCCCGCAGATTCTCCAGTGTGTGTTCTGGATGTTTAGCTTGTGGTAATTGTAATGTTTTATTGCATTATGTAATAGTTTCAAAATGATTAAAACAGATCAGTCAGAGGTTTGTGCAGGCACACTGGGTTGCATATATGAACAAGCCCAGACAGAACATTCAGACGGCCAAATACACACACACACACACACACACACACACACACTAGTGATATATTTCTTTCTTCCAGTAAGTGCATTGAGGGTTGGGAGACCAAACCCCAAACGGCGGCGTGTTGTGCCACAGCACAACAGTTGGGCTGCTCGTGTTAGTCAACGTAACTGGAGCCCAGGGAAAACCCTGCCACATCCACAGAAAGCACAACACTGTAACATACAGAGAGGACCCACCACATCACAGCAACGAATCACAGTGACAATAGAGACGCACAACTGCAGCGTACAGCAGGATTACGCAGCAAAACCATAAAATCCATAAATAATCACATTGTAGGTTTAACATGGAATTGTGAAACGCAGTTGTTATTTCTGTCTGCTCATGGCTCCCAGCAACAGAGAACATAACTTTGTTTAGACCGGGGTCTCCTTCTCTAACATGATCAACCACTAAACCGTAAGAAAGCAAGAAAATTAAAAATTTGAGAGTGCTACCGCTGTAGGAATGGAGAACAGCTGCAGGATAGATGTGTGTTACAGGCTTTATTCCACCACTTCCACTGCTCTACACCTCCATCCCTAATGCCTCATCACCCCATCTCTCCATCTCCCACAGCAGTAACTAAGGCATGACTCATGTGGGCGCAATGCTCTCAGTCGCTCCTCGGGGTCTCAGCTGCTGGTGAGGGTAGAGGGGAAACTATTTGACTATTTTCTCATTCCTTCTTTCTCTCTATGAAACACAGATGAAAAGAGAGAGAAGGGCGTCCTCTATTCTGAATGCACAACTGCTGATTTTAGGTAACGGTGAAATCGTGGAAAGGAAACACGGACGCTTAAACATGGACGATATCGTGGCTATGCGCAGATAAAAACAGATTGAGTGACGGGTCTAAACTTGCCTTGCTAACTATTCATGAGAATAGCAAAAATATGTTTGTTGACTCACACACGTGCATGCAAAGAAGAGATCATAAGACACAACTCGTAGAGCCAAAGTCACAGGTGTATGTGAGAACAAAGAGCCACAAACAGTATGTGAAGCTGAGCGGAGTAAATATAGATTTAGAGAGTGAAGCAGGCAGGCCAGGAAAAGAAAGAAATGTAGGGGTTAAACAACTGGAGTGCAGGGTGTTTGAATGAAACCAGTTAGGATGGCGACAGATGGACAATGCAGACAAACAAAGGATGAAGAGGAAATTATGACAGATTGAAAAGTAGTTAGGGCATGTCGGCTAAGGTTAACACAGATATAAGAGAGCAGCATGTCAGCATAAAATGTGTCTAGAGTTTTACAACTGCACGGCCACAGATGTCATACACCACTGCCCCCTCCCAGCTCACCCATTACCAAGCATTATCTCCCTGTCTCACCACGCCATTACCAGGCCTTATCTCCCACAGCGGGGGACACACCAACACAGTAAATCGCTGTTAGAACCAGCTGCAGTCTCCCTTTTCTGCAGCAACTCAAGGTCAGACTGCTGTCACTACCACTGCACCCTTCATCAGTAAAGCAACACTGAACACTGACTACTGCTTTATCACTAGGAGACCACCATGTCAGTAAGCTCATATTTACAGAGATTTGGATTTGTGTAAAATATCTCTTTACAGTGTATAAATCCAGTTACTATGAGCCCTTGTTTTTGTATTGTGGCCTATTATTATTAATTTTCTGTTCAATAAGGGGGGGCATAAAAACAGCAGTGTGAGAAAAGGCGTATTCTGGGAATAGTGACTCCTTTGCTAAAGGGGAGAGTTGAGAGGATAATAGGCAGAGAGATCCAACACAATCTTCAACTCTGTTTTAGACAAACTGCAATAACTGTGTTATGTAACAGCAAGACCAGAGAAAATCAAAGCAAGCCAACCTTCACTCCACCTCAGCCTCCAGCCTCTACCTCTCCTTCACAATACTGCGGGGGGTGATTAGAGACGGATAATTGGCGCGCGGAAATTCAACAGTATAGAAGCCAATTTTTTTTTTTTTTTTTTTTTTTTTTTTTTTGAAAAAGCACTAAATTCCAGAGCTAAGTGCCAAGGGGATTGAACAGTCTCCAAAACACATGCAAGGTCTTTTGTTCTGCACTCTGGTTCTTTTGTTTCACCTGCTGTACCACTCATTACAGGGAGCTTTACCTGTCAGATAGCATACGCTCTCTAGATTTGATCACTTAAACTGTATTTAATGGCTGCATATCCTTTCTACTTCGGGAAAGGCTGGGGAATGAGACCACATGGGAAACAGAAGCTTTGGTACAAGACATTAATAGCGACTTTTATCCCACAACTTTTACTTCAACTTAATTATCTTTATTATCGCTGTCAGAATAAATTTAACCCTTCAGGACTAATGACAGGATGTCAGTGAAATTTACGGTGCATTGTCAAGAGGTAAAGTAAATGGCAGTTGGCTGAGCCAGTTTATTAAATCTGTTAGTTTTGAGGTGGTTTAGAAACAGTTGTTACTGTAAAATATCCCACACCAGATTTTTCAGACATTTAGAGAGAGACAGGAAAAACACGGGAGAGAAAAGGGTTGATGTGCAGCAAAGGACTCAGCCTTGATACAAGTTCTACCAGGTGAGTTATCGGGGGCACCCACAAAAAATCTGATCTGAACTCTCAAATATCAACACTGGTATCCACCTTAGAAATCCAGTACAGTCAGGTTGTAGTTTTATTATTGGCTCTGGATGATGAATCATGATATCTTGACCCTCTGAACTTTCCTCTAGTGAGGCACTGATAGAGAAAATGTTATACAAAAAAAATATTACTGATTGCAGTGAAAGTTATTGATTTCTTTGCTACTCTGAGCACTTTGCATTCAAGCCAACATGTCAGCTTTGCACATAAGTCCTAACTGATACATTTTTAGATATAATTGTTGACGCTTTTGGGGGATGTAATGAGCACTGATGCCTCCTGGTACCACTGATACCGACAGGCTTCCTGGTTTCATTAGATAAAATTCTTGCTTAGTGCAGTTTTAAGAAAATAATGTTGTACAACAAAAGATAATGTTCGTATCAGTCCTCATACCACGCATCGACATTATTCCTTCCAATTCTCCATCAATCAACCCTTTGTCGCTCCTCTTGCTTCCTGTAACTCTCCCATTTACTGAGTAAAGGTTCAATGCCGTGCTGCCTTCTTCACGTGTTTCTGTGCTGTCAACACTTTCTAAAGATAACACCTCCACTTCACCCCAACCCCTTCACCCCCCACTCTGCCCACCCCTCCACCCATCAGCTACAGCTACACAACAACTCTGCTGCCACCCGAGACTGCTAAAATTAACCCCTTAAACAAGAGGGCTCTGATAGGCACTGTGATGGGACTGAAGACCACAGGATCAACCAAGACTAAGGGGAGGAGAGAGGGGACACGAGGAGATATTGAGAGACAAAAGAACAAATGACACAGAGAGATAAAAGTAGATGGAAAAAATGATGAGGCTTATACCAAACCCAAAGCTTAGGACACTCAGGACATAAAAAAAACAACATAAATTCCTGTAAAATTGACCCCGATAACCTGGTGGGAGCTGTGCAGTGAGTGCTGAGAAGAGCTGGATCATTAAAGTGCCACAAAGGCCTCTCCAGTACAGAGAACATTGCCTGCAGAGTAATGCTTACACCAGCAGTCAAAGGCACTGCTTTGCTGACCATGCCAATGTGCCCTCCTTCTCATATACAACAGAAAAACTCATTAACTCACACACATTATCACACCCTCGCTCACACACACACACGCATCACAGAGCATCCATAATCCAAAGTTGGCGAGCCTGGATGTAATTTGATCTTTCTGTTTGCAGTGGTGCCAGGAAATGCTAAGGAGAGCTGTGTTTCTCATGGTTAAATAAATTTTTTTTTCAACCTTGTGGGAAGTTCAATGGGTGACTGAAGAAGATTACAAAGATCTCCCTAACATTTGACCTGAATACAATGAAAAACCTGATCCTTGACAATTAAAAACTGAAAGCTGATGAAGCCAGTAAGATTAGGAGACTGTAGAGAATTGATCCTTTCCTGCATTTCAGTCACGTGAAACAAATAATTGTCACAGTCAGCAATCATCCAGGCGTTTAATTTAATAGCACGCAATCCAACTACACTGTGAGTCACAGATACCTGATTCTGCAAGCAATTGGCATCCTTGATTGTGACAGACTTTTCATTTAGTGGATATCATGCTGACTACCACTGGGGCGATTTGAAGATCAAGGGATTAGAGAGCGTTAGATGGGCAGATGAGAGGAAAGCTGAACCAACCCATTGAAACAACTCTGAGAGGGGGGTGGAAAATGGTCAGTATGACTCGGACACACTCACACTATCTGATTTTATCTCCGTTTAATGAAGCAGCATCACTGAGTGCCACCCCCAGTGAGGATCTGGTCGTTACCCAACATCTGTGCCATGCTGAATGAAATCTGGATTGCGGTCAATATAGTCAGTAAACTCTGTCATCAAGTCTTGGCAGGGGAAAAAAAGTTTCTCTTATGCTCTGCCATATGGTGATGATGCGGCATTTTTTTAGTAAAAAGTTCTGTTCTGGTAAAAAGTTGTTTTTCAAATTATGCTGTAAGAGACAAGCAAATATAGCCCGATGCTGGTTTTCTTCAAAGCAAGATGAAGCATGGGAAGATCTTTAAAAAGGCCTGTTTGTGTGTATGTGTGAGAGATAGAGATAGAGAAAGATTTAGCCTAATGCAAAAAGCCAACTATTTTGTTTTTTTCATTTAATGCACCACAAAAATGTATGTCATGTAACCTATGTACAGAAAACACAAATTGTGAAACTGATTATTTTTGTGTGTGCACACTCTCTCTCCTTAACACCTTCAGTCCCACTCCTAGTGACCTTTCACCTCATCACGTTCTCGACCAATCCGAAGCACTGACTCTAGGATCCAGAATTAGCACCGCTATCGCTGGCAGAATGTTGGAGAATGTTGACCATGCAGACAAGTCATGGAGGAGAGGAGTGCGGAGCACAGGCTCAGAGGAAAGACAAACAGTGGAGTGAGGCGGTTTTAATGGATACATAGAGACTGAGGTGCGGACTGGTAAAGACCCCTAAAGAAGTAAAAGGAGTAGATCACTTGTTATATGACTGGGCTGTTGGCTGATTTATGTTAAAGTAAAAGAGCAGAGGCACCAAAATCATGTTTTCAAGATCATTAACATAGGCCGACCAAGCATTACATAAGCAATATGATCTCTGAGAATATGAAATCAAATAGCAGCTGTAGCTGATGAGTGGCAAGTTCTGACAACTGTGCTACATAAAGATAAAAACATGATGCAGTACCGTGATAGAAAAGAAGATTTGTTGACTGTGTGTTGCGTGTCACCCTCTTAACTCGATCAATATCCCATGATTCCCTTCCTCCTGTTTAAATCTCTAATTCAGGTCTTTTTCCCCCTCATATTTTCCTTTTCGTGCCATCCTCTATTTTTCAATGATTCTCACTCTCCTCCTCCTCCTCTTCTTCTTCACCACTAACTGAGAAGAGTCAAAAGGCATCACACTATGAAGACATCACCAGCCCCAGAAGGGAAAAACTGAGCTGCACGCTGCTACTGTGATAACACTTCCAGCCACATGTGCATAAAAAAGCTTCCCTTCACTTTTCCTCTCTCCTAACCATAAAACCTCCCACCATACATGTTTAATGCAATCACTGACATGATCGACTTTTGACACACCAGTCAATCTTGCTTCTGAGTGGGAGGTCTCGGGGTCTGACCCCTACCACATGTAAACCCCTGGACAGCCATCTTAACCTAAACCTGCAGTACAGTGTGTTCTTAGGCTTGCTGATGTGTCTGACGGTGCATGTGTGTGTGAGCGTCCAGTGGGAAAGTCATGTTAAACATATACATAAACATGTCACACAGCACTCACCGATGCAGGCGTGCACACGGACGGTCAGCTGGGTCCTCAGAACAACACTGTGCTTCTTTCCTCTGGACCTGACAGAGAAAGAAGCAAAAAAAAATTATTACAAGTTCAAAAAAACTCTTTAGATTTCACCTCCGGTCAAAACTAATGAACTAGTTTCATGTTCTTTCTGGAATCAAGTGTAATTTTCTTGGCACCGATGCAGCGATCTGTCTTGTTTATGATTTATTCGCAAGATTATTATTGAGAAGTGGTGCAATTATCGTACGTTAAGGAAAATAAATTTGTTAGCCTTCTGTTTTTTTAATAATGTTGTGGAGTTGGTATGATGGGAATGGTGCAAACAACCAGTGGCCTGCATTGGATTTGAGCCCCTATACTGATAAAGATCCGAGCCTGGAGGACAGGCAGCAGAAACGTCAGAGCAGACACAACACACACATAAACAACTCCACGTACTATTGTGCTGTCTTGAGCATACATTCATACATGGCATATTTCCAGTGGGAAAACAAAATGAACACACACACACACAAGTATGAGTAAAAGATAGTAGTACGCTGGTATTTTGAGGGCGGCTCAAACTCTCTCACCTAACTTCAGCTTGTTATCCTGCAATCTGTACGAGCTAATCACTGACTCCCATCACTAACAAACTGAGAGAATCCAAACCAAACAGGGAAAGCACTGCCCTGATAACACACACCGCTGCAATACATGCATTACGCATAACATGCAGTAAGGATAACATACACCCAAACAAGGGTCCAGCTGGCCTCTTATCCTTCTGTTAAGCTGCGTTATCAGCTTTGCTCGGAAATAGAGCAAAATGTTAACACGATCTGTTGTGATGCTGATAAAAACCTTTCTTGTAAATTCTTCTTTTTTTTTTTACTGTCTGATAAAGTCTGTATTGTGTGAGAAAGACAGTCAAATCAAAGACCCAGGGAGAGTGTAAATACAGTAGGAGTATAAAAGAAGATTCATCATTTATCATTTATAGCTACAAGGAGAAATAAGGGGTGTTTTGGGTGAAAGGAATGCTAGTGAAATGGATAATAGGCAGGCATTCTTATCAAATGATGCCTCTTTTAAGAAATGCCTGTGCACCCATATGTGCCACAAATAGCCCAAACTTTATGTGATTTCTTAGATTATTTTAAGCATTCAGATCTGAATTTCAATATATTTTGAATAATACAAAAACAACTCAAATGGCTTGGAGACACTGTGGCCACTCTGCATTATAATCTATAGCAGTTCCCTCTCAAAATATCTCTTCACGTTGTTTAAGTGAAAGCATACTCTGAGCTGTCCTCGCCACCATTGGACCTTGTTTACTGTCTGACTGTGGTGAGCAGTGTCCTGCCGCAGCTGGAATCACAACACATTTTTGATGTGTGGGAACATAAATTCTGGGTGAAAATCACTTTACACCAATCTGCTCTTTATAACTCCCTGGGCTTTTTTTTTTTTTCAGTGAAAGGCAATTTTCATTTTTCCAGTTTAGATATGTCAGTAGAAAGTTAAAAATAAGGCTCTTTCTATAACAAGTGAACAGTGTCCATAAACCATGTGTTAATAATCACTATGCATAAATGTATGAGACAAGCTACAAATAATTAAAAACAAAAACTACCATCTAGTCTCTTCCAGAATTCACTATCACTCTCCCCTTGAGATGTTGCAAGAGCTGTCAAAGAATGATAACTTTAAAGCACAAGTAAAATATGTGGCGTGAGGCTGAGATATTGAGTGTGATTAGTTTATTCATTTTTGACACTATATAAATAGTGTTCATCCAACAGAGGGAGGACAGGCTCACTTAGACGTATTCAATGTGTGATTCATTTCCTAACAGTACAGAACGACCTTGGTAAATGTTTGATGTGATGACAGACAGGCCTGTCCGATCCAACCTGTTCATCAAGATATCAACCACTTCAGAAACACAAACACAAAACCTCATTCACCTGTCCATCATCTGTCAAATGGCTCACCAGGCAGAGCATGAAGACCCAAACACACGGACAAACAAATAAATGCACACATGGAAACAAGCAGACACAGACAGACACAGAGAACAACAGGCTCTGTTAGTCTGCCGTCACGTATCAAGCTGCAGTCCCCCCGGTCTCTTAAACAGATCAGCATACCTCAACTCTCCACAGACACACATTGTCTGTTACATTTCACAGCGAGTTAACAACTGACGCCTGGTTATATTTCTCAGATCTCTACGTGACAGTACTCTGTCACCCACGTTTGATAGCTGAGTAGCTCAATTTATCTCGTGTCTTTAGACTGGAAACATACTAAATCAACACTGATAATGCTACTGTACATTATCTGAATGTGTGTTATATCGAATGTGATTTGATCATTTATGGAAGATCCAGGGTCAGTTTGCTGACATATACCTGTGAATAATCAGGCAGGAAAGCTACATTCACTTTATGAAAAACAACCCTAAAAGAACGCATTCAGTATCATTGTACACCTGGTAATATGGTGCCATGTTACATAGAAAATGCCAAATGTTTGATAATTGTGGCTTAAACAAAAACTAAATTAATCACACAAGGTGTGTCAGGATCTAGATGGCTTACTGTGTCTTTCTGGGGAAAATACCGAGCTCTATAGTTTCCATTTTCCCTTTCTGTTGTTGAGTGACAGAGAGATTTGAGAGAGTGAAAATACTTCACGACAGTTATAAAGTGATCATGCTGTTTCTTCGCGAGTTGACAGTTTTGTGAACTGTGAAATTTTGTCACAAAGTAGATCAGAATATGAATTATTGTAAAAACACAGCGAGAGACGAGCTGTAGCTGTGGAGGGGAGGGAACATCTGTCCCGCTTTCCAGAGCGCTTCATACTTTCCGTGAACTTGTGCTTCCAAGAAATCCATATCCAGCAGCTTGTGATTCTTCCCATTTTATAAGAATGGTGGAACTCAGAAAATTATATGTATGTGTGTGTGTGTGTCTGTGTATGTGAGTAAGGGAGAGAGAGAGAGAAGGGGGCAAGGGGACTCATCAATTTGTCTCAAATGGACAGAGACGTTTTGACAGTGAAGAGAGAGAGTGGTTCATTCTGACAGTTTCAAAAGGATATAAATGTGAATCAGCCTCACCCTGTGTCGTCCTGTTGAAAGCCCTCCAGCTCGTCCCTTTGCTCAGCCAGAGAGGACTCCAGATCCAGATAGGTGCCATTGTGGGACAGCTGCAGCGCACAGTCATCAAGCTATGGAAAAGAATTTTAAAAAATCATCTTAAAACAAAAGTCTTTGATACTGGATTGGGCTGCACTGAACAAAACAAAGGGGGCAACAACTGAAATGAAAGTGGTTACCAACTTCAAATTGGCATTTATAGCTAAATTTGGAATGGAAAATATGATGTGCAACATGTGAAATTTCCCTGGCCATGCTGTGATGTGCGTACATGAACCACCCACAGGAATGACATCGGTCTCTGGGCCCGCTATTTTTTAATACCCCCCTCACTATGTCTCTGCATGTGTTTCACACCCTTTTTTTTTTTTTTTTTTTTTAAACAATTTGAGCCCGTAAAATAAAGCCAGTTTACGGGGGGAAAGGATTTGAACACGAGTGTGTACAGTGATCCATGAAAAGTGAGAGAGCCGTATGCAGTGTGACTCTGCTTTGAGCATTACAAAGCTGTTAAAGGAATTAACTAGTAGAGACGTAGCAATAAAGGCTGCAGAACATGAAACCAAAACCAGAGGGAAACAGAGAGAAAGAGAGATTTTAGTGCATTTAAATAACAGCTGTGAGGAAAAATCACACTTAAATATTGTTTTAATTTTGTTCAATATTAGGCTACGGTACACTTAAGTCTGTGTGTTTGTGGTAGGGGCAGTGACAGAGTGTGCTTTGTATCTGTTTTTCACTTCTTAAGAACAGACCAATCTTGCACCCATGCCATATGCGATTGCATGATCTAAGGTAGCACTGCAGAGCGACCTACGTCAGAATTAACCCACTATGCTGTGTAATGGGAAACCCTGCTGAGTTTGAGACCAGGTGCACAGTAATATATCTGTTCACTCCTGGCACTGATGTTTATGAGTAGAGTCACAAGTAGATAGCAGGTGCAAGCAGCCATCCCAGCTACAGCTCATAAAAAGTAACATACATCATTGCGTTATTGTTACAAACAAGAGCTTTGCGACTTATTGTTGAAGCTGCTGATGTATGAATAGGTGATTGGGATTATCAGCCATGAGTTGAGTTAAAATGTATTTAGCACCTCTATGGTGCCCTTGCCCGGCCTCTGGTGTGCTGCCAAATGGCCCTGGTCAGTCTAGCTGCATGACGACACTCTGCAGATCACAAGGCTTGCTGTTGCTCTCTGTCTGTTCCTCCTTCTCACTCGGAAACAGAGAGACGAACTGTCGGATGGACTCATAGCATAAATATAACCTATCTATATTTACTCTGCTCTGAGGGGGCATGCACACAGTAGCTCAAGGGTGGGCGTGTCTGCAGGGGCTGGGAGTTAAAGGGGGGGTGGGCACTGCCAAAGCCAAAGTGTTGCAAAGGAGAAGCTGACTGTAATCCATTTTGCGATTAACTTCGCAGTACTATGCTAACTTATTATAAATCCTTTAAGCAATCCCAAGCCCAGAGCAAGGAATACTGAACCATAAGAATAGGTCTCTCCTCATCCCTTGATAACATTAGTTCACCAAAATAATAGAGACGAGCAGATAGAGTCAAAGTGACAGCTAAGAAAAAATAATAATAAATAGACCTTGAATCAACTTCTACTTGACTAAGTTAAATTCTAACTCTAGCAGAGCAGCACACTCACAGTGGCAATGCCAACATGCTGATATTTAGTACGTGTAATGATTATTATATTCACAATCTTAGTTTTGCGTGATTGCATGCTAACACACTGATGGGTATTGGACAAACTTTTTTTTGTCCTGATGATAGTGCTGGAAAACTCAGGGGCCAGCACAGTTGTAGAGATAACAATGTGTCTGCCAAATTGCACGGCAACCCTTAACAATAGCTGACAAAACAGTTCACTCATAATCACAGATGTCATCCTCATGAGGGTGCAAAGAGGCGGGGCGGGTTTAATTCAGAATTAAAGTCTGAATAAAAGCAATCTTGTGAATCATCAGCTGATGACCATTTAGCCTCTGGGATCAATGGCCAGTGTTTTGGGGCTTCCAGTGAAGCCAGAGGATGTCTGTGATGTCTCTGCAGACCGAAATGTGACTAGATACATGAGAATGAAAAGACTAATCTCTATAAACAGATAAAAGTCTAAACTGTCGTCAGATGATTGATGATTGAGATGATGAATTAGGTTCTGAGATTGCATTTGCCTGCCTCTTGTTCTCCACACGGACTGTTTACCTACAACTGAAACTCACTCAGACATGACTGATCAATACTAAACAGACTACAAACAGAAACCAGAACACTGTCCCTTGCATACAGACTCTGCATTCATATGCAGATATCTGTTTATAAAGATTAAGATTAAACTGGAGAACATCTGGTGAGCACCTAACACACCAACACTGCTAAAAAAAAAGAAAAAAAAAAAGAAGAAAACATCAACAAGCATTCTGGTGCGAAGATTTTATGGAGCCATCTTTGTAGATTAACCCAAATTTCACCAGCTATGGCACCCTGCAGTGCGGTGCTATTGTTATTCACACTTTTCGTGCCTGGTAAATCACTGACTGAGGTTTGATTAAATAGACGGGGTACTGTGACAGTTGGGGCTTTAATCATGCCTTGTCCCACTGCCCTGATTTGTATGTAGGAGTAAGACTAAAGCATTTCTTCTGTCCAATCTGCTCAAATTATTGAGATTTTCATCGATTTTCCCCTTATTCTTGACAGCATGTCTTGTTCTTGAGTGAAGCTTTCTTTTAAAATCCTCCATTCTGTCTAACACATGTCCCAAGACAGAGTCCCAACACCACCAGCAGCTCCCTGCTGCACTTTATCTACACACATTACTCAATCATACAAATACTGCTTGGACAGCGAGAAGTAAGCCCACGGACCAATCTGTAACACAATACGTTAACAGCTCACCCTCCAAATGGTGTCTCTTTCCTAAAACACTTCGTTTGGATAATAGTAGTAATAACATAACAAAACACATCATGCTGACGGAGCCGGCAAAGAGGTGGCTCCAGAAGGAACCGCAAGCTCTTCACACTCAAGGCTTCGGGACGGGCCAGGGAAACACTTAGTGGCTAGTATACTTTACACTCATTTAATCAAATTCTCCCAGAAGAACGAAGCAGAGGGGAGAAAAAAAAAAAGAGTAGGGGTGTAGGGGAGTAATTACTTCCACGTTAAAACAACACCAAGCCTGCTGGCGATCACGGCGGGTCGACAGTTAACAATGCCCTTACGTAAGTTAGGCGATGAGTTTTTAAGAACTTTTTTGTGTCAAAATCAGAGCCACAGAGGATCGGGCTCTTTGAAGAGCGTGGAGGAGGGTGTGTTCTACGCGGCTATTAAATCTCCCAGTGTTGCTTTAATGGGAACCCTTTGGTAATGAAATAAAAGTTGAGCTGTGATGTCTAGGCTTTGTTGTTTTTGAGGGGAATGGGAGTTTTTCCCCTGAAAAACTGTGCCTGTTTGACTGATGAGGCTTCCTATTATATATTATTATTATATATTTTCCTTAGAAAAGGAAAATGAGGCTATCTTCTGTAAGAATCTAAAAATGACACATGCCATGCACACAAACCAGTGATACACTGATTTAGCCCTTTGGCAAGTTAGCCTGACCGTATGTGTGTGTTTATGCGTGCTTGTGTTTGAGTGTACGAGCTGGTGCATGGTCAGAGAGGTGGAAGGGGAGATGGAGGAAGAGGTCAGGAAAACCGCAGCAGCCAAAGTGAGGAGAACAAAGTGTCACAGGGATCCAGGCCTCGGCCACAGGAATTCTGGGACAAGTGACCTATACTTTACATGCAGGCCAGCCAGCCATATACAGAGCTCTGCCATCACAACATAATAACACAGTAGGCTTTTCTCAGAGAAGAGCACAGAAGGTTAAGACAAAAAAGAAAGACAATGGCTGCTTAAACTAAGAAAGACTAGAAAAATATCTCAGGAAAGTGTCAAACTTTTGCTAGCTTTGCCGTTTTCCACTAACATAATACCATTCAAGGCTTTTAAGCACCAACTTTTAGATCTGGACAGTCTGACGGGCAAATTTGCAACAGTTCAGTTTCATCCCTATAATCTAAGCGCGATATCCAGTTGCCATTGCGCACAGTCTTCCTCCTGATGTGAACAAAATTGCAAACACCAACGCTGGCTGTGCCATCTGTCCGCGTATAGGTTGTAATCATAAGCTTTCCTGTGCTGTGGGCCATTTTTCATTTGTTTTGTGGCTTTTAAAGATGGGGCAGCAAAAGATCTACTTGGTCTGGAAAACCACTTTGCTGTTGAACGCTGGTTTGCTTGTCAGCGTTGTGTGCCAGCAGTGGAACTCTCTTTCTCTGTGTGTCTTACTTTTTGTTTTCAATTTGATCTATATTCTTCCAGCTCGAGTTATATCGGCTTACAAACGTAGAATAAAAATAAGGTCACACAATATCTGTCCGATTTGTATTGCCTCTGTGGGTGTGTCTGTGTGACTCAACCTTGTCAGCAAGGAATGTGTTTTTTTTTTTTTTTCTGGGTTGCTTTAAACAACCAAAATTCTCAAAGAATGGACACTTTCACTTGTTCACACACCCATGGTAATCTGACACTTGACACTTGATCATCTGTGATTCAGGCTGGGCACCAGAGCTTCATGACTGTCACTTGTAGATGAATGAGGCAACTCAGAATACATCTCGTTGCACTAATGCCTTTGCACACCTGTCACTGCGCTAAAGAGACTGCAAAACATATTCAGCGAAAAGGATTATTCACTTCTAGATTCTGATTTCTCGCCCCCTTTGACAGAGAGATCACAGGTTACAGTCTGCTTTAGGGTTTCTTGGACCATCCAGCAGCTTTCTCAATGGCACTCCAGCAGAGCAAATGGATGCCAGCATGGGATTAAATCAAGATTTTTAGCCCCGTATTTAATGTTGCTGTGGGCTTTGAGGGAAACCTTTCCAACCCTAAGCTGTGTCAGTCCTCAGAGCTGTCAGTTGTGCTTGCAATGTGTTCTCAAAATAGCCTCTGAATGGTGGGTATGGTGAGTTTATTTGCAGTAGGCTTAAAGTGAAAAACAGCAGCCTTAAGCAACCTCATGCAGCCCTGATCTAAACCAATGTGTCCACAATAATAGGTGTTTTAATCTAGTCATGAAAAACTTTTATTTTTAGTTTTTTTTTATAATCTTATCATTCTTTATTGTGGAATATATCACTATAATAATCCTATAATCACTATGTACAAGTGAAGTCGAGGATGCGTTGTTTACCACTGGTGGTCCTACCTTGTGTGGAGCTTTGAGCAGCCGGTGGACGCCTGCTAACTGGTTGATTAGTGGGATATCCTCCCTGAAGGTGTACAGCGGTGGTCTCGTCGGTTCTGGAAAATTCGTGCTGTTAAACGGATCGGTGTCATCTAAAAACTGAACCCTGCAGATAAACGTGGCCATGGTGCATCCATGCAAGTGGCTCCTCTGAGGGTGGGGGGGCGGTCAGTCCGGTTTAATGAGAAGCCAGTACCGGCTATATAGCTCTGCTCGCTGTGCGCTCCTCCCGTGGTAACGACAACAAACCCGGGTCGCCAAGTGCGCCCTGTGCGCAGTCCTGTCTACTCCCGCAGGACCAGGGTGAGAGGAGGGGAAGAGTGCTGGAAGCCGAAAAGGTGGCACAAGAAACCGGGTAGTATCTTGTCTCGTCTCCTCGCTTTTGGTTGCTTGATGTTTGATGCCGCTGTGTTATTCTCGGAGAGGCAGGTGGCCAGTGATAAGGGACTGGAGGAGGCAGGCGGACTCCAGCGTGCTGCCGGATGTGTGAAGGATCAGCGCAGCTTGGGGACAGCCGGTCTGTCTGTCTGAGTCTCAGTAAATCCACCCCTCCTCCCCCCCATATCTATTTTCCCCCTCTGCCTCATCTCTCACTGCCTTCAGCTTAGTAGTGGCTTCCTATATGAGAATGATCTACTCTAATCCTACAAGAAATATATTTAGAATCTATGAAATGTGAAATGATCTAAAGTGCCAGTGGAACATTACAGAAAATTTGACATCATAGGCTTAATATACCTTGAAACAATCATAATAATAATAATAACTAGGGTATTTAATACAAATCATCAGGGGTGACACTGTTAAATAATGCGGTCAAAGTTGATATATAAAGTTTACACACTCCAAGTACATACTTGATACAGGACTGAATATTTGCTGTCAAGAGTTTTGCTGGAAGTTAAAACACAATCTTGACCAATCGTGACATCTTGTGGCCAAAATGTTGAAATGCAGGTCGTCAGTGCTACAAAATCTAATACTGTAACTTAGACAAAACAAAAACAAATAAAACTTTTCTACATCCATCCATTATCTCTAACTTATCCTTATCAGAGTCACGGTGGGCCTATCCCAGCTGACTTTGGGCGTGAGGCAGGGTACAACCATGGACAAGTTGCCAGCTCATCACAGAACACGCAGAGACAAACAATTATTCACAATCACATTCACACCTTATGGGCACCTTTGTGCTGCCCTATCTTTTCGACAGTACAAAATTATTGTTAAATACTGCAGGTGCAGGAGTTCCTATATAAGAGTACATTTATATTTATTTGCCGTACGGTACGACATACAACTGCCACAAGAACTATCAACTTCTGTATAAACATCCATTCAATTCAGTTTGGATGCAGCTGCAAGAAGTTATGTATAAAAAGAAACGCTGAGGTTAGAAAACAGTAATTTTGTGACACAAGACTGTAAAACAAAATAATTATACTCCAAGACGTTTTCTTTTGTTGTAGACCCTGTCTCCAAACTTTATCCCTCTAGTGTATATACACTGAGCATAACATTATGATCACCCGCCTAATATTCTATAGGTCCCCCATTTTTGCTGCCAAAACAACCTTTGCCCATTAAAGCACTCCACTAGACCTCTAAAGGTGTGGTGTGGTTTCTGGCACCAAGAAGTGAGTAGTAGATCCTTCATGTCCTGTAGGTTGCAAGGTGGGGCCTCCATGGATCGGACACATCCCTAAGATGCTTTTATTGGGTCGAGATCTGGTAAACACCATGAAATCATTGTTATGTTCCTCAAATCATGTCTGCACCATTTTTGCTTTGTGGCAGGGAGCATTATCCTGCTGAAAGAGGCCGCTGCCATCAGGGAATACTGCTGCCAAGAAAGAGTGTACATGGTCTGCAACAAGGCTTGGCAGGACCCAAGGTTTCCCAGCAGAACATTGCCCAAAGCATCGCACTGCATCCAGCTTACCTTTTCCCAATAGTGCATCCTGCTTCCATGTGTTCCCCAGGTAAGTGACACATATACATCCCAAAGAGCTGCAGTTTTGGAAATGCTCTCACCCAATCATCAAGCCATCACAATTTGGTCCCTGTCAAAGTCACTCAAATCCTCATGCTTGCCCATTTTCCTGCTTCTAACATCAACTTTGAGGAGAAAAAGCTCACTTCATACCTATATATCCCACCCACTGACAGGTACAGTGAATAACACTGATTATCTCATTATAATGGCACCTGTCATAATGTTATGGCTGATCAGTGTAGACTGGGAACAAGAACTCTTTTAAAAGATTAGCTCTTTGTTACCACTGGAGGGCAGAAATCCACTTCTTTGAACACTGTTAAATCTAGAGGAAAAACATGTTACCCTTAAGTGATGCACGTGCTTGTAAAGTGTGTACATCACTGTCACAGTGTACAAGTTAATAACTAGTTGTAAAATAAAGAATAAAGTACAAAGATTTCTTCCCACACCCTAAGAAACACTCACTGCATGTTCTCTTATCTTTAGCTTTGTAGCATTCTCCTGCATGATTATGCATTACCAGCCTTAGTTAATGTAGGCATGTGGTAATCCCTAACTATAAATCCCCATCTTGAAGTTGAATAAACCCTCCCCTTTTTTCCGGTAGTCCTGGTCTTAAGGGTTCAATGATTCCTGAATCTTCCCTTTATGTAATAAAACAGTAGCTTTAAATTGTAACATGATATATTACATGGAAGGACATGCACTGTTTGTGTCATTCTGACTGATCCCGCAATGTCACAGTCACAGAGACAATGGACTGCATACTGAGACTGTTAATCAGCTGTGCCAAAGTGGAACAAGGGCCAAGTAGCATTGAAACTCTCCACAGAGAAAGGCTCTCTGACATTTTTGATGTGAAGACTGGGTTAACACCACAGACACCATGAAAATAGGTTTGGAAAAGCCCAAACCTGGACTCGGAGAAAAGATCCCCTCTAATGTGGACCTGGGGAAGATGAGGGGGGGAGGCCAATATCTGCTCACCTGGGTTGGACTTGGCAATGTCTGAATGTGTTCTCAACTGCGTCAAAGAGATGGGGAAAGTACAATATTAAATGAGTGTGTCTTCCAGTGAAATCTTCAGAAAATACTGTAAAACTGTTTGCAAATAATACATTGTAATAATGTCTCTTTCTTTGAAAAAAAATCCAAATTAAACTGACTATGTAAATACATTTCCCAGAAAAGCATTTTGTTCATAATGTATCACTTCTGTGATACATTATGAACAAAATGCTGTGTCAGTGTTTTTGCTACAGACACAGCATTATGGTGTGACTTATCTGATTCTGGTGTTACTTAATATGAGATAAATATGTATTGAGCAAACTCACTCCATCATCCAAAGCGGCAGTATAAAACAATGAGGCATTATTATGAGTTTACAGCACTACCTACTCTTAAAGTGATTTAGGTTAAATATTAACTCACAGAGGTGTAGTCCTGGAGGTGTATAAAGCTAAAATGTCCATTTTAAAGCAACAAACTACTGATGCGTTTAACCACTGCACATAGAAATTTTTGAAGTAGGAAGTTTTGTTGTTTGTAATTTTCCATTTAGTTATAGATTAGCAGGTTAAATGTAAACTGTTTATTGATAGGATGGTCTAAGAATCAACAGATCCCAGTACAGTACATATAATATTGATAATATTGTATTCTATTACTTTTAATACATAGAGTAAAATGAGCTTCCATGTAAGGTTGCTCGGTTCAGTTTCTAGCTATCTGGTGACACCTCAAGTTGTATTTTTGTCAATAAAATTTGTACATATTGTGATTTTTTTGCTGATCTTTTTGCTAGTCTGTGGCTTGTCCTTGTTTCACGTCACGAGAATGGGTCGTATGGCTCAGGTCACACTCGACAACACTTGACATATTAATGTTGTACAGATTGTAAAGCCCCCTAAGGCACAACAAAGCTGCGTATATAAATAAGCTGTGTATATAAATACAATTCAGCTTGACTTAAATGAATATAAAATAAATCATTAAAACAAGACGAGAGTCACAGACATGATAGCTGATAGATCTGTGAGACTACTTGGGCATAGATGTACTAAATGCTAACATGCAGATCTTTTACTGATATAACATTCACAACCATCACTGTATGTTAGTATTTTAATATTTACTTTAAAAAATATATTTTGACTGAGGATGGTGCAAGGTGTCAAGCAATTCATCCAGTAGGCGATGTGAATGTCTCAAATTTCAGGTTAATTTCTTGTAGTCTGACTCACACTGAGGCAGTCACTGACCATATGAAACCTCTAACAAAGCTCATACAAGATGTTTAAAAAGAAATCACACAAGTAAATGAGATATAAGTAAAAGAGAATGTAAGACAACATAAAATAGCACAGTTAAAATAACAGAAAATATTGAAAATAGAATAAAATTAAATAAACTGGACTGATTTGTACACTACTAATACTATGGGTCAGCTGAGACTTTGTCTTGAACTTGCTGGTGGAATTTCCCAACACCTTTTGTGTTACTGATGTCCAAGTGCTTTTCAGGAGAGAGTATATATTAATCTTGAGTGGTTAATGTTTAGCTTGTCTTACTACTGAGAATTTCAGTGAAGCGGCTAACAATCTGTAGTTGATGTGGGCCAATAACCCCGACTCCAAACAGGCCAACCAGATGGTCAAAATTACCTCAAGAATTTAAAATTATTCATAAGTTTCACAATTTAATGTGTGCTTCAATTTTTCCAGAGAAGCGATTTTAGATCCCTGCTATCTAGAAAAGTCCTG
Organism: Larimichthys crocea; assembly: GCF_000972845.2. NCBI lineage: Eukaryota > Metazoa > Chordata > Actinopteri > Sciaenidae > Larimichthys > Larimichthys crocea. The sequence continues at coordinate 45,109,307 of NC_040023.1, read as the reverse complement.
ATAGCAGACTGAACTTTCAGCCTCGAGACTAATCCACCCACAGCGCCATGCATGATAACGAAGACAAAAATATCTCTTATTGCTTCCTTTTGTTTATATGTGATGTTAGATGTTAAAAGATAAACTCCTCCGATGTTCTTACTTGAGTTTAATACAACACAAATGTGTCGACAGAGAATCATGTAACCTATAATCACAGTACCAGACAGACAATATGTGGGTATTACTCAGGAACATCAACAAGGTCGACATCTTATCGTTACCTCAGGTCAATGCACGAATCCAAACAACCCTTTATGATCCTAAATTTCACATGACGTTGAAGTTTTGAAGAGATTAATAACTGTATGAAATGAACAGGGAAGATAGTTTATACAGAATAATGCATAAAGGTTAAGATGAGGAAATGTATACTTAGTAACTAAACTTCCAGTTTTCTAAGCTTATCTTAATGTGTTCCCAGGTGCTTTTATGATCCCTTTTCTTATCCTGCTCATCCTCACCCACTGTACCTGGAGTTTACCATCAACGCCAACGCCTTAGCAAAGGAAATTAAGTTGTTTGGACTGCGATTAAAACTTGACAGCAGTTAATGAGCGTATGCAGAATTGATTTTTGTCTTTTTGTTTCTTGTTGTCTCATTTTGAATTAAGTCATCGCTGATTAGTTAGCGTTCATTAGTGTTCTCATTGGTTGTAGTTAGAATTCGTCAATGCTTTGCACTACTACGAGCATCCATTAATACCTATCTGAGTCTGACAGGTAAAAAGCATGTTTTCCCCATCTATTGTAGGTATTACCTCAATGACTGTCTCATTCTTAGTGGGCATGTATTACAACAGCCCCTGCTATAGAGCCATGATCCTCTTATGATCCAGTCAAACAATTTGATTTCCCACTACCTGAATGTCTAGTGTCTAGTTTCCCCCTGCTTCCTATGTGAAGCTGTTCTAAGGTATAGCCACTAAAGGAGTCTGTACCTCAGCTACTTACCAGACGGACATAAAATTGATCTTCTCTCGCTCTCAGAAAGAAGGCTGATATTCCAAAATATTGAAACTCCACCCTTTAAATTGAGTTTTAGGGAAATATGTTTGCAATTTTGACACTACGCTGACAAAAGATTTCACCATGAGCAATAGAAATATGAATATCAGTTATTTGAAGACAATATGATGTTGAGCTAGATGAATTGGTGAACCAATCAAGGTGGTTGGAGGTGGTGCAGGAGTTCAAGTGTTCTACTCCTTCCCCGTGACTACTAGAGGTCTCATCTCATTCTCCAGCTTCAACCCAGTTCAGTAAGTACATTCTGTGTAATCGCTGAACATGTTAGACATCTAATCTCGTCAGTCCAGATAAGCTGATTTAAGTGCCATGAGGTGTATATTTCGTATATTATTTCATGCTCTGTTCTAGTGTTTTTTTCTCTAAAAAATAAAATGTTTTACTTTGCCAAAATGTAGAATAAAATTCTATTATATATATTTTTTAAATGTTTTCAAGCAAAAATTATATGCAGGATCATCATCTACATTATTTATGGATATAAATGTGTCTATGCTACAACTGTTATCTTGGCTTCCAGGCAGAAGAGCAGTTTGATGACTGCCTTATTGATTATGTGCATGGAATATTACATCGATCTATCTCAGTTAATTAAGACAAAACTCAGTCTCATGGCTAAATGTCAAATGTCAGAGTGTGGACAGTTTTTTAGTCACTCTCAGTTCTTAATTTTCCTCTTTTAGAAACATCATGAAGCTGCTGAATGCATTTCAACCAGCTAAGGGGATCATCACAAAGGGGAATTGTGATAAATGCTGCAAAGCCTCAACAGTACTGGCTCAGAGTCAGAGGTCATTCAGGCTTTAGCACCTGAGGAATTTTCTCAGTGACATATTTTTTTGAGGCATAATGATGATTTTGTTCATCATCAAAACATTTTAATTTTTCTGTAAACAAGTTTGGTTGAAGTGATTTAGCTTGAGATTGTTTAACATACTGTGTTTTGAGCTCTGTAAAACAGATAGGAACTAATTCTCTAGGTTTGTCACCACAGGCTGCCCCCTTCACCTTTCACTTTGTTTTAACATTATCATTTGACACAGTGCTTGACTGATTACAGACACTTTTACCATGTCACATGCCCACTTGGGTTAATGAAGCATATAATATATACACAATACATATTTATTCTGAAGGGTGGAAATGACACTGGCACCAAAGGGACAGACGCTGATTGAAAATAAATAAATTATACCATTTGCAGTTTCATTAAATCTGTTGTGTATCTGAATCTGTTGAAATTCATATGGTGTATCAACATTTATACTGTATATACTGGATCTATAATATGACATATGATATCTGTTCATTTTAATGTAAAGAAAACAACTAAAGAAAGTTTCATCAATGTCTTAAATGTATTGCTTACTCTATGACAAATATGACTGCACATACTTACTGAACTAGATAGGACTCTATCTTTACAAGATAAGATATTTCTGGCCAAGTGATGCACATACAGCACAAGTATTTTTATGTACATCCTGAATGAAACTCCAGATAGGACTCCTATACATTTCCAACATATGCCACTCTGTAAAACACTTTTATACGTCTTTGTTTAGTTAATAATTGTATTACAGAGGACACTGATAAGGTTTATATGCACTCTGACTTGCTTAACAATTACACTGCAGAAGAAGAGGCCATGATACGAGTGGGGAAAAAAAACACTTACCTTAGTCTGTGACTTTTTGATGATTACTGTACACATTAACATGAAACAAAACATGGTCCAACATTTACATTTCAAGTTTTTAGAGGGCATGGACCAAATGTGCTTTTATAAAATGATATGTGTGCACATCTCTATGCAATAAAACAATTTGATTTCTCAAGGTCTATAAAAGGTGTGACCTGATAGCTGAGATAAGTGGATGGAAAATGTGATGTATCCGATCATGAAGCGTTTCATACACCTCAAACAAACTAACACAAAAGCTGTAGTTGTCATGTTTTTAATGCCATTAAAAACATGACAACAACCAACACAACGCTGATTTTTTTTTATTATTATTATTTAAATTGTGCTTTTAAATATACTGTAAATAAAGGCCAAATTTGTTTACATCAAATCACATTGTATTAGTTCTCTCACAAACACATTTTTTTCAGTGATTAAATGTCAGTGATGGCACCTCATGTGATGTATTAACCATTATCATGAAGGTTTTAAACTTGCTGACATCACATAATGCAACACAGACTATAATGAGCTACTGATAACTGCAGGTTAGGTGCCATAGGTCACAGTAAATATCTCAGTGCCCCTTCCTAGGAAGCACAGTCGGAGTAAAGGACTCAGAGAGAGACAGTCCACAGAGGAGATTGTGGTTGCAAGGACACAGTATTGACGCTTTGCAGAAAAGTAGCAAAAGGGAGACTCAACTGCAACAGTTATAATTTCAGTACCTGAGTTTATAAGACGCCACCATGAAGCTGAAGCTGAAGTTTCCAAACCCAGGACTGGATGACCGGATCCCCTCTCATGAGGACCTGGAGAGGATGGAGAAGGAGGAGGCAGGGGACAGACCCAAATGGGACAACAAAGCCCAGTATCTGCTAACATGTGTGGGCTTTTGTGTAGGACTTGGCAATGTTTGGAGGTTCCCTTACCTGTGTCAGAGCCATGGAGGAGGTAAGATGGGATGCTCTGTTTGTAAACTAACATTGTATGTAACCTCAGTTAATACAATGGATTGTACTGTAAGACATAACATTATATATTTAGAAGGATTTATTTGCTAAAACTGAATTTCTAACTATTACCATCTTTTCACAGAATTGTGGGTGTTTTGCAAAGTGTTGTGCACTGAGATAGCTTGCAGTATTTGTACTATTACACGCAGTCAGACTACTTTCACACCAGTTTTCTCCAGAGATAATTTTGTTCTCTAACTAGCATAAAAATGGCAGAAATGCCTGTTTGTCCTAGACCTTAAAAGTTTCAAATCAATCAATGAATCCATATAAATTAGTCTACTAACTGCAATAATATCTAAAAGCAATTTTTTCCAACAAAACTGTTGGAAAAACTTTATTTTCTTTTACTTTCTTTAACTTTGTTAAAGTGAATGTGTGAGTCTTATTAGCATTCAAGTAGTACCTAGTGTAGATAATAAAACATTTACAATCCTTTTACAGTTTACCATATCTTTATAGAAACCATTTTGTGAATGAAGTCCACAGCTGAGTATTTATCTCATGTTTATTAAAGTACTGATAAAAATGAATCACTCCCGATATTATAATGTGTATTATATTGTACCCATAGGAGCATTTATGATTCCGTTCCTTATCCTGCTGGTCCTGGAGGGAATCCCACTGCTGCACCTGGAGTTTGCGATAGGGCAGCGCCTGAGGAAAGGCAGCGTGGGAGTATGGAGATCAATCAATCCACACTTGACGGGAGTTGGTGGGTTAAAAAACAAGCACGCATATTAGGTTGTGTATTTCTCTTTAAGCCATGTTAGTGGCATATTGATTCAGGGATAGCAATAATGTCTAGATCGAGATCTAAAATGACATTAGTGGTCCCCTGCACCACGATCAAGTTCATGTTTGAACTTTGGTACAGACATGTCCCTCATGGGATAAACTGTAATCGCTTTAATGATGTCTTAAGTTTTCTGTTCTAGCGCCATCATCAGGTCACTTGCCAATACCTGCAAAAACAATGGCATTCCTATCAATTTCAGTTATTTTTGTGTTTGGTGCTAATTAGTAAATGTTCACATGCCAATATGTTAAACTAAGATACTAAACATGATCAACATTACTACTGCTTAACATCATCATGTTAGTGTGCAGCATTTAGCACTTCTGTAGCACAGACCTGCTAGAAAGATATTAAAAGATCAATTCTTTCATTTTGTTACAGGTATAGCTTCCTTGTTTGTCTCATTTTTGGTGGGCGTGTACTACAACACCATCATGGCCTGGATCATGTGGTATCTCTTCAACTCTTTTCAGAGTCCTCTGCCTTGGAGCCAATGTCCTCTCAATGCTAACAAGACAGGTATGCCTTCTGTATATCAAGACAGCAGTCAGGGAGGCTAAAAAAAAAACTTTCTTTCTAAGGTTTATTTGTCTTTTGCAGGTCTAGTGGAGGAGTGCACTCGGAGCAGCACTGTCGACTACTTCTGGTACAGAGAGACTTTGAACACTTCAACATCTATCAATGAGTCTGGAGGTCTCCAGTGGTGGATTGTGCTGGCTCTGATAGCTGCCTGGACTGTGCTCTACGTTTGCTGTATCCGGGGGATAGAGACCAGTGGAAAGGTTACATAACATCTGAGTGATCCATTATGGAAATGATGCCTGATTTGGAGTGTTAATGTTCATCTTTGGCTCATTTTATTGTTCTTTCATTTCTCAGGCTGTCTACATCACCTCAACTCTGCCGTACCTGGTGCTTACTATCTTCCTCATCAGAGGACTGACTCTGAAAGGATCTGTGGACGGAATTAAGTTCCTCTTCACACCAGATGTAAGCACATCGATTTCTTTATCATCCACTTAATTTTTATGGTTCCCACACAACTCCCCGTCTCCTGGTTTTATAATGAGTCCTAGAAGATCAGCCCACAATAATTATTAACAATGGCTGGTATGGCCGGGACAGTATTAGGCAATGTTTACTGCCAGTTTTAAAGAGCAGAAATATCACAACAGGAAGTAATTTGCAGAGGAATCTAAGCTTAGCTTTACAATAAATATGTTAATAATAATGTCTTTACTCATTTAGGTGAATGAATTACTGAATCCGCAAACCTGGTTGGATGCAGGTGCTCAGGTTTTCTACTCCTTCTCCTTGGCTTTTGGAGGTCTCATCTCTTTCTCCAGTTACAACTCTGTTCAGTGAGTAACTGCGCAGACTTCGTAGTCATACACTGAACCTCCTTTTGGACAGTTCTCCTCACATGATCATAATTTCCTTGTAGCAACAACTGTGAGCAGGATGCTGTTCTCATCTCCATCATCAATGGCTGCACCTCAGTGTACTCTGCAACGGTTATCTACTCCATCATCGGCTTCAGGGCCACGCAAAATTTTGATGACTGCATGGGAGAGTGAGTTTCAAATTGCTCAAAAGAGGCCTTAAAAAAACAAAGAAACTGGGATTCAGTTATACCAGGTTAAACTCATTTCACTGTGGTTTTCTTTTGTAGTAACATCTTGAAGCTGATGGATGCCTTCAACTATCCTGAAAACAACATCACAGACAGCAACTATGATGAAGTTTTGATCCACCTGAACCAGACAAGTCCAGATATCATTCAAGGATTGCAACTGAAGACCTGTAACCTACAGTCTTTCCTCAGTCAGGTCCGTCGATAACATAACATAACAACATATGAATATTTTAACACTGTTACTAATTCAGTTATTAGTAAGAATATAACAAATGTTAGTCACACTGACACGAGGGTCAGCGGTTGAAATTGGTGTATACTCTCTCAGGGTGTGGAGGGAACAGGTCTGGCCTTCATCGTGTTCACAGAAGCCATCATCAAGATGCCTGTTTCTCCTCTCTGGTCTGTCCTCTTCTTTGTCATGCTCTTCTGCCTCGGCCTCTCGACTATGTTTGGCAACATCGAGGGAGTGGTGGTTCCTCTGCAGGACCTCAAATTGTTGCCCAAAACATTGCCCAAAGAAATCTTCTGTGGTAATTTTCTGAAATACAAATACGAATTACTTTTTCACGCTGGTATTAGAAAATATGATCTAGAGATATGAGTGTAACCAGTGTTTTGTTTGGTTTTTTAGGTCTGACTTGCTTAATATCATTCGCTTTGGGGCTCATATTTGCCCAGCGCTCTGGAAACCACTGGCTAGGTCTTTTTGACAACTTTGCTGGCTCTATCCCCCTTTTGGTTATCGGATTCTGCGAAATGATCTCTGTCATCTACATCTATGGCGTAGATAGGTGAGTCTATCGAAGGTTGTTTTTCTTATTATCTAAAGGTAATGGCTTTTTAGTTAGTGATGTATTAGAAAATGTTAACATGCACAGAGCCACTAGCGTTCCTGTAGTCTTGACTCTTTGTGTTATTGTTGTCATATACGCATGTCTTAGAAACAGTTGCTTGAAACCAGGCAGGATATAACAGAGAATTGTGTTTTGACCTTGGAACAGAGATAATGAGTCATCATAGGGGAGATAAAGAAATACAATGTATCTTGTTGTGTAACAAGATCATGGTAAGAAATGTGAAAAATGTGTTTTTCTAGACATTTCAACAATGCCGGTACAAAGTGTGTAAAAATGTTATGTAAGCTGTTTCCAGTGTTTATTAATTATTTTAGGACACAAGGTTAGGTTTTAGACAACAGAAACTGAGTGGAGTTTCACTTGACATGACATGTTGTGTAGCTCACGTGCTGAACACGCACAGAGCCACACATGCTGCTTTATTTACTGTAGCTAATAAAAGTACAAGGTCGTCTTTTATGGATGCTTTCATATACACTCAGCTGACATTATGTTTCCCTCTTATTGCTTCCAAACAGGTTTAACAAGGACATTGAGTTTATGATTGGCCACAAACCCAATATTTTCTGGCAGGTGTCATGGAGGGTGATTAGTCCACTTATTATGGTCTTCATCCTGATTTTCTACTTTGTAACTCAAGTCACCGAGATTCCCACATATTTGGTTTGGGATCAGGAGTCGGTAAGTGTGTTTTTTTTACGTCCACTTTGGCATAATTCCCCACTAAATGTATTTCTATTATTATTACCTGTTAATTAATGGTTATAAAACAAACCTTCATCATTACCAACCTCTTTCGTGTCATAACACTTTCCTTGATTCTGGCCATAGCCGGTGTTCCCCACTCTCGATGAACGTCCATATCCTTCTTGGATCAACGTCATCATCTTCATCCTGGCTGGAGTTCCCAGTTTAGTTATCCCATTGTTTGCCATCTTCAAATTCATCCAGAGGAAATGCTGCAAGCAGGAGGGCTATCGTGACTCAGTGGACACTATCTCTGCCAAAATACAAATGAGTGAGAAAGGGAATTTTTAGAAATCTTTTACTTTGAATATTTAATGTTTTAAATTAAATGTAATGCTCATTTTACTGTTGCTTGTATATTACATTTGTGCTTTTTTTTCCTTTTCTTTACAATGATAAAAGTGTAATGGCTAGTGACTGTAAAATGTAGAGGTAAATTTGGAAGTATGTTATTTTGGAAAAGAAAGTAATTATTATTGCTGTTCGAACTACTGTAATATTCATTTTTTTGTTGTGAAATATTTTACCTGAAAGTGTATGTTGTACATTAAAAAAATTGTTAGACATTTTGGGGGATGGGCTTGTTCAATTTCTTGCTGAGAGTTAGATTGGTCAGTACCCTGAATATTAATCTGCAGCATAAAACAAGAAACAGCTGACCTGGCTATGTTCAATGGTTAATAATAATAATAATAATAATAATAATAATAATAATAATATTCTCCCTACAAGTACCTCTAGAGCTCGCTTTTTACCACATATCTAATTTATTTAATTTGGAAAGAAACTTAAATCATAATTTGTGAGCCGTTTCCACTGTTTATGCCAAGCCAGGCTAACCATCTATTAGTTGTAGCTATTCATATTCAGCACACAAACATGAGAATGGAGAGAATCTGTCTAATCTGATGTTCAATATTTACAAAAAATCGAACTATTCTTTTAATATTGTATAATAAGGATCCCCTTTTATATATATTGTATAAAATTGGGCTGCATATTAAACTGAGCCTACAATAGGTAGCCTATAGTGCTAGCTCTAATTATTGCACAAGGGTTCATGAGTCACCTGTCATCAATGATGTGGAAATTATGCCTATTATTATCAATATCACAGATTATTATTCTTCTTATTATTATTTATGAATAGGCTCATTTATTTAATAATATGTTTAATTTACGAATGTGTATTTCCAGAAATATTTAAATCGAAGATAAAAAAAAACAATTAAGCAAACAAATAATTTGAATATTTAGTAAATAATTTTCAATGCAGGCACTAATTCTTTTTTAAACATTTGACATGCTGTATGTCTTAGATTCGTAATACATCAGTGCTTTTTAGCCCACTTCTGTGTTATTTCCAATGGGTTTTGAACATATTATGGAAGGCAGTTGTAAAGTTAAAGGATCAGTGTGTGTGGATTCACTGGCATCTAGTGATGTACTTCCAGATTGCAACCCAAACATGAGAAACTATGGTGGCATGAGAAATGCGAACTAGAGCCAAACCGTTTGGTTTGTCCATCCTGAGCCACTGTGGAAATATGGTGGTTTAACGTGGTGGACATTGTAGAAGACGATAAAAAGAAAAAAGGCTCCTTCTAAGGTAACAAAAACATAGCTTTCAGGTGATTCATAAATCATAGGGATGAATATTACTTTATATAACATTTCTGTTATATTCTGTAAATAGAGCACCCTAAATTTTACACACTGGACTTTTAAGTTAATAAAAAAATGTAAAAGTTACTAGCATTTTTAGGATTTTGCCTGACAGTACTTACAGTGAGGCTCATTTGAATTTTGTTAAACCAATGAAACTGCTCATTGAGCAGATGGACTGACAACTGAAGGACAGTAAAGTATGTTGACTACTGATGGTACAACTGTCCATATTTACGATAGCACTCTGAAACTGGGGGTGCTAAAATTGGAAAAAATACCAATGTGCAGATATAGAATTGTCAACCAGTAATCTAGAGTACTATTTTTTTTTTCCTAACAAGGGGAGGGGGATCAGGGGGCCAAGAGTACAAAACACGGTACAAATGTACAATGTGTACCGACTAATCTACGGACGCCATCAGATAAAGTAAAAGATCATAAACTTTCAACATGAATGCTCTCCATGTGGACATCCATGTGCATAGACTGACCCCAATGCTTTAACTGTTGTAGATACTATACCTCTGCCTCAGTGCACATGTGCTCACCATGAGACTGGTACTCCCTAACCCAGGACTGGAACTCCGGATCCCTAACCATGAGGATCTGGAGAAGATGGAAAAAGAGGAGGCCGAGGACAGGCCCAAGTGGGACAACAAAGTCCAATACGTCTTAACGTGTGTGGGTTTTTGCATTGGGCTCGGTAATGTGTGGAGATTCCCTTACTTGTGTCAAAGTCATGGAGGAGGTAAGTTCAGATGAAAAAGGTCAATGGACGTCTGTGGTTAAAATGTCAAGTAAATTATTGTCAATGGGTTTTTATTGCAGTTTATGGCCTTGTCATTTATGTTTTTGTCTGAGAGACATTTTACAGTGCAGAATTTACATTAGGTTTATGGGGGTTGAGACCAACACTATTCCCAAATATCTAAACAGTAAACTTAACTATTTATCTTTAAAGTAAATCACTAGTTAAATATATCACTCATTCTTGGCTACAAGAGAGTGGTGTAAAATTACCATAAAGTTACATTAATCATTCTCAAGAGTATGAGGTCTTCTGAAGTAAGGACTAACCTTTGAAACGACACGTGAGTTGTAGACACTGGGACAGCTGTATATTGTTCAATTTGAAAATGAATGTTATGCAAACACATCTGTGTGAAGTGGGTCATTGTTATTCTTTAGGAATGCTGCAGAATGAGCCACAGGGGATGGGACAGATTCCAAAGAATGCATATTTTAATTCATAATCTATTGTTTTTCTGTCACTTGTTACTAAGCGGTTGAAACTCATACAGTTCAAACAAACTGTCCATGACATCATCCACAGTAATGTGACAATACAGACTAATACAAAACAACACCAATGTTGTGTTTGGAAACTGCATTTTATTTTCTGTATATAAATAAAAACTCACGAAATTCTATTGAAACATCTGTAAATAGTGTAAGTAAAACTTTACCTATTCACAGCATTATATAACAACAAATCTGCTGTAAGTGCATACTGTAGTTATTACATAACTGCAATTTGTCTATTTGTTATCAGCAACCTTCCTTCTATTTATTAATGATATACAGAGTACATGCAATATTTCCACCTTGCCAGCATCCTCATAGTAGTCATCTATAAATCATCATATTAATTAAACATATTTTGTCCAAAATATTTCACAAGAAAACATTGTGTTATAGTGATATAGAACCCCAGCTCTTCATTTAACGGACTTTGGGTCTGTTCTTGACTACTTTAATCTGACCTGAGAAATGTTTATGATGTTTAACATCTTCACTTTTTTAATCCTTAATCTAGCATGGTTAAAATATATGGCTATGGCTAAAGTATATAGATGAGTACCTCTTCCTGACATGGCAATTATAATCACTTATCGCATCTTATATTATATCTTACTTTCCAGGTGCCTTTTTGATTCCCTACTTGATCCTGCTGGTGCTGGAAGGGTTGCCTCTCTTGCTGCTGGAGTTTGCTATCGGCCAGCGTCTCAGGCAAGGCAGTGTTGGAGTGTGGAGGGCCATCAGCCCTTATCTGACTGGTGTTGGTAGGTAAAATAGGACAATTTACCCAAAGCAGAGGTTAGAAGAAAAGCCTTGGTGCCACAGCAACACAAAGCTGGCTCCCTGTTAGTGTGATATCAATGAATGATTTTGTCCTACTCAGGTATAGCCTCCATGCTGGTTTCCTTTTTGATTGGACTGTACTACAACACCTTGGTAGCCTGGATCCTGTGGTATCTCTTCAATTCCTTTCAAAGCCCTCTGCCTTGGACTCAGTGTCCCCTCAATGAAAATGGGACAGGTATTTAAACATACACACATTTTACACATGCATTCCCAAGTACCAAAATTGCATCATTGTTTGTGTATGTTGGTCGTCCCTTTAGGATATGTACCAGAGTGCCAACAGAGCTCCACTGTGGATTACTACTTTTACAGAGTCACTCTGAACAGTACAACCTCTATAGAGGACTCTGGAGGTATTCACTGGCCTATGGTAGTCTGCCTGCTAGCTGCCTGGACAGTCATCGCTATATGCTGCATAAGAGGCATCAGCACATCAGGCAAGGTTTGTTGAACCTACAGTGACGTGACCATCAAGTTTGGGTGTTGTATTTCGATTGTAAAACTTCCAATAGAGCAGGACACAGCCACAAGCGTTAACCGATACTGATCGTATCCGGGGCCAACATCCTCAGAGCAGGGGATACTACGATTTCTTTAGGTAACCGAAAAGGCCTCAAAAGGATGTAGTATGAAATGTCCCACTGCTTTGGAAGTAATACTCTGTTGCTACTGTAAATAGCAAACTCGTTAGCTATACATGCTAATATATAAATATGTTGGAGGAGATAGAAACTTCTGAATCCATGCCACATACTGCTCTTGTATTTTCGGCTTTAGAGATGTTAAAAAAAGTACCCACCTTTCAGACTGTTCAGATCCAGGGTATCTCCTCCAATCCAAAACTTGACAGAAGGACGTCTCTGCTTACAGTTTCCAAGCTGTGACTGGACAATTGATATTTGGGGAAGGGTATACAAATGGTCAGTTATGATACACTACTAATGCAATCTAAAGTCCATTATCTATTGTTCCATTTTTTTTTCTGTCATGACCTAAGGCGGTGTATGTCACAGCCATTCTGCCTTACATAGTGCTGGCCATCTTCCTGATCCGAGGACTGACTCTCAAAGGTGCCCTGAGTGGCATAAAGTTCCTCTTCACACCAGACGTATGTTTCAAATTTCAGTCATAAAGAAAAGACAGTTTTACAGCAGATCTCAAAGCCACATCACGCTGTATGGTTTACACTTCCAGGTGGATGAGTTGATGAACCCAACTACTTGGTTGGATGCAGGTGCCCAGGTCTTTTATGCATTTGGTTTGGCATGGGGAGGCCTCATCTCCTTCTCAAGCTACAACCCTGTTCAGTAAGAGGCATTTAAAAAAACCTGTGGTGTTTCTTAAATTGCAGTTCAAGTCTCATTTTGCTAAATTTGATTGAAAAAAACATACTACCGATTCTTAGACCCAGAGTCAATGTGCGTGTCTCTCTCTTTTTTTTTTTTTGTTCATTTACAAAGTAACAACTGCATGCAAGATGCTTTGATTCTGTTTGCTGTAACTGGCCTCACCTCAGTTTATGCTGCCACAGTCACCTACACCATCATCGGCTTCAGAGCCACAGAGAAATATGACAACTGTATTAGCGAGTGAGTACAATTCATTTCAATTTCAAATTATGATAAAAATGTACAATTTCCAACTATAACTTTTGTTCTATGGTCTATTTGTATATGGTATATATTTTACGTTTATCTCAATGCAGTGCTCACATGCAAGAGTTAGTTTGTTTTTTCTCCTCTGAGTTTATTTACTGTAACACTTACCGTCTTTTAGGAATTGCAACATTGACTGACATGATCCATGGCCCATCACTATGACTGAGACTGAAATATCTCACCAACTGTGGATTGCTGTAAAAAAATTTTATGCCGATATTCACTGTCTCCAAATGGTGATTCCAAATTACTTTCATGATCCTGATGTAAGCATTTAGCACAAAACACTGGCCACCTGACACTAGCCTGACTCAGATAATAACACAAAAACAAAAAGATTGTGTTACTTTTGTTATTGGTCAAAGCAGACTGCTGAAGCCTTATAATAGCTTCAGCTATATTCTGAAATGCATTTTTGCAAGGCATAGGGTCTGCAGATGTTGGACAGGAGGAATTATTACAGCAACCAGTAACTCTTTCTATGTACATATGGGCATGTGAGTATTGCTTTAAGATTCGTGTCAATTCCAGTAATCCAGAGTTACTGATCTGTTCACATTTTCTCTCCAGTAACATCATGACATTATTAAATGCATTTGGCCTTCCTGAAGACAGCATTGATACAAGCAACTACGAAGCAGCCTTTAATCATCTGAACAGCACCTACCCTGATATTGTTCCTGGATTGGACATCAAAATCTGTGACATACAGAAACTTCTCAGTGAGGTGATTATATTGCTGAATATAAGATTTCCATGTTGATTTTGTTTTTTAGTTACATCTGCATTACTATCAATGTGTGTGTTTCCAGGGAGTGGAGGGAACCGGTCTGGCCTTCATTGTGTTTACAGAAGCTATCATCAAGATGCCTGGTTCCCCAGCCTGGTCTATCCTCTTTTTCATCATGCTTTGCTGCTTAGGACTCTCAACCATGTTTGGCAGTGTTGAGGGAGTGGTGGCCCCACTGAGAGACCTAAATATATTCCCTAAAAAATGGCCCCAAGAAGCACTGAATGGTAACATGGTTTTAAATATCAACTCAATCCATTTCTCAGCTTTTTATCCCTCCATGAAATGTCTTTGGTGTTTGTCTATGGTTTTTGTTTTAACACAAGCTCCCTTGCTTTTGTGTTTCAGGAGTGACATGTATTGTCGCCTTCATCATATCCTTCCTGTTTATGCAGCGTTCAGGGATTTATTGGGTAACTCTCTTTGACAACTTTGCTGGATCTGTTCCTCTTCTGACTATTGGATTGTTTGAGATGATAGCGGTCGTGTACATCTACGGCATTGACAGGTTCGTGCTTATTCAAACTACTTCAGCAACACATTGCCTTCCTGTTTATGTTACATCATTGAGCAAAGTTGGAGATGCGTGTTCTGTTCAGGTCCTGAATTACTTCATGACATATTCCAAAACCTTTCAAAACTAGTTAAACCAGTCTTGTGTGGCAGGTTCAATGAGGACTTGGAGTTCATGGTTGGACATAAGCCCTCCATCTTCTGGCAGGTTTCATGGAGGTTCATCAGTCCTTTGATCATTCTGGTTATTTTGGTTTTCTACCTGGTGACACAAGCTCAAAAAAAGCTCACCTATTCAGTCTGGGATCCAAACTCTGTAAGTACACAAGCTTGGAAAATAATAATAATAATAATATCCCTACTTCATGTGGCCCTTTTCTCAAATGTTTTCTCATTGCAAAATACACAAATTATATGACATGATTTCTACATTTCTAGCTACATTTAGTATCTCTGTGGCATAGCATATAATAAATAATGCATTGTAGTAGTTGAACCTACTTTGCCATTGCATACCAAATCCACTAATGATACTGTTTTGTGGTTTACAGGAGAAGTTCCCGTCTCTGGCATCAGTGCCATACCCTTCATGGATCAGTGTAGTCATCTTTCTTCTGGCTGGAATCCCCAGTCTGGCAATGCCTCTGTATGCATTATGTCACCTGGTCTTTGTTTGTTGGAAGAAGAAAAATTAGTATCCAGTCAAAAATATAACAAAATGCAAGTTCAATGCAAATTCAGTTGTTACTCGTTGCATTAATTAGCCTTGTAATATGGTATCTTGCTACACTGGGCAACTCATGAATAATGGAATAAATAATACAATTCTACCAATATCTAAAAATGTATATCTATTGGAATATAAACAATATAGCAAGTATAAACTTTCTAATAAACATGGCTTAATGTGAGCATTGCATGCAGCTGAACTCTGACAGCATAAATGATCTACAACTTGGAAAGCAGACAGTAGTGTCATGGGTTCACCTCATCAGTTGATCTTTAGAAGTCATAAACAGGTGGGTTGTGTGTGTGACCTAACTATAGAGTATACATGTTTAGACAAGCAGAAGATATAGAGCAGCAGTGGCCAAGAGAGGGAGACACTGACAGATCATAGAGTGGTAGTCAGGTTCAGGTAAACCAGATGCAACAAAGCACAACATACTGTAGTGTCTGACAGCAATGTTGAAAGTGCTCTAACTGTTAAAATATTAACTGACCATTATTACTATAACAATAAATCTGTTATTCAAGCACTCATCCACCTCTGGTTTAATGATCTTTTGTATTATAATTCATTCAGTTAAACTGATTATACTATTGTATATTTATTTAGATTATACAATCTGTTGTGTTTTTACAATGTGCAATAAATTAATTACTAATTTATAATAAGTAACTTTAGTTTTATTGAAGTCAGCCGAACTGAGCTTTGCCCCTTGATCATTTGGTGCCCTTTTGATCTTATATAATTGTCAAGTCTTTTGTTAAAGCTTGGTACACACTAGCTCATCAATGGATCCATTAGTCAACAACTACATTATGGGGTGATTTCAGAAGAGGGGTTTACTCAATGAAATTGTGACTAGACTAGATGACTAGAGTGGAAACATGCACTTACATCTCATTGTGTGCTGGAAATCTCTTTCAAATAAATGCTTTAGAGCCACATAAAACTAGGTTTGAGGGCAGCAGTACCTTAATTGGGGACCAGGTATGTAGATCACAATGATTAATAACTGGATGTCATTATCCATGCAGGTCTTCGTTCACCCATTTCAAATGAATGACCCTTGCCCCATGTTTGATGAGTATTATTCTGGGAATGGTAAAGTCTAAAACTAGATTTCAACGTACAAACCCTCTTCATCCTTGATGGCTCTCTCCA
This sequence comes from Larimichthys crocea, assembly GCF_000972845.2. Lineage (NCBI taxonomy): Eukaryota > Metazoa > Chordata > Actinopteri > Sciaenidae > Larimichthys > Larimichthys crocea. Next base: position 45,092,832 of record NC_040023.1, on the reverse strand, counting down.
CTCTGTTCTCTATTGATAATTAGTAGTATTCTCCAGCTCAGACTACAAGGAACTTGGGTGTGACACTTTATGACCAGCTGTCCAACAACCTGCTCCTGAAGATTCATTCTCCACAGCATCAGGAGGATATGTACCTTCCTCAATCAGGAAACAAAGCAGGCTCTTGTCATCTCAGACTACTGCCAACACCTGTGGCTCAGAATACACCAGCCAAGCTCGTCTTCAGCCTACCTAAGTTCCCCCATATTGCAAGGGTCCACTGCAATGTGCACTGGCTGTTGTTGGCTGCTCAAATCAGATTCAACACTGGTACTTTCCAGGACATAGTCAAAGCATCCAATACAGTCTGTTATTGCCAATCGGCTACCACTTACCAAAATCACGGCTGTTTGCTGTCATGGCTCCACAATGGTGAAACAAGCTTCCCATTGACATCAGGACAGCAGAAACAGAAACAACAACAACTGTTTCAGATTGTCAGTACTTGTGAAAGGCCCTGGTTTGTCTGTTCTAGGCTACTGCAGAAAAAGAGTGGTGCAACATATCAGACTCCGGTATCTCTTAAGATAAAAAGTACTACTGAAGACATACCTATATTCTAACAAGTCAGCATAAATCTTTCACACTGGACCTAAATTTGAAAGTCAAGTTAGGAGCCTAATAAAGCAGACCCACCTTTAGGTCATTATCAACTCATTTAATATTGTGAAGAATTAGAAAACCACTTGACACACAGTAAGTCTAGAGCTTTTGGGGGCCTCTTTTAGGGCGCTGAGGCGGGTGCCCACTTTGCCCAGTTCAGTTGGTATGTCTGTAATAGATATAAAAAGAAAACTTGAACTTGAAATGTACAAGTATCTCAATGTTAAAACCGATAAGTGTCTACTGTCAGTTTTGTCACTTATCTTGTATTCTCTAATAAGTTCATAAATGCAGTGACATGCATCCTTGGCCTCGTGAATGGTCTCATCTAATTTTTAGTATAGTCTCAGATGTTTAGCTGCTTAGCCAGTTTGGCAAACCTTCTGTTTGATGGTACTTGTGGAGGAGGTGTGGTGCATCAGCTGCAGGGGAAAGGTGTGGAGAGGGCTCAGGAGAGCAGCGAGAGGGGAGATGATTAGCACACCTGCACATTGTTAACTAATCACTCTCCCCTCTGCTGCTTTCCTGAGCCCTCTCCACAGTAATATTCTTCAATGGTAATATTCTTGAAGCAACAAGTGTGTTTCTCAGTACCTCAATGTATTATGCAACGGTTAACTGCCCTATTATCAGCCTCAGGGTCACATGGCAAGATAACTAATCATTAGAAAAGTGTATTTCAAATTAAATGAGAGGCTGGTTACTTCGTGGACAAGTGGATTTAAATCCAAGATTTCTTGCTGTGAGTTGATTGTGCCGACTAGCATGCCATCTTTTTATATGTTAATGTATATTATATGCATATATTTGATTTCATGACTGAATGGTGGCACAAGTCCAAAGAGTTACAAGTTAATCTGTGGACTGCACCGATAAAGTAAAAGATCATAAACTTGTTTCAAGATTGCTGGGTGCATACACGAAGCCCTCACTTGTCTTCGAAGAACGCCAGGGTAATATCGCTGCTTCAGTGGGGCTGCCATGAGGCTGGTACTTCCTAACCCAGGACTGGATGAAAGGATCCTTTCCTATGAGGATCTGGAGAGGATGGAGAAGGAGGAGGCTGGGGATAGGCCCAAGTGGGACAACAAAGCCCAGTACATCCTAACCTGTGTGGGCTTCTGCATTGGGATTGGCAATGTGTGGCGATTCCCTTACTTGTGTCAAAGTCATGGAGGAGGTAAGTTCACATGGGAACCCACTTTGTGGAAATCGCCTGAATACCTTGTGAATATATTTGGTTTATTTTCAAAAGTCTGTTAAGTGAGTTATTATGAATTTGAAATACTGAAGACTGAGCCACAGGGACAGCGATGAGACAATTTGGCTAATATAGCATTTGAATCTGGTAAATGTTGAAGCCCTAATGCTAGGTTCACATCATGGATGGTAGAAATAGCAAAGATTCCCATGTGCTTGAGAGCATTTATGTCGTCAGACAACTCAAGGAAGTTCGGAGACTGAAAAAGATGGATCTGTGGAGTTCAGAAATACTGCATGATTGTACAGTATAGCACTATAACCATTACAGTTGTAAATGTGCATAGATGTCAATGGTACAAGTAAATTGGACAGCTTTTCAGCCCCGATTAAAAATTTATTTACCAGCTAAACCATTTTCATATTTGGTATGTTGAGATCAATAACAATAATTTTGCTACTGATCATATGTTTTCTAGGTGCCTTTCTGATTCCTTACTTGATCCTGCTGGTGCTGGAAGGGTTGCCTCTCTTGCTGCTGGAGTTTGCAATTGGCCAGCGTCTTAGGAACGGCAGTGTGGGAGTGTGGCGGGCCATCCACCCTTATCTGACTGGTATCGGTAAGTGCAGTAGGTTGTAGAACAAACGAAAGCTGTTCATGACTATCTGGCTCCCTGTAAGTGTGATATGAGTTAATGATTTTGTCCTCCACAGGTATAGCCTCCATGTTGGTTTCCTTATTGATTGGACTGTACTACAATACCTTAATAGCCTGGATCATGTGGTATCTCTTCAATTCCTTTCAGTCCCCACTCCCTTGGGCCCAGTGTCCCCTCAATGAAAATGCGACAGGTATTTAAATATACACAAAGAGATATTCAAGCACACTTACATCCAAACCTTTGCAGACCATCATTTCTTGCCTCTGCAGAATTTGTATCAGAGTGTCAACGAAGCTCCACTGTGGATTACTACTATTACCGAGTGACTCTGAATAGTACAGCCTCTATAGAGGACTCTGGAGGAATCCATTGGCCTGTGGTAGTCTGCCTGCTAGCTGCTTGGACGGTCATCTTTATCTGCTATATACGGGGAATCAGCACTTCAGGCAAGGTTTGTCAAACAATCAGTTAAACAATATGCATTCCTGAATCACCACAATTATTTAATGCTTTTCTTTTCTTGTCATGACCTCAGGCGGTGTACGTCACAGCCATTCTGCCTTACATAGTGCTGGCCATCTTCCTGATCCGAGGACTGACTCTCAAAGGCGCCATGAGTGGCATAAAGTTCCTCTTCACACCAGACGTTTGTTTAAAGCCTATTGTAAAAACAAGCCAATTATATATCTCATACCTCAAAGCCACATGACACTGTATGGTTTGCTCTTCCAGGTGGACGAGTTGATGAACCCAACTACTTGGTTGGATGCAGGTGCCCAGGTCTTTTATGCCTTTAGCTTAGCATGGGGAGGCCTCATCTCCTTCTCAAGTTACAACCCTGTTCAGTAAGTGACATATTTATCAAAACCCTCTAAAAGAACATAACGGTTCTTTCTCTTTTATTTAGCCATTCCCAGACATGTGGTTACCTGAACCTTTTTGCCTTTTTTTCTCTTACAAAGCAACAACTGCGTTCAAGATGCTGTAATCCTGTCTGCTATAACTGGCCTCACCTCAATATATGCTGCCACAGTCACATACACCATCATTGGATTCAGAGCTACAGAGAAATATGATGACTGTATGAGTGAGTAAGTAGTCCTAGGGTATGGATATCAGTGTTTTTCCAAATGGGGTAAAGTAAGTATATTTTACTTTGTATAATGAAGAGCATTTAAAAAAAAGGTGCAATCTGCAATCATATTGTAAAAGACAGGTTTGGAGAAATGTTTTCTATATTTATAGGGTCATAATATGTGTATTTGTAACGTTGACTCCAGGATGAGTTACTAATCTCTGACACATTTTCTCCCCAGTAACATCATGACATTATTAAATGCATTTGGCCTTCCTGAAGACAGCATCAATACAAGCAACTTTGAAGCAGCCTATAAATATCTGTACACCATCTACCCTGATATTGTTCCTGGATTGGACATCAAAAACTGTGACATGCAGAAATTGCTCAGTGAGGTGATTATATTAACTAATATATATCCAGGTGTATGTATGTGTGTATGTATGTATATGCATTGAGTTATTATTGTGTTTACCTTGACAGACAACGTCACATCACCCCAATCTTGGCTTCTATTGTTTGTTTTAGAATTATTTTTTTTAGATTTTACTGATCACATACACAGCAGCTGCACAGCAGAAATGTTGACCCCACATGAGTGTGTTGGCAGCCTTAGATCCTCAGGTGAGGCCCGTTCGGCTGTTCCAAAGTCACGGCTCAAATAAAGATTTTAAGAAGAAAGGGCCCCTCAGCATTGGTACAATCTGCCTGAGATAAGGTGTTTTTTATTGCTTTTTATTACTTTTGCTCTGCATTTTTGCATCTTTTGTCATCTTATTGCTTTATCTTGTGCTTTTTTTGCTCTTACTTTTCTGTTTTTATACTGGCATCAGAGTATCCTGCTTCTGCTGACAAAGCATTTGTATTATTTTTTTAAAGGTGCTACATAAAAAAAAGAAGTTATTAACATTCCTATTGATATTTTAATATTGTGATGTCTGTTTCTGCAGGGAGTGGAGGGAACAGGTCTGGCCTTTATTGTGTTTACAGAAGCCATCACTAAGATGCCTGGTTCCCCAGCCTGGTCTATCCTCTTTTTCATCATGCTTTGCTGCTTGGGAATTTCAACCCTGTTTGGCAACATTGAAGGAGTGGTAGTCCCACTTAAAGACCTGAATATATTACCTCGAAAATGGCCCCAAGAAGCAGTAACCGGTATTGTGTTTTGTAATTAAAACAATGGACACATTGGCTTTTCAACCCCAGATAAATTGATTGTCTGATTTTTGTTTTTGTGCATCTGTTTCAGGAGTGACATGTCTTGTTGGCTTCATCATCTCCCTCCTGTTTGCGCAGCGTTCAGGGATTTACTGGGTAACACTCTTTGACAACTTTGCTGGATCTGTTCCTCTTCTGACCATTGGATTGTTTGAGATGATAGCTGTTGTGTACATCTACGGCATTGACAGGTAAAGCTAATACATGTGTTTAGCATGGTATTGTATGATATTATACAACCTTTTGCAAAATTACCATATCAGCAGCCATCTGCATATAATTGAATTTCCTGCTGTTAGTGTTTGAACAGTCAGTCATCAAGCTGTACCTATTATTAAGGGATGTTTTTGTCCATGATTGGGATCTTTTCATGAAATATTCATGATAATAATCTTATGTAAAGGTTCTCTATGTAACCAATCTGTTAATAATGACACTTTTGGGCGTTAAACTGCAGTCAGTATCCTGTTTCTTGTACTCACACTTCATAGGCGCAACGAGCAACATTGGCCAAAAGTGACATAAACAAGACTGAACACTGAAAAAACTAAATGCTGGAAAATAATGTTAACAATAAAGTTGCTATCTTTTATGTTCCTATTTCATTTGGAACATTGGCTCTACAATAACTAGCATGCTGTTTGCGAATCACTCCATCAACCAGCACTACAAACCCACCACCACCAGACCCCACAACATGCAGCCAAGCCACAGCCAAATGCCCATCGCCAGTTTAGCATCATTTACAGTGAACTAGTTGACCCCTGCCTTGGCTCTTGGCTTGTTGAAAGAAATCATCAGTTATCAACCTTACTTTATATTGCTGCATAATTTAAAATTAACATAGATTGTCTTAAAACATAAGTAAGTATCATAGATCACGTTAGCTGGTGATCTATGATACTTGGAAGCTTTAATCTGTCGAATGAGATAGTGTCCAAGGGTAACCACCCATCTGCAACCTCACAAAATAACCTGCAAACAGCATGTCGGCAAATTTACCAGCCAGATCGGGTCCTGGGCGTTTGGATGCATTAAATGATCCACTCAAGACAGTATTTTGCTATTTTAGCTTGCAATTTGTCTGCATATAACTATATTTCACATGCCTTGTAGTGATGTTAGCTTTGACTTTGGACTTGGTGTTGGATTCGTGTTGCACACTGTTGACACTGTAGCAGAGAGAGAAGGCACGAGGAAGCATGAATAAGCCTCTCCGATATCTCGGAATATCCTTCCCGAGTCCTTTATACAGAAATCAGTCCAACCAATTAGCAACTAAGAAAGTCGTCAAATTTTTTATGTTACCTCACGACCTGTTCAACCACTGGCAAAAAAAGAATGAATCGTTAAAATGCCTCAGTCTTACATAATGGCATCTTTAAGCATTTAACCATTTCGTATGTTAAGTTACAGCTGCACTAATCAATATTTGTATATTTATAATGGAAAAAATGACTGAGTGCACTGTTTTAGGTGCTGCAACACCTGCTGCTAGCAACATTAACATTTATTGATTAACTTTATTATATTTATATTGCATTGTGTTGCTATCTTAGGCCAGGATATCTCTGTAAAATATATTGTTATTGCCAGCAAGTTACTTAGCTGACAGTTCTGAAGTATTTTACAATGTATTTAAAACGCTTTTGTATCGCAGGTTCAATAAAGACTTGGAGTTCATGGTCGGAAAAAAGCCCTGCATCTTCTGGCAAATTTCGTGGATGTTCATCAGTCCTGTAATCGTTCTGGTTATTTTAATTTTCTACCTGGTGACACAGGCCCAAAAAGAGCTCACCTATTTAGTCTGGGATCCAAACTCTGTAAGTACACAAATGCTTTGTTTTTTTCTACTCATGCATGATTGCAAAGTCATAATGTATCAATGTATGGTAAATGTGGTTGATACGACAGCATATAGCGGTAACAAAACATATGTTTTGTGGTTTACAGGAGTCGTTCCCGACTATGGCATCAGTACCATATCCGTCATGGATCAACGCTGTCATCTTTCTTTTGGCAGGGATCCCCAGTCTGGCAGTGCCTCTGTATGCATTATGTAGGCTGGTCTATGTTTGCTGCAAGAAAAAACGAAAATCCAGTGAAGAAACCAGCCACATTTTTGATTAAAACATTTCAGAATGTAATAAAACACAACATTATTTAATTTGTTTTGTTGGTTTATAAAAACTATATTATTTAAATTAATATGCTATACAGTATTTATAAACATGCAAAAGTCCCTAAGGCCACTGGAAACCCAAATCCACAACAACCATCCAACTAAATTACGGGTTACATGTAGATGTACATGTACAGTACATAATGGCGAGCATCTAAAATCTTAGGAATCAGTTTAAATCCAGATTTGAAATATTGTCATTTAAGTTTTTGTAAACCTTTGTGATATTTGGTTTGAATTTGGCATTGTTATCATCTGACATTAATTATGAAATTAATTCTGTGAACCAAACATTCATCATCATCTCCCTCAAAGCCAGCCAGAGCCTGGGGACTTCACTACGTTTCATGTGATAAATAAAGTCAATAATACAAATAACCAATACCTTTGATAGTAACGTTGTATTGTAATTTTTGAAATGTAAGATAATTAACTTTTGTTTTGCCTGCACTGCATGAACTGCTTGGAACAACCTTGAAATTAAGGACAGACTCAGCTGACTTTCAGAGGATCGCTCAAAGAAATGGAATACCATAAACATATAATGTCATATAGTCTCTGTGGTGTGTTTAAGAGCAACTTTTAATTATAGACAGTAGGCAACTTGAAGTGACACATAAGACTGTATTTGTCAGCACTTAATGTCAGTTTGGTATCTTTGGGTCCTTATGATAGGAGTAGGAATATTTACAAAAACAGAAGATGTAAAGCAGCAAATTGGCCAACAGAGGGAGACTGGCAAACTATAGTAAGGACAGGTGAAGCTGATTTAACAAAGCACAACATATGCAACAGGTGAAATACCCAGCATCTGACATAGGAATGTTTATAGGATTAAACAGAAGATACTGACCAACACCAAGCCTGCAGATGAGACTCTACGTATCTCCACTGAGAGCGGAAACAAAATGAGAGCTGTCCCACCAACAGCTGCATCTGCAGGAGGTGCAAGCACAAGACAGGACAAAGAAGAAAGAAATTGTTTTCTGTCTTATCACATTGTTTATGTTCTTTCTTTCTTTTGTTACATTCTTGCATTTAATAAATATGTTGCACATATACACACACAGAGACAAGAGGATGTTGATGTATAAATTAGCTTTAGAAACCTGTCAATGCCGTAGATGTACACTACTGCTTATACCAGTAGGTGGCAGAAACTGACAACAGTTTGAAACTGAATTAGTTCAGTGGGAGGGTCAATCATACCTCTGAAAAACGAATTATCACACATTCAAGTTTATCTAAAGCGAGATAGTCACATCCAGTTGGTATGTGTGCGACTTTACAGACAGTTCAAGAGACAGATATAATGGAAGGTAATGGGTTACATTGTCTGTTCTGTTTGGGAGAGTCAGGGTATGACCTGGATGGCATGATCAGGCTTTTGGATAAAGACCACACCATCAGAAGATCAAGGTTAGTTCCCTGAGAGATAGAAAAGTAACTTCATCAAAGATACAGAGTATCAGTTTCTAAACCATTTCACAGGAAGAGAAAAAAAGACAAAACACCTGGATGAAATACAACTTGGAAAAAAAGTTATATATACTGATAAATAAAAAGTCTGAGATTCATGGCAGCAACATACGTTTGTATGTAAGGAGACGAACAGGTGAAACAATGTTACCACATTGTATCAAACCCACAGTGAAACATGGAGGTGGGAATATTCAAATCTGGGGGTGTTTTGCCATCTCTGCCTGCACATAACTGACTACACCCTTACCAAACAGAAAAATAGAAGCAACCCTCCATTCTTCAGAGCCACTCTACACCCTCTGCTTTCCGTCTTTGCGGAGAAGGATTCATGCTGCAGCATGATGACCCCAGTAACCTGAAGATCAAAGAAACGTACTTTCCACCAGTTACCTGATTGAAACCCCAATGAACAGTTATATGAGCACTTGAAGATTGAGAAAGCCACCTGTTCTGTGACATCAAGAAGTTCTTTGGACATTGTTTAACTGTTCTGGGATAACATGGGTCATGAGGTTTTACACAAACCTGTGGAGTCAGGTCAGCTTGCTGTCATTAAAGTCAAAGGGAATATACATACCAAATACTAAGACTATGAAGGAGACTGATACCACAGTGTTCCTGTTACTTGTGTTGAGAGGTGATACCAAAATGTTGGCATCTTTTTTTCCCTGCTTTTGCTTTAAATGTTTATAAAGTGTAACTATTTATTCGACCTACAAATCCCCCCGGTCTACTTTACTGTATGAGTCAAGTTTGAGTAATTGAGAAAAGATATGGTTGATTGCTTCACAACTGCTATTTAGTCGTTTTATTGACTGCATCCGAGATAGGTCAGTGTAACACTGGAACAGCATCACCGGGTTATCCATTAGTCAAGGCATAGCAAATTCCTATTTTAAACCAACTTGGCAGTCTAATCATTCCTCCTACCAAATGTTTTCATTCTCTTCAACAAGGCCTGATTTCTTTATAAAAACCAACAAAAATCTGTCTCTCCTCAACTCAAAGCTGCACCTGATAGGGCATTAAAGGACAGCCCACAAGCACATAAGACATAGGAGGATGAGTGAAAAGTCCTGGCCATCCCCTAGACTAAACCAGTGAAGACAGTATTGATTCTGACATATGCTGAACTGAGAGCAGGTGGAGAACTCTGGACTAAATAAAGGCCTGCCTGAGGATGGCTGAAACAGCAGACTCTGGGGTCAAGGAGAGAGCCAAATGGGACAACAAGGCTCAGTACCTGTTGACATCTATTGGCTTTGCAGTGGGACTTGGAAATGTTTGGCGTTTTCCCTACCTGTGCCAAATCTATGGAGGAGGTAAGATGCTTTTTTTTATATATATATTTCCATTTCATCATAACAGTTTAATTAGGTTAAGAGACTTATCAGTTTTGTCACTTATATACTTCTGTTATTCTACTGTTAACATACTCTGTTACTGTTTAATCTTGGATCCACAGCTGGATTGCACTACACGTCAGGTTCTCTTTATGTAATTAGTCATTAACAAATGAACTAGGCCAGTCTGTGACACTTTCCTCAATGAATGATAAACCTTATCTATGTTTGATTGATTGAGGTAAATATGAGGGACATCTGCTCAAACAGTCTGTGTTTACTTCCTCATATTTCCAAAGATAGCTGGTGTCCCACAGCCACACAATCCTAAAGGACTCAGGTCAGGATTAAGTCTTGTAAACAGACAATTCCATGAATCAACTCCACATATTTACTCTGAGATTCCTGATTCCCAAACACAGCATTAGCCTCTGTTTGACCTCAACTTAGTGATCAATTAGTTAACCTTAAATCTGTGTTGTCTGAAGCGGTGCTGTTTGTACTAGCCTGACACCTTTCAATCACTTGTTTGGCCACTTGGAAAACTGTAAACAAATGCTAGTTCTCACCTTATGTCTATCACCTTTAGTTCAGTTTCTGGATGTCTCATTTAAGATTTCTCTGCAGCTTATGGTGGTAAATCATATATGGTCTGATGTGGTGTTATCTGTGTGATGTATAAATGTGTGGTTCACTTCATGTCAACAGGTGCATTCCTCATCCCCTACCTGATAGCACTGGTGTTTCAGGGGCTCCCTCTGCTCTACCTGGAGCTTGCTGTGGGACAGAGGTTCCGCGTGGGCAGCATCGGTGTCTGGAAATCCATCTCGCCTCTACTTGGTGGAGTCGGTGGGTTGCCTAGAATTACTCATACAATGTATTAGATCTTTTATTTGTTAGAAACGTCATTATTTCATGAGTGACAAACTTTTTTTTTCCTGTATGTAGGAATTGCCTCCATGATTGTGTCATTTCTGGTGTGCATTTTCTACAACACCATCCTGTCCTGGGTGCTCTGGTACTTCTTTCACTCTTTCCAAAACCCACTGCCGTGGAGCCAGTGTCCACTCAATGAAAACCGCACAGGTAACAAGAAAACCCCACCAGCCACTCTGACTGCTCTTAATACATTTATTGCTACAACGGTGACAGTCACAGCAGAAGCATTGCGTGATAGCAGCTCATTATATTAAATTCAATTTCAGAATTTAGTAGACAATAAAAGTTACATGATTATCATGTCAAGGAGTGGTTAACTACATGGCATGTCAGGTCATATTCCATAGGAAAACTACTGGACTGTTTTATGGCACAAAGAGATACTGCACCGCAACATAAAATAAAAAAGAGCATGAAATCCAAAAGCACATGAACTTAGCTCTGTAACAAAACCAAAATAAACACTGTTAAAGTTAGGATAAAGTACTGCTAAAGTTTTATAGATCTCTTTTTCACTTCTGTATGCATCCGTATAGGCTACAATGTGGAGTGTGAGAAGAGCACACCAGTGAATTACTTTTGGTACCGTGAGACCCTGAATATCTCAACGGACATCGAGACCAGTGGCTCCATGCACTGGTGGCTGGTTGTCTGTCTGGCCAGTGCCTGGTGTGTGGTCTACATCTGCTTTATCAAAGGCATCGAGTCCATGGGAAAGGTCTGTTTACCTGGCAAAAAAATAAATGAAGTCCTGTTTCAAAATCAGCCCTTGACATTATGTTTGCATGTTTCAGGCTGTATATGTGACAGCCACATTCCCTTACCTGGTGCTGACTATTTTCCTCATCCGTGCCACCACACTGCCTGGAGCTACTGATGGACTGATGTACCTCTTCACTCCTAAAGTGAGTTTGGTCACTTGCTTCCACTTCAGGTGATTTGCATCATGTGTCACAGGCACAATGACCTGATGTATTGTTTTTTTTAATTGTTTTTTTATTGTCACTGTAGTGGGAGATACTGAAGAACCCTCAGGTGTGGCTGGACGCAGCCACGCAGATCTTCTTCTCTCTCTCTGTGGCCTTCGGTGGTCTCATATCTTTCTCCAGCTATAATCCGGCGAAGTAAGCGCTAAATATTATCAACTCTTGTCAGTAAAATTTTGATATTTTGTGTGATGGCTTACAAAGCTCTGTTTTTTCTCTTCTGTGTCTGTTAGAAACAACTGCGAGAGGGATGCTGTTATAGTAGGAGTAATAAATAGCGCTACATCTATATATGCCTCCATTCCAATCTTCTCCATCCTGGGATTCAAAGCCACCAATGTCTACAACTCTTGTCGAATGGAGTATGTATGGGCAAATATTCTTTGTAATTCCTAAAGCTTCTTTTTCTCTTTCCAATACCAATGAGGCAAAAAAAAAATTGTACCCTGTCTGCAGAAACATCTTGGATCTGACCAACCACTTTGAGCTTGCGGAGCAGAACATAACACTTGAAAACTACGATCAGTGGTTTGACCATCTGAATAGTACATATCCAGATCAGGTGGCCAGTTTGAAACTGAGGCCCTGTGACCTGCAAAAATTCCTTGATCAGGTATTGACATTTTAAAACAAATCTTGCACATTGCATTCTTTGCATCTGACTCCCATCACCCTTAATCCTGGTTGTTCTTTCCTTGAGTGCAGTACATCATGTGCCGGTCAAACATGTCAGTTCAAGCCTCCTCATTACTTTCTTGCCTTATCTTTGATCTTCCTCCCCTTAGAGCGCATCGGGTACTGGCCTCGCATTTATCGTGTTTACCGAAGCAGTGATAGAAATGCCAGGCTCGCAGGTATGGGCCGTATTGTTCTTCATCATGCTCTTCAGTTTGGGCCTCTCCTCCATGTTTGGCAACATAGAGGGAATCCTCACACCCATCAACGACCTCAAATTACTGCCCAATTGGATCCCTCATGAAGTCAAAACAGGTAACTAAATCAGCTTAAGTTTTTTCCTCTTAAATTCCACCTCTGAAAACCCCTTTTTTTTGTCATTTTCTCAGCAATCATCTGCATGATATGCTTCTTGACGGCACTCCTCTTCACCCTGAGTTCGGGGAACTACTGGGTGGAGGTCTTCAACGGCTATGTGGGCTCTGTGCCTCTGCTCATCATTGCATTCTTTGAGATTATCGGAGTCGTTTATGTCCATGGAATGAAAAAGTAACTTTTTATCCTATTCTTCTTCCTATAGTGCAGTCTTACACAATTTATTTCTATTAACTTTTTCTCTGATCCCCCTTACACTCCCACAGTTTCAGTGATGACATCTATTTCATGACTGGATCGAGGCCTAACATCTACTGGAAGGCATGCTGGATGGTGATCAGTCCTTTAATGCTCCTGGTGGTGTTTGTTGCCTACGTGGTTGTTCAAGCACAGAAACATCCCACCTATCCCACATGGAATCCAAATTATGTAAGCAGGTCATGTGTACTAACGAGGAAATGTTACTAATATCAAATAATAATGTAGAAATACCATAATCGATAAACATAAAATGACTACATGTATGTGAAAAGGATCGCTCATACGAACAAGCCCACAGAGAATTATTACACAACTTTCCCCTCAGCTCTATAGATCGATTTAACGTCTTTTAGCTAATCGTCTTGTTTTATGCCCACAACTTCTCTGTTGTGCTTCATTGTAACCACTCTCATTAGACACACACTCAGCTGTTTACAACAAGATAAACTCACACAAGCAGCTTATAAATAAATGACAGACCAAAGTTATCTGGTGAACATAGTGGAACATTTTGCAGTGAAGGAGCCAGTAATTTTCCTCAGGGGATGGTGGAGAACAAAAACAGAGCTAACAAGGAGAATACTAATGTTGCTTAATTGCGTTTTGCCAAAACATGGTGAAATTTATACATTGAATATGAAGCTAGTTGACGCAGAAAATTAGCTATTTGTTTGGCTGTTCTGAAGTTCAGAGTATGGTGGTTCTGGCCGCTGCCATCTTCATTTGTCCAAAAAAATGGACAAAGATGTGGAGTGTGGGTGGAGCTGATAAAATAAATGTACATTTCAGAACTTCTCTGCCCTTCACCAAATTTAGACTTCTTAGATCCTCAAAAGTTATTTTTACCTCTTGCATGATCGAGGCTAGTGGGTAAGTGAGATCATGTCTGATAATATATTATTCTAAACGTTTTTCCACTTCTCTTTTTCTTCAGGACGAATTCCCTGAAACTAAAGTGATTCCTTACCCGGACTGGGTGTTTGCCATAATCATCCTACTCTGTGTAGTACCTGTGACTTCCATTCCTCTGGTGGCTCTCTACAGACTGATCCGTAGAGTCAGATCACCTGATCGCGGTGACCTAAACAACTACTGCAATGAAGGCTTTGAGATTGAAACACAGGAGCAGAACAACCGGAGAACTTGAGAAATGTTTCAAGTAACTTGAATTGTTACTAAATTCCTGAACAGAAAAGTACATCCTGTACTGCTTCTGTGGAATTTTATTCACTGGACATATAATCAATCATGCTGAACTCACAACTCAGATTAGATTAGTCAAAAACAAAACTTAAATTTATTGAACGGTGAAATTCATTCCTTTTGTACATGAAATGTACATGGTGTAAATAACATTCAGTTTCAAATCATTCACACACACATGCGCGCACACACACACACACACACACACACACACACACACACTTCTGTGAACTTTAAAATATAAATTATTTTCCAAGTGACATCATGTCGTCTTTGTGGAAAACTACCACCAGTGTAAATCAAAGTCCAGGGAGACAACAACAACTGTGGGATGAGGAGGGGTCTGATACAGTAGCTTAATGGTTTTCATATATCCATCTTTATTGATCTGGTGGTTGTTGTTTAAAGGGTGTGTTTATGACTAAAGTTCATCACTTGAGTGTTTTATATCAGATGACTAAGGACTGTTTATCTCTTTTTTTCTGCAGCCACATTTCCTGATACTGTATAATAGTTACGGGACATGTTTTTGACACACTGACAGACCAAATAAAAGACAATTACTGATCTGAACACATTACTCATCTCACTCCCTTTGAAACCTGAGGATGAGACAAGAAAGAAAAAGCTGTCTTTAGACCAAGTCTGCTTAGTTTTTTCCAATAGATTACTGAAATACTTATCAATGCATTTCAGCTGCGGAGAGTTTTGCGGTTGGGTTCAGAGATGTAAATGGTAGGTAGTCTACGTCTTAATGGCCAAGAAGTCGACTGGGGTCCTGGGGTTAGTGGCCTGCCGGACCCTGGCCAGCCTCAGGTCCCCCAGACGCTGCTCAAGACTGCGCTTCCCTGTCAAGGGGATAACAGCAGAACATGTGCAAAAAAACAAGGTGGCAATAAAGTGATTTGTGTACATATAAGATCTTGTATCTAGATTTATTGGGTTAAGTCCACTTTCAAAACAGATGGCTATCCTTTCAAGTTGCAATAAGGAAGTTTTCAATATGTTCTTTTCAATTGTGCCTGTAGATCGGAGCAGATCAGAAAAGAGTCTTAGTGATCGTGTAACTAAAAGTTTTACTGTGAAAATATGGCACTACCATAAAACGCCCGCTTTTTAGGATGGAGTTTTGTCACCACCAAAGATCACAGGTAGCAGAGTATTTGAACCCTTTTAACAATTCACATAGATTCAGCTCACCTACCTTATAATGAAATGAATGAGGTATTTGATGGAGGCAGATTAAAAGGATGCTCATCAACCTATATTTCTTTAATTTTTCACTTTTCACTTTCATCTATGCATTAACATTTTTACATATTCTACAGATATGTGTGATTAAGACATGAATCTGTAACCAGCAAAAGAATGGATAATGAATCCATACGTAACAGCGTAATCAATTTTATGTATGAATGACTCAGTGGTGGGAACCTCATTAATCATTAATAGCTCTCAACACAGCAACAGGAGCAGTAGGTAATTTAATTCACTGTGTTCACTCTGATGCTGCAGACTGGTTCATGTTCATGACAATAGTCATTTTCTTGTCATCTTGTGCTGCCATCGGACAGTTTCTGAGATATTGTTGTGTATGTGAGTGTTTCTTGAGGGTACATACGTTTTTGTAAGTGTGGGAGCAGATCCTTATAGAGAGGGCGATGTTGTGACAGCACTAGCAAGAAGGAAAGACAGAAGAGCAGCTCCACTGCTTCATACTGTACAATGCCAGTCTGGGCCTTACTGCCTAAAATCAATCCTGGAGAACGAAGAAGAGTTAAGAAATTATGAAAATAAGCTTTGAAGTATTGCTTTAGTTACTTTATACAGATATATGAGGGGGAAATGTTGCCTTTGTTGCTGAGCCTGATGAGCTGATTGCCATACTCTGCCATATCCCATATCATCTGCAGGAAGTAAACAGGGTTCTTAGCAACCGTCTGACCAAAGGGCAAACTCTGGGCACACACATGGAACCTTAAGAGAAATGTAAAAAAACATAAGGGAGAAAAGAAATTACTCAGACAAGCCCAGCCTATTCAGATATTTACAATCTGAGATAAAAAAGTGGTACAGGGGTTTGTGCGGTCTTGCACAGGTATTGACTTGACAACCATCCCTGTGCTTATTTTAATAGGAGTGTTTACCCTATTTTTTTAAGTCAGTAAGAACACATATAAAATACAGTTGTGATGAAGTACACACACAATTCATATTCACGTTGGGGTAATGGACACAGATTTGCAGTGCTCATCAGTTTATTTAATCTTAAAGAGAAATAATGATTACACATCAGAATCTGTCTGTATTATATGCCAACAATTCAGTTTTATTCTTTACCTGCGTGCATGAAGCAGCACCAGCTTGTAGATGTTCTTGTAGACTGCCTCAATAGAGTTGGTCTGAGAATGAAAAGATATCTACCATTGTTATATCTGGCACACAGACAAAGTGTGCAGGAAGGGTGTGACAGAATACGTGCAGGACTTCATGCATCTTATCAAATGTGAATGTGTCTTTAATATTTGCATGTGATATATAAACAAAAGGCAATATTGACTAGTTATATCTTCTGTTCCTTGACCCAATTCACCCACATGCTTATATTTATCATCTATCTGCTGTTGCGTTTTTCCATTATCTGACAAGAACCATAAACTCAGTTATCGGGGAACTTGACAAGTGTACAGCTGTTATTTACCACCTTGTTTGAGGGTAACGCCCAGCTCAACAACTGGGTCTTTTTTTTTTCTCTACCTGATAAATGCTACCTATCGGCATAATTTATGAGAGAAAGTACAGGGTTCAGGTTTCCACCTTTTCTAGGATGGGTTTCTTTAAAAAAGGGGACACATCTCATGTATATACATTTTTGCAGCTGATGTGAACATATAGTGCGGTGAGAAGCTTTCCTTACTTCTATTCTCCTATGATATTCCTTGAATATAAGTATGCCCATGACAGCTAAGAGATTACAGCCATTCTAGTGACTCTTTGAATCTGCAATTGAGCTAAATGTGCTCAAACAAGTGCAGCCATCAGGATCTTAAGATATTTGGTCATACAAATACATAGCATAAGTATAATCAGTAACTGAGATGACAAAACGTGCCACATTTTATGTGGTTGTCCAAACACTGTTGATGATAAAATGTGGTCAACTGAAGTAAGAAATTCCTCAGTGCAGACTGAAGAATTTATTGCTTCATTTGACTTACCATCACCACTGACTGGACACCCATCTTAAACATGGCTTATTTTTTCCTTACAAGACCACTGAAGTGATTACAATTCATCCCAAGGGAGGGGGTGAATGTCAATAAAGAATAGTCAAAATATTTGACTAATAGCATACATGGAGACCAGCGACAATGTCTGTTAATAGGTGTATCATGTGTCCAATATAATAAACTCCAAAACTTGTTGACAAATCCTTTGTTGCACAACCTTGTATGCCCAGTGTACAATTGGTACAGTTATCTCCCAAGCTTGCAGCTGTTTGTTGCTTCTTTTCTGTAGCAATCTGTTTTACTATCGTTTTTTTTTCTGTTAGCTGAATCTACCATTGGATCAGAATATATTGTGTTAATGGTGTGCATTTTTAAAACTATTAGGACCATTATTTCCCTGACCTTCAGGTCCAAGAACAAAGCATGGCACTTGAGTCTAAGGACAGCCATCAGTTTCCTCCTCATTTGCTGTCCAGCTGAGTGGAAAGAGCCCAAAGTAAGGCTGTAGCGGAAAGACAGTCCTGCATAGCTGTAAAAGATGAAAAAGATAAAAAGCAACAATAACAAGATAATTTGCCATGAAATAACTAGAATGGGAGTATATATGGAGTGTAAATGAGTCATATTTTACACAGGGGGTTTCGCGCTACAAATTTACAAGAAACCATTAAAAACTGGCAAAAGCCTAATCATTTCTCACGCAAGAAGGACACTTGAATCAGTAATTCTACAGTTTAAGTACAACGTTTCACCTGGAATAGTCTTTGTAGACATCCAGTAAGTGTGTGTCCAGCAGCAGTCCACACCATGGGAAGAGGCAGTGAGGCGGGAGCATGCGAATGCCGGGACAGGAGCTCTCACTACTCAACACCTGAAAGTTGATCACCACCTTCTGCGGGTTGACCACCAGACCATACTGTGGTACACCGGCCAGCAAGATCCTTAACACAAAGGGCAAATGTCATGATCGACTGCTAAATTAGAGATTCAGCATCACATCACCCAGTGCTTTTCCATTTATTTGCTGATGCTGGTACTACATCCTTTAAAAGAAATTTACTGGAAAGAACAAATCTTGATTACTGGGAAATGTTATGAATCATGGCTATGTTTCTCAAATACACAGTTTGTTTCCCAGCATATCACAAAGCTTATGTAATAATGTTTATCATCTCAGAAATACTTTTTCCAATTGTGAAAAACCACATGCCTTTATCTCCCCACGCTGTGATTTTCACAACAGCCTCCTCAAATAAAAAGATAAAATTTTTTAAAAACTATTAACGGGCTTTTAAGCAGAACTAGGGGGTTGTTCATGCCTCCCAAGGCTGGCTCAGAGTAGGTTTCGGAATGATTTCCTGATCTCATTAATTACATTTAATTAATGAGGCTCCTCACTTCTTGCCATATTTCTGACCTTTTAGTGCCAAATAAGACAGCACAGCACTGGCTTAAAAACTAGATGGGACTGAGCCTTTACAGTTTTCTTTAATTTGTTGTTCTGTTTGTGAGAGCTGCTTAATAAATAAAAATATTATTGTTGTTATTAATTTACCCTTACAGATGTTAACAAGTGTTAGAAGTAGTTGTTTGCATTGGATTCTGCAGGAACTGTATTTATACTGCAGCCTTCTACTTCCAAAATAATATATGTGTGCATGGCTTCTGGTAACAATTTTACTGCCAAGAAATGCAAATAAAACTCTAACTAAAAGTCCCATTGCGTCAGACTTCACCTGTAGTCTGAAAAGGTTAAAAATAATCTCAACCTTTGAAAAGAGCATTAGTAAAGATGTGGCTGTAAAAAGAACTTGATGTCTTGTGTCACATGAAGAGTCATATGTGTGGGAAAACTTTGTGTGGGTCATACTTGAGAAATGATTGTGCTTCGTGGAAGTCTGGGGTGATTAGAAGAAAGTCATCCACCAGTCTCATCAAACATCTACAGGACACGCAGAGAGGAAAATCACAGACACAGAAATGAACTACAGTACAGAAACACTGCCTTCTGCTGCTGCAGGTGTGTTATTACATCCATAGAAGCTGACTGAAATCTGTACCCTTTTTTTTTAGTAATGTCCTTGAACAGGGCGTTCTCCATGTGACCGTAGCAGAGACAGCAGAGTAGACTGGACGCGACCGACCCCTGAGGAATCCCTCGGCACTGACGGTATGTTCTGAAATACAGAAAGCGAATATCAAACTCTAACTTAAAGAGGCAAAAAAAGTAGGAAGCATCTGTGGTGATGTTGTATAAAAGTGATAGTGTGCCAACTTCTGCCACTCACATACAGGTGTATTGAATGTTGGCAATGCTTACTTCTTCCCAAACTGAACAACACTGCCAGTTAGCATTTGGGTGAAGAACTGCAACGCCTCTTTGCCACAAAGATCTGAGGAGAAATGCTGAAAAGAAGAAAATAAAATGAAACGGTTTGGATCAAAAGAAGTATCAAGCATCTATAGCTCATGAAATATCAGAGAGGTCACTCTCACCTGCTCTACCAGTATGGTGTGATGAACTTTCCCGCTTTTCTGTAGTGCCATCACAAACCCTTTCATGTTGGTCGATCCCATGTTATCCTCCAGAAAATCTGCCTGTATTAAAAAAAAAAAAAGAGGGATAGTTCAGGTTTTCTAAAGACAGCAGACAGAAGTCAGTTCTCTAAACTGCGTCTTCAAACTGGGAGCATGCTGACTGCCACCTACTGTCAGTAACACACTGACATGCATAAGTACCTCAATACAACCTCAAAAAACCCAAAGTATCCCTTGAACAAACATGAGAAACTCCAATTACTCAGATATTATGTGAGCATACTGTGTAGTATAGTATGTATGTGATGGTACCTGTCTAACAAAAGACTTTTTCAGGCCCTCGTGGGAATCAACCCAGATCTTAGCGTAGCGGCGGATGGTAAAGAGTTCATCCTGGACAGGTGACAGAGCGTGGCCAATCACCTCAATGAGTTTGTCGTGAGGCAGACTCTCATAGGCTCCACTCACATCCACCTTAAATGAAGAGAAATTAAAAGCATGCTAAAAGTACAGTTCAATGCTTTTTGTATCAGTATCATTAAAAAGATGCAACAGCAAAAATTAAATCAGACAAAAAAAACAAAAAAAAAACTACCTTAACAAAGTAGAGGGGTTGCGGTGTCTCCTTCTGGGCAGGAGCTATCGAGCGCAACGCTTTGTGGATATCTGTCATCCCCCACACTGTGGAGCCCAGAAGGGATGGAGTGGAGCGCACACACGCCTGCAGTATATCCAGCAAGTCCCTGACATGCCCACGGTATTGCTGCAGGGGTAAAGACATGTTCAAAATATGTGCAATCACTCAACAACACACAACTCGTGAATGCGTAAGGGAGAACTGTAACGTAAATTGTACCCTTGTTTTAGCATCTGCTCCTATGACTCGTGTGATAGGCCTCATGCCGTCGGTCTTGGGAATAAAGCGAAGGCGGGAGATGACGGTGGCTTTGGGGAGGGACGCCACCTGAGCCGGAGTCAACTCCTCCATCTGACCCTTAGAGAGGTGACCTCTAAAACACAGAAAGGGTTTGTGAGCTTGTGTGAGCGTGACTGTATGAGTACAAGCATCTGCATGTGTGTGTATGTGTTCGTACCTGAAGGCCAAGTCTTGCAGTTTTGCCCAGACTTCCTGTCTGTAGAACCTGAGAGCGTTCTTCTGGCCCACACTCTCACTGACATAGAAACAGGCTCGAACCAGGCCCACAACATAGCCGTCCAGAAGCCAAGCCAGGAACTGACCCAGGATCTGTGTCCGGTACAAGAGCTCACTGGGCGGGAACCTGCCTGTAGAGGAGAGGGGTTTTGTATCGGCTAAAATGCATGTAGCAGGACAAAAAACACTTTACAGCTATCTTACCTGTCTTACTGATCTTCAACCAATTGCAGTCATTCACCTTCATCTTCCACATCAGTTCAGCCAGTGAAAGCTTCTCAAACTTCCCACTGCGCAAGAAACCCCTGACCCTTGCAAAGAAATTAAGTCGGTTGTGGTGGGAACCCCACAGCTCACAAGGGATCACAGCAGAGAGGCATTCCTTGACAAACAGGTAGACCCGGTGAGGTGCACAGTGTTGAGGCAAGAGGGAGCTTAATTCCCCTCGTCCTGGATCTCTCTCCTCCGCCAGTGGGCACATCTTCTGCAGTATTCTGCTGTAGGGACATCTCCTGTGTTGACGCAATAGCTGATCAAAGAGAGGGACCGCGTTAAAAAAGCGCCGGGGGAGTTTCTTTGGTTTCCTCTCAACCCCGTTTAGGTACGCCAGCCCCTCAAAGAACACTGTTCGTACCAAATCTCTACCTTGTAGTCTTCTGCATCCATCAGCGCTCTTCTTCTTCCTATTGAGAAGGAAGCCACGCATGCCCCGTCCACCATATAGGAATCCCAGAGTGCGGATAAAACTTTGCGAGGGAGGCAAAGGGGGGAAAATACCCGATCTCCAACTGGGTCCTCCCTCCAGAGGAAGTATGTTTGTTTGCATTTCAACAGACTGTTTTGAACCAGGAGCAACATTTTCTAAAGGCTTTATAGATAGGGTTGGTTCCACAGACATGGGCTGCCCTTCCTTGATTGTTTCATAGCAGACCTGTTGGATTTCCTGCACGGGTCCTCTTTGTCCTACCCGTCTCCTCTTTCCTGGACAAGTCATAATCTCCTCCTCATCCTTTCCTTCAGTTTCTCTCTTTCTTTTCCCCTTCTCCACTCCTACATCCACCCTGCTACTTTTCTTGCTGGTAGAAGGTTTCTCAACTTCCCGTCTCCTTTTCAAGGTCACTGCACCTCGATACCTTCTTGCACTGTTATGTGTCCTAGATCGAGGCCGGAGACAAAACCCATGGGAGGACGTAGTCATGGTCACCCTGTCATAGACGGGAACGCCGCACACCTGGAAAACACATGAAGGAGGGACGGCCACAAACACAGAGCAGCTCTCAAACAGGTACCGTGTGATGTCTGTGCCGAGTCGCATCGTGACTTTCTTCCACAGGTCACTGCCGTGGATGTAGGCAGCGCTTTGAGTTACATCACCTTGAAATTTAAAGTGGTCCGCATCCCGCTTTTCCTGTGCCAGGGACAGAAAATTGTAGCCGTGTGCTAAGACATTTCTTTTCTTTTTCCTTTTCAGTCTGTTAAGAACAAAGGCCAGCAGTTCAGGCAGAGTGCAGATCTGTGGAGAGCATAAATACATCACATCAACATGACTATTATTAAATCCTTTTAATAAGAAAACATCAAGTCTGGATAAAGTTCAGATAACTTCACTGCTCATAAACTGTATGAGTCACTCTTTGACAACCAAAATTGAGGTTACTTCCTACACTTATTATAAAAATAAACACTTAATAAGAGGTGCCATGACAGCAGGGGGTTGTGCAAAAGTGTCAACAGTGAAGAAACCGACAAGCCGGTGTAACGGTTTAACGAGCGACCGTGTTAACTGGTGACCATTAGTTACCACGGAGTTGAAAATCTGTGGTTGTCGTAGTTACGATATCTCTTATAACTATGACAACGGTCGCCAGTTGGTCAGCCGTTAGCTAACCTAAGGTTATCTTTAATATAGAGGAGCGGTTACCTGGTTACAGCTCGGCACTTGCTGTAGTTCCTTGTCAAAGCATACAAAAACATCCCGGACGAAGGATTTGAAGCGGTTTGTGTCGGACTCGTTAATAAGCGCTGCTTTGGGTCCTTCTTTGAACACGATGCTGTCCGCAAACTCCTCCAGTGTCTTCACGTGTTGATACAGTGACTTGAGAATGCCAAGTGTTGGGGATATGTCAGCTGTAGACATGCTGACAACATGAACACAACGTGCCGGTAACTCAGGACGTGGCAGACACGTGGTTAGCAAGCTTGCTTTGAGCTTATATTTACAGTTTGAGAGCCCGCGTCAATCTTAGCCAATGAGACGGCCGTTTTGTGCAAAGGTCCAATCAGATAGCCTGATACTCCGGCACAAAGTCACAATTGACCAATAGCCAACAAGTAAAGTAATGTTGTCTTTTTTTTCATGAAAAATGTGATAATTGACAGTTTGATGTGCCAAAAACAACAACACAGCAAGGAAATACTATAGATAGATAGATAGATAGATAGATAGATAGATAGATAGATAGATAGATAGATAGATAGACAAAAAGAACCATAAAAGTATATCAAATTACAAGAATACAACATTAAAAACAGGTTTAAAAAAAGAATCAGATGGAAAAGGCTATTGTAAAACAGGTGGGTTTTGAGTGCAGACTTGAATTGCAGTATAGTAATTTATATCATACTTGATGGCGTATAGTAATTTATATCATACTTGATGCAGCATAGTAATTTATATCATACTTGATGCAGTATAGTAATCACACTTGATGCAGTATAGTAATTCATATCATACTTGATGCAGTATAGTAATTCATATCATACTTGATGCAGTATAGTAATTCATATCATACTTGATGCAGTATAGTAATTCATATCATACTTGATGCAGTATAGTAATCATACTTGATGCAGTGTAGTAGATGCTGCATTGTCTCGTGGCGTTCATTTTGCAGTTCACAGCTCGTGCAGAGAGCCTGAAGGCAGTGTCACGCGGCTTCCTGCCGCCCTCTGCTGGTTCGCGCGAGCTGAGCTCTGATTGGTGGAAGGACGGCCCCCTCGCTTGTCCTGAGCGCGCGAATGCCCCTACGTCTCTCGCGGTCGGCTTTAGCTGTTAGCTTAGCGTCGCCCGCTCTGTGTTAAACAGAGCACACACACACACACAAGAGGAGGAAGACCGCGGACCGAGGCTCTTTGTCTCCCAAATCTCCGTTAAACTTAAGTCGCTGTGGTCTGTACCTGCAATGGCGGACAAGGAAGGTAGAGTGAAGCTTTTTTTTCTGCTGTTGTTTGCGACAATAGCGCGGTATTTGACACGTCTCACGCTAGCTTCCGAGCTAGCTGCGGTTGTTGGCCTTTCGCAGTTAAAACAAAAGCCGGGGAAATTTCACTGCGTGCGCTGTGATTGTCTCGGCTGTAGTTTGCACTTGTTGTCTTTTCGCATTGTTTCCCACTAGTTAGCTACATACCCTAGTTGCAAATGGGGCCGTAAGCGCGAGTGTGTTCTCAATTGTAATAGCCACACATGCTAACACGAGCATAACCGTGATAGCTAGGTGAGCTAACGGCATATGTTTCACACTGCCACACACTGAACACTTCTCCGGCCGATGACTGCAGAAACAAAACCCTAAACTGCTTTACAATAAGTCCCATACGTATAACTGTGTCTATAGCAGCGATACGGTGACAATTTACTTTAAAGACCGACGCCGTCTGTCAGTGAAAGCTACAGAGCCATCGTGCAAGTGTTTGAAGTAAAAGCTGAAGTTGGTGTGGATCAGTTGTCCTGTCATCACTTTCTGTCCTCTCTCTCTCTCACAGCGGGTGCGTTTGATGATGCGGTCGAGGAGAGGGTGATCAATGAGGAGTACAAGATCTGGAAGAAAAACACCCCCTTCCTGTATGATCTGGTTATGACCCATGCTTTAGAGTGGCCCAGTCTGACCGCTCAGTGGCTTCCTGATGTCTCCAGGTACTAACTTTTTTTCTTTCAAAACTCATGTATGTACCAGCATGCGTTCCCTCTGAAAGTGTAAATGGCATTTTGTCTCTCTTCACAGGCCTGAAGGGAAGGACTATAGCGTGCACCGGCTGGTGTTGGGCACTCACACGTCCGATGAGCAGAATCACCTGGTCATCGCTAGCGTCCAGCTGCCCAATGATGACGCCCAGTTTGACGCCTCGCATTATGACAGCGAAAAAGGAGGTTGGAGACTTCTGCACTCACTTACTAAATATGTGCAACTGTTCAGTCAGCAGACATGTTAAGTAAGGTATATTTATAGTCTGCCCGTGTGTGTTAAAGAGACAGATAAGATATTTAAGATATAAATGGTTGAAACCTGAAGCCGATACTATAACAATTGTCTTCATATTGTTTCTGAATACTATAAATATATTTGCACATCTCCCTGCAGAGTTTGGAGGCTTCGGCTCAGTAAGTGGCAAGATCGAGATAGAAATCAAGATCAGCCACGAAGGAGAGGTGAACCGTGCCCGCTATATGCCCCAGAATCCCTGCATCATCGCCACCAAGACCCCCACCTCAGATGTGCTGGTGTTTGACTACACCAAGCACCCTTCCAAGCCAGGTACATAGATTACACACAGTACACGATGCTGTAAAAAGTGGACTAATTAATACTGAAAAGTATTCTGTTGAACACACACTCATTACTGCATATCGGCTCTGAAAGAAATTAACAATGTACGTTCATCTTGTTGTCCACAGATGCTTCTGGAGAGTGTCGCCCTGATTTGCGTCTCAGAGGCCATCAGAAAGAAGGCTACGGTCTCTCCTGGAATCCAAATCTGTCTGGTTCTCTTCTTAGTGCGTCGGATGACCATGTAAGAAAATCAGGTTTCACAGATTTATTTAATTTCAGTTTTATTTATAGTGCCAAATAATAACAAATGACACACACTCCTGACTAAACTTTTTATCTCTCATCCTTTCTGAACTGTAGACAGTCTGTCTGTGGGACATAAGTGCTGTACCTAAGGAGGGGAAGATAGTGGATGCGAAAACTATCTTCACAGGTCACACTGCTGTGGTTGAAGACGTCTCCTGGCACTTGCTTCATGAATCACTCTTTGGATCTGTAGCAGATGACCAGAAACTCATGATGTAAGAAGATTGATAATAAGTCACATCTGACAGGCAGATGAAACCATTCACCTGAAAAGTTATGTGATCTTGCACAGTCTATGGAATAATAATGTAACCTTTTTTGTTTTTTTCACCTCAGTTGGGACACTCGTTCAAACAACACCTCTAAACCCAGCCATGCAGTCGATGCCCACACAGCCGAGGTCAACTGTTTGTCGTTTAACCCTTACAGCGAGTTCATCCTCGCCTCTGGCTCCGCAGACAAGGTGATGAGATATTCAGTCACATCTTTATTGTTGCTTTTTAATTTAATTTGTGTATTTTCGAACTCTTTGACTAAATGAATGCTGAAACATTGTTGCTGTTTTGTAACTGCAGTATTATTTCAGCGTTTAAGGAAATCTGGCAGATACATCTAAAATCTTTGTCCTCCTCACAGACTGTGGCTCTTTGGGACTTAAGGAATTTGAAACTGAAGCTGCATTCCTTTGAGTCACACAAGGATGAGATCTTCCAGGTAAGTTATTTATCTCACTTGACGTTTTCTTGAAGTAAGCACAGCAGTACATCTTTGAAAGTGGATCATGTTGATGCAACTTTCTGATGCATAAGGTCAGAAGCACCAGCACTTGCCAAGCAAAAATACTGAGATCTGTTTTAGTATTGTCTGTCTGTGTTTGACCCAGTGACCTAATTTGAGTTTTCTGATTGGCTGTTCCAGGTTCAGTGGTCTCCTCATAATGAGACCATACTGGCATCCAGTGGAACAGACCGTCGCCTCAACGTCTGGGACCTCAGGTAAACAACACAAGATGTTTTCCCCGTTGTCCACCAAATGTGGCCGTGTCACATTCCAGCTTCATTGCAGCTGCCAGAGATTATCCCCTCATTGCCCTGCCAGTTTAGTCAGTGTGCTACCATCCACTGGCCGCTGAACAGAGCCTCTAACCTGTGGCTTTTGAGAGGCCGAATCTGTTTTTACCAGAGCAACGCTATGGTTTCCTTCTGCTAATGAACCATGTTCAGGGAAAACTGATACACTTTAAAAATCAGATTGTACTGTAATACAATCACCTACTGAAACTATGGCTGCTAAAGAACTGGCTACTTGAACACACTCCACTTCAGCATCCAGCGGGCATGTGAATTTAACACTTCTATCTGTTTTGCAGTAAAATTGGGGAGGAGCAGTCACCAGAAGATGCAGAGGATGGCCCGCCTGAGCTGCTGGTGAGTCTCATCGAAGCTTGCTGAACTGAAGAAGTTGTGATTCGGGCAGATTTAGATCTAATCCAGTGCTGTGGCAAAAATCTGGGTTGGTTGTAGTAGTGTAGGCTGCAGAGTATAGAAGTTTGTTTGAGAGAGAGAGATGCATCCCACACTGCTACACAACCCTGCAGCGATTTGCCACAGTGCCCGATTTGGTCTGAATACAGCTTCTCTTTTATTGGTAACTTCATCTCGTATTGTAATCATGAAAATGGTGGCGTTTCTTCTGTCTAGTTTATCCATGGAGGCCACACAGCCAAGATCTCTGACTTCTCCTGGAACCCCAATGAGCCCTGGGTCATCTGCTCAGTGTCTGAAGACAACATTATGCAAGTCTGGCAAATGGTAAGACAGATGAGATTTCATTTTACTAATGCATGCTTTAGACAAACAGAGAATGTGAGTCCATGATCATCTTAGAGGGAATAATTTCCTCTCAACAGTATAGAAGATGATAGATTTTGCAGCAACAGTTAAGGTTACAGATGGCAGGTGACTCCGCCTTCAGGATCCGTCATCTCTTACCAAAACTTGAACATGTGGATCATAGCAGGAAACTTGCAGGGAAAGGTCACGTGATGGAAAGTTCCTGACATTTCAGCTAACTACTAACTAACTAACTACTAACTACTACAAAGAGAGAATCTCAGTCAAGATCGATTTGGCTATTGAAAACCTTGTTAATCTTTTTTTGGCTGTGCTAGAATCAAGAAATACCACGTCTTGTAAATATGTCTAACCTGACAGCATGTGATTGACACACTGATTCTCCTTTTTAGGCTGAGAACATCTACAACGATGAAGATCCAGAGGGTTCGACAGATCCTGAAGCCACGGCATAACACAGCTGCCTGCTGTCCGTCTTAACCTACAACCTCATCACAAACTGCCAAACTGCCACATCAGTAGTTCCACGCAGCTACTTCCCATCCATCTCTATTTTAGTGGTGGGAGTTGCCGAAAATCACTGTAAATAAAAGAAAATAATCCTGTCTAGCCCAGGTCCCGTTTTGGAATACTCAAAGTGAAGAACTGTCCTTTAACTGGGTCATTCATTGCCTGAGGAATCTCACGGTGCATATAAAAGATGTATTTTTGTACCTAAATTGGCTCCCCAATCTACACTGAAATATTTTAGCCAAAGCTTTTTCAGTAATAAATAAAATGCGTTTCTAGAACCTAAAGTGTTGATCATTCTGGCAACCCACAAGTCGTATTATACAATAAATTAGTTGTTAAAGTGGAAACTGCTCCCTCTGCACAGGTGGTAAATGTTGCGGGGAGAAGAAAAAAACATTTGAACTAAATTGCAGTCTGGCTTTTTGACATGATGCATAGTGACAGTTACTGTGACTCTGATAGAGGTTGTTTGCAGGCTAGCGTATAATCTAAAAAATGTTTCATATTTTCATTGCTTCAGTGTGGTTATCACCTTCTGGACACACTGATTTTTCACACCAGCTACTTCTGAAAATACAGTTTTGTGTATTTGTGTTTAAAATGTCCATTTGTTGTCCAACCTCCCCTCTTACATTACTCATTTAAATGTTTTCGTGCTATAGATTAGTGGTTGAACTTTTTCTATGTTCAATATTTGTACAGTGAGTGCATTCTTAATAAAACATGTTTCATTAGTTTTGGGTCCACTTGATGTATTGTCAACATTTTTCAGTATGAATGTGTTACTTGCATGGTTTGTTAATGGGGTCAGCATCTTACTAAAGCATCAAGTATTTTTAAACAACCCTAAATCCTTTTAGTCAAAGAGTTGGTTATGCCTCATGACACTTTGCTCAGACCGTTTTGTGTCTGGTGTGACGTCCTGGTGCTTTCCTGTCTGCCAAACTTACACTCACCCTATTCCTCTGTCTCCCACTGTTTAGTTCTTCAGCCATATTGCCCTTATAAGTACACAAACCGTCTATGCAGAGACATTAACTCATCAGTTGCACTCAGGTTACAACAGACACAAAGCCTTTATTCATAACAAAACCTATCTACAAACTGCAGTCTAGTTTTTTCCAGACTATAACAAAAAAATCTTTTTTTATATACTTGCATGCATGTAAAGTGCATTAATTGAACTTTAGAGTTATGTTGCTGATTAAAAAATAATCACACTTTTTTTCTTTTTCTTTTTTTTTCCAAATCAATGTATAACATACAATCATGTTTCTTCATCGTCACACTTGTGGTCCTCAATTGCAGTCCTGCAAGAAAAGAATGTTTTAATTACGACACTTACCTAAAGGTATTATCACACAGAAAACAGTAGTTCAACACATCTTACCTGAACAAGAGCAGTTCTTTCGTTAGGCCGTCTCTCAACTCCTGTATCTCTTTAGTATTTCTCTTCTGAATATTCAGCTCAGTCTTCAGCTCTCTGCTGCGCTCCTCCAGACAGTATACTGTTTCCTGGAAGAATGGCATAGCTTTTTTGCTTTGTGTATCAGGGAGACACCACAACTCCTATATCTTCTGCTTCTATTTTAATTTTTTGGGGCTTTTTCCATCTTTATGCAATTTCTTTCCTCCCCCCAACTACCTGCCACATTTCTTACCTTGTACTGCCCCACATCTTCTCTCCTTTGCATGCAAATTAGTCTGAGTTTCTCCTCCAAACAAGCCCTCTGGAGCTTCAGCTTTTGTATCTCCTCCTGTAGGGGTGTCAGCTGGGCCTTCAGTTCCTGGGCATGCTCTTTGGCCTTCACCAGGGCCCCAGATGTTACCTCTCTTCTCTTCAGCAAAGCTAGCAAAATGGGCTCATACCTAGCCAAGACAACCATAGACTATGAGACAACTGAGTAATTATATTGACCAAATGAAAAGTTAAATAAAAACACAATTTTTAGTCAGGCAAAACCAGTATTAGACAGCAAGAGTACCTGTCCTCCAGCGCTTTCAGCCCACCCTGCAGATACTGCTGGATGTCCCCACAGGAGCTTCTCTTGAACCGGGTCAGCTCATCCTGGGTGTTGGAGGTCTGACTGGAGCTCTGTGTTTGAAGCTCTGCTTGTAGGTTCAGGAGCTGCTCTTGATGGACCGTCCTGATCTGGGAGCCGTCTTCTGTCAACTGGAGCATCAGTGACTGCAGCTTTTCCTGGAAGATGGGAAGTAAAAGATTTTATGTGCAGGTCTCATAAGAAATGTGATGAATGAATAATTATTTTTATAGGTGAGTTTCTTACCTCTTCTCTCCTTAACAGCTCCACCTCACGCTGCTGTGTGTTCAGGCTGACCTGATTGTGAGCACAGTCCCGAGCCATGGTGAACAGCCTCCTCTTCAGCTTTCTAAGTTCCTCCTGCAGCCCCAGTCTTTCCAAGTTCACCTTCCACATCCTCTTCTCCTCCTCTGCCCTCTCCTCCCTGAGACTCTGAATCTCCCTCTTCCTTTCCTCTCTTCTCCCCTCTTCCTCCTTCTTCAGTTTATTCATTAGCTCTGTTACTTTGCTATCAATTGGCTCTTCTGTCTCCTCTTCTTTGCTCCCTTCTGCCTCCTCTTTGTCTTCAATCCCTCTCAACTCCAGAACCTCTGCCAGCAGTTCCTTCCTCCTCTTTTCTAACCGCTGAACCTCATCTATGCACTCCTCCATCTGAGACCATAGTACGCCTAGGTCATTCATGCCAGATTCAAGATCAAGGGTGTCCATCTTGGACTGCTGTCCCTCTTCAGCTGGCATTTCAGTGTCATCTACTTCAATCCCAGTTATGTCTCCCTTCATGAATTTGTCTTCATTAGTAGAGATATATTCTGTCTTAGTTGCCTCACATTGCATTAGGTCATTTTCTGTATCGTTTATTGGCATTGATGGCTCTAAAAACCTGACAGGATTAAGGCCCTCCTCTTCTTTTTTCTGCTTTTCCAATCTTTCCATTGAGGACCCAAGCACAGGAGCCTGCTGGCTTTCATTTGTTGCTGAACTTTCAGTCACCATATTTCTTGCTTCCTTGGAAACTGCATCTCTCTCTGCATGTTGACCATCCCAATAGTCTAATTGCGTCGGCTTGGTTTCCAACTTCTTTGGCCTCACTTGCTGAATGGGCACCAGTGTTGTACCCCTACAGAGTTGAGGATTCTTGCTGATGTGCACATATTCTTGGCTTCCATCTGAAGCCCAGTCTTGGGGCTCAAAGTCCATGCCAGCCTCTTCCATACAGTTCTCCAGCATGGCCAACATCCCCAACAACTGGCCCTCATACGCCACCATGGTCTCACTGAGTTTATTACCCGCTGAAGTGAGAGGCATTTCTCTTTGGTGAGAAGCATCTGTGGTCACTCCACACCTGTTGATAGTGCCCAAGCCTTGCGGCTGACCTTGTGCTTGTTGGTCTTCTGTTCTGACCCCATCCATGTTTGTGTCAATATAACTTGTGGAAAGATATGGTTGGGGAGATATTCTTTCTGTATAGATCTCCATTGTGTCTTCCTCTTTAATGTGGTGCTGAGTTGTTTCGATCATTCTTGTTTCATGGTAACTTGCTGAGAAATTACTGCCAAAAGGCATACCAGTGAGCTCCTCACAGCTATTCAGTAATTCATCCATCTCCTGTAAGTATGGCTTCATCAAAGCCGATTGATTCAGCTGTGTTCCTGCGAAGGTGAGTCCAGATTGCGCCGTGTTGCACTCACTGTGTTCCATGGGGGTTCTGTCTGGATCTGCATCCTCTTCTTTAATGAAGAGAGGGTCAAATCCAGTCAATGAAATGTTGTCGTCCAGGTCCTCCATTTCTTTAGCTTAATTCTTGAAGCCACTATCAATGTAGAAGTCTCCTTTACAACCGTTTCATCCCTTGACAAAAGCAGATTCATATGTTAGTCTAGATTATGCATAGTACGCATGATAGCTGTGGCTTTTTGGTAGCCACAAATACTAGACCAAGCCTGAATTGGTGACATGTCATCAAAAGTGTTGGGTTCATATTTTGGCCAGACGTATTTGTAAGCTATGCTGATGTCATTATCACATGCCGGCATGTAGAGCTGGGCAAGGGGACAGTTTAGCAGAGGGTATGCTACCAGCAGCTGTCCCACTAGTCTAGATCGCCCAGGAACCAACTGACTACTTGGCTATGATTGGACACACACCTCAAATAAGCCTACTCATGCATTCACATGAACATTGCAACAGAACTAATATAAACACATACATGCTTTCATCTGGAGCTCCAAGTGGCATTACACAGATTACATTAGAGAACAGATTATCATAACATGTCATTGTGTCAATGGATAGGCATTTGCACGCTCCCCTGGTGAATAATGTAGCTGTAATTTCACCCTTTGAGGTGTTTGCCAAGACTGGCCAGATACTCCCGGAGAGCAAATTGATCAAAATGACCCAATACTGTCAGCGGCAGAGATTAGTAATGTAGAAAGGGCATGGAAGACAAGTTTGACATTCATTTGATAGACTGTTCTTCGCCAAAACCTTCATGACCAAATTCAAGACACAGCTCTAGTGTTTGTGTTAAACTATGTCTGATTAAAAATATCTAGAGCACCAAACTCCCTGCTCTGTGTACCCATGTGCCCAAGAACAGTGTTGTGCTATGCATGGCACCCAGAGCCCTGGGGAAGACATGACAGCAGCTGTCATGCTACAAGACAGGCGTGGGCACAAGTCACATTCCTTTAGACCCCCACAACCCAAAGACAGCATTGGCCTATGTTAACTGAGCATTCTGAATCTTTACTTTTCTTTTTATATTAAAAAAACAAACAACAACAACAACAAAAAAAACTTTCTTTCAAAGTCCATGTGATATATGTTAGTTGATAGAGTAAGTTTTGAAAGTTTTGAAATACTCAGGAGCAGCCAGAATGGTCAGTGTTGGGTTTTCTTTGGGTGTTTCTATTCAAATTTGATCAACATCAATTAGTTGTATGTAAGCATGAAACTTGAGTTGTACTCACTTCTTTGTGTTTGCTCGTTTCTTCTGCCCTCACACGTTATCCTCAGGATGAAGCCGTTAGAAATGAGTTGTGGTTCAAACGACAAAGCAAAGTGAGCGGCAAAGAGTGAGCGCGAGCAGTGTGTGCAGATGAACTGAAAGAGGAGGGGGAGGTAAAGACAGCTGACCCGGCCTCTTTCTCTGCCAGTGTGCTGCTATGTGTGACCATGACTACCTCAAATCTGTTTGGGTTTATTAATAAACACTGGTCTGGAAGAAAAAGGAGCCACTGCAGGCTGCTTAAACCCGAGAGAGATAAAGGATTTGACGAATTGGTGTGTGTGTGTTTATGGTGTGTGTGTGTTTACCATGAAAGAGAACATGTCTCCAGGATTACACTCATGCTGCCTCATTATCAGAAAGCCTTTAAATAGCTCCTTGCACTTTTCTGGATGCTTCCCATGGGAGGATTGGTTTTCACCTAAACTTCTGACCCCAACAATGGACCACAGGTGGTCTTCTGTAGTCTGAAGAAGGGGGCAGTAAGGATGGTACAGGGTTGTAAAAGACATGGAAAAATGTGGTTCATGTCAAAGAAAGAGAAAAAGTGTGACCGTTAACTTGAGCTGCAAAGACTAGCTGTTTTTCTTAATTTTACATTTTAGAGGCTTTGTTTTATGCAATGACAGAGTCTATCATTCATTTGAAATTATAGATATATATATGTGTCTGTGAATGTTTTTTTGCTTATTACACATTACATAGCACACTACTTCTTAATATATGGGAAAGCGCCACTAGGTGGCCTCACAGTTCAATTTTAGCTCCTTACCTTAATACTGTACATAAAAAGAGTGTCTAACTTTGAACAACCAGTTTATTGAAATAGTTTAAACCTCTCAACTCTGTTTCTGTAGGCTCATATAGTAGTTTGTTTAATGGTTATGATTAAAGTGTAAATACGAGATTAAAGCACATATATTATTGAACTAGTATTATGAAATTGCTAACAAGAGTGGATGACAGACTTTCTTTTCACCCTCTAATTTCTGTTTGTCTGTTGTTTGTCTGCCTGGTTTGTTAGTGAAGGCAAATTCCTGCTTCACCCCAAGAGAATAATTGATGCCTGTTTAGCCGAATGAACTGTCCAAGATTAATATACTGCAAATCCCTTCTTCCGAGTATTTACATGACCCCTTTTACTACACCCTATAAAAAAGTGACGCTCATTCCTTTGAATTTCTGATTCAGTGTTTCCATGACAAGATTATGTCCCTTGAGCAGAAGGAAAGATGTAAGTCACCCTTGTTGACCACTGTGAGTGACTGTGTTTTTGGCAAGTCTAGGCTTTATGAGGTAGACGGTAATGTTTAAAGTGTCCAGGGATTATCTGTTATGCTGATGCACACCCAAACAGCCACTGGGATTTAGAGAGAGACGTTGACTCTCCCCTATTTGCCTGCCATAAAAATCATCATCTTTTCAGCTCCTCTTTGTCTTTTTTCTATTAATTTCCTTCGTAGAGGATGGAGAGATCATCAATATGTGTGTGTGGGTGTGGAGGAGGACAAGGGGGAAACCAAATATTTAAGAGGGCGTTGTGGTTGAAGACTGAAAATCCCACTGAGATAGGCCATATGCTGGACATTCACTTGGACTGGTCTGTTACTGTCTGCTCCAATTTGCAGTTCTGTCCAAACTCACCAGAACATCCTGTCAGTGTGTCCTCCTCTTCCTCCTGTTTCTCTTCTCTTTCCAACTTTGTCTCACAAGCAGCCGTAAGACATCACGGTCCATGTCATGTGTTTCCTTTGGTATAAGATATGAAATATAAATCGGAAACATGAAAATATGGTCCACTGTTTGCACTAAAAACATTTTCCAAGAACAGTTTGGGGAACAGAACCAGTTTTCATCTGAAAGCATCCTTATGGGAGGTTCTGTCCTGGTTCTACTCATGGTTTTGTTCAAATTTGGTAGTCTCATCATGTTTGGCCCTCAGGGATTTAAGATATTTCCTTATGTGATTCGAAATAGAAAAGACTTCTAACTCGAACTAAAAAGTTTAGAAAATAGCACATATCTAACTCCAAACCGCTGTAATTACACTAGTCGCTCCACAAGTGTTTATTTAAAAGCTAATTACATTTAGAAGACAATCCAGTGGTCGTTGTTTTAGTTGAATGGTTGAAAGAAAATGCTTCTCAAATATGACAAACCAACCTGCATGTACAGCAAATATAGTGACAGTCACTGTTTTTGTTTGCATCAATATCCATTGTTTCTTATAGATACATTTACAATTTGCAGATGGAGAGCATGGACACCATTTTCAATCACATACGTACTTGATATTGTTATTTTCATACTGCTGCTTTCCACTGCAAACAATCTTCTGCTGAGAGACAATGTGCCAGGATCAAGGGCACCGTGACAACTATTTATTGTGGTAGTAGGGAACATGCTTTCAATTTCCCAGGCACATTTTTGCTGTTTTTCTTAGGAAAGAAAATACACGTTTCCAAACTCTAATTTCTATTTTCTCACTTTGTTCCCTGCCATCCGTCATGTTGTACATCATAGAGTATTGTCTCACTGTGGTTAAGTGTGTTTTAATGACAGTGACCTTATCTGGTGTTTATTTTAAAGAGAGTGCCTCCACTACAATTGTCAGCCACCATCTTCTTACTGTCATCAGCCACCCTGTGTTTGTACCAGTTGGCTGGTCTTAAGGGATCACTTAATATAATGAAGTAGGGGGCCTCATGTACCTTCTTCGGTGTGTTTTTCCACTGTTCCGGATTAAGCTGGATGTGTCCTCTATTTAAAGATGACGGACATGCTTACCCTTAAAAAGACACACAGCAGCTACGGCTTGTGGTTTGCTTTTTTATCTCTCCCCAAACTCTTTCCAGGCTACTTAAAATCAAAATATTATCTTTGTAGGACAGTTTTACTCTTTCCAACTGTATTTTTAATGTTTTGAAAAAAGCTCCCATTTCAAAATGTTGGGACAGAGCCCAGTTCCGTATTGCATCAAACTTTAGGGACAATCGTTCATTGTTCAGTGTATAACCTACTGTTGGACTGTCACAACCAGTTCCCATGAAGGCACACTACAGATGAAAAAAGCTGATATGGAGAGATGCAACAAACTGACAGAGATGAGATCACAAGTCAGACAGTGTGTATCACAGTGTGGGTTCAGTCATGACAGCATCTGCAATAAAACCACCAGCAGACTCAATCCTAGGCTTAAATCTTTAACCAAAGTCTAGGAATTTTAGATTCAAATAGACTCAGTTTATACATGTGTATCGGTGTTTGTTGTTTTTCTTTCCGTAAAAGATGTGAGGCTGCATGTACAAGCTTGTATGTATGCCTTCCTTTGCAGTAGGTGTATAGTATTCTTCTGAACAAGTCTATCCCCCCACAAAAAAGTCTCCTGCCAACTGGGTTACACAGTTCCTCCTGGTGGGAGGAATCAGTGACTACTGAGTCCATGTCGCAACAGTCAGATGTATTGTTCGCACTCATGGTTTTGCAACTTTTAGTCATGTGGGAGAGTCACTTGAAATCACAAGACAATATCAGTCAGTCAATCAATCGATCGGTCGATTGGTCTTGATGACCACTAGATGGACCACTTTGGTCTAGACTGAATCTCAACAGTTATTGGATTAAATGTTGTACAAATGTTAATGGTTTATGAAACCTTCTGACTTTGGTGATCCTCTGCCCTTTTCTTTATTTCTTTATTTATCAAGCACCACCAAGACATTGACATTTTTTGTTTTATATGAAATAACTTGATAATTTGATGTATTTCCATGAAATTTGGCACAGATATCCATCATGCCCAGAGGACAAATTTTAATGACTTTGATGATATTTCAACATCAACCAGATTTGCACAGAATTTTGAAGACATAAATAGTACATATGCATATATTTTGTCCAATACATTACCAAATTCCTACTGAACTAAAGACATTCCCACCATCCTTAGCTGTACTTTGCGTTTAACTCGAATTACTCTACCAAATGTTACCATGTTAACGCATTAGATGTCTTAGCATTTAGCTCAAAGCACTGCTGTGCTTGGCTGTAGACTCAATGTTTCAACATTAGTATACATGGATCTCCAGACAAACAGATAGAAGGTACACCAACATTTTATCCACCAGACTAGTCTGAATAAATTCTAGCATTCCTCTAGTCTTGCTCATCTTTCTCCAGTGGAGGCTCAGCCAGCTCTTACTGGTGCCACATTAACCATATATCATCAAGGCTCAAAGAGGACACACAAAGCTTGCTCGAAACCAAAACATATAAAGCTTAGATTTAGCTAAGCTTAGTGTTGTTACTGTTACGTTGGCTGGTGTGTGTATACCATCTTTGTGGATGTGTCCATGTGCATGAGCTGCAATTTGTTGTTTTAAGACAATTAATGGTGTGGTATAAATGTTTAAGGTACTGCAGTAAATATTAAGATGAGTACTTACAATAAAATAAGTTTTATGACTTTTCAAAAGTTAACAAATACTTTTTTCCACACCTCCAAAAGCCTTAGACCTAGACAGCACAAATATGCTCTTAATCCCCGTTGTTTTCAGAAACGGTTTCACCAGTGAGAATCACCACTCTGTCTTCAGCTCTCCTAATTAGATGTTGTGCGGGTGACAATCCTGTTATTTTAATAAAGATCCGACAGAGGTCATCTGAGGTTTCTTTGCTGTGACGTCAGTACCTCAGTTGAACGACCCCCTGGAGAGAGTGAAAACAGGCAGATAGTTCATCTGCAAACAGAGAGAGGGAGATACAAAGAAAGAAGAAAGAAAGAGAGATGGTTGGTTCTAATGGATGGATGGATGGAAACTTGTGGCCTGTTTTTGTCCAGTCCCAAACAACCCAGCAACCACACCCTCTCAGGAATTCCTGCTGTAAAACTATTTGATGTCATGTTTTTAAAGGAGCAGTTCATTCTTACGATAACATGTTCGATGTTTTCTTACTTGAAAAGCCTCCGTGTTGCATAAAAGGATATACATGGAACTTAATACAACTATATTTTGGTTAGTTAAGATAGCAAAACATGTTAACAAAGTGGAAGGGACAGAACAGCTAAAGATAAAAATAAAATAAATGCAAAGACAAAGCGAAAAGTAAGTTTGTTCTTCTAGGCCTAAATATTTCTGTGCAGTTTAATTTCAGTAAATTGTGTGTATAAGTCTGTGTTTGTATCTTCATGTGTGTATGAATTGCCATCCAGATGGCTCTGTACACAGTCAGTGTGTTTTGGCTCTGAACACTCCTGGATTCTAAGAAATACTTTACAGTCCACTGTGCAGGCAGTTTCACTGAACATTGGACACACAGGGCTTTGTGTGTTTTCACTGACTATTTTTTTATTATTTCTTCCTGTAATAAAAACACAACTTCCAATGTAGTTGGTCACGGACCATTTATAAGGTTTATTTAATTTATGTTTGCGTATGTATGTCCAGAAAGGGTTGTGTCAGCTTAAAGCAAGAGCCATCAACAGGCCAGCTTCAACTTGTCCAGGCAGAAGCAAACACTGATTGGCTAATAAAATCTGATGAACGACTTAAGGGTCAGAAAGCCGATCTATGACAGGGTTACGTGCACATGGAGCTCCCACCTTCCTCCTCTTCTTGAGATTGTATCAGACAAATAGAAACACTGATGTAGGGTCAACATTACATCATGGCTTTTAAGCACAGCACTACAGCTGATGAAAATGTGCATTTAGAGACAGCTTCGAGGCAGCAGTTGTTCAAGAAGAAGACACTGGTGACAGCGGTTATCATAGTTTACAATATGGCAATGTATACTCCATTATCTGTTGATTATAGCTATGCTGTATTGTTTATTTCCAGGAAAACAGTATAGCATGTAGTAACCTACAGGCTCACAAACTGCAGCGTTTCAAGAATATTGGTTTGTTTTAAGGTAGAACTAACAGCGAGTGAGAATATGACCCTCTTTCATCCTTACTCTGTCTGTCTTTGTCGTCTGGCTCTTGGACAGAATTGTTCCCCAGAGGCACCATAAAACAGACAACAGCCAACTCTTACAACTTCATTTTCAGCAGGTTCAACCCACATTTTCTCTTTCCTGTCTGCCTTATCTCCTCTCACTTAACTCACTAGAGACATGACTTAACAATATTTCCTTAACTTTTCTTTCAGACTCTCAAGAAATGCACACCTCCCTCCCGCTCTTATAACCTTATAAGCTAGTCTTTTTGTGCCTCCATTGAAGGCAGGTCAGAGGAATGTGGTAGGGACAGTGAGTGGCTGTCCCTACCACCAAGGGCACCAACATGCCCGGACAGGGAAAGCTAGAGTGCATTGGGGTCAAAAAATAGTTTTTAAGCTCTTCTTTTTTCCTTTTTCTTTTCACTCTTGAACTACATTGCTTTATACTTTTGTTCATCCCTTTTCCCAACCAGAACTCTGCCAACAGAGACTGTAACCTCTATTCTTGTCATAGGCTGGTGACACAAAGCAGTCTCTGTTGCACAGAGGAATCCCCTCTGTGTGTTTCACAGCTGAGTATCAACCTGGAACCTCTAAAACTATTATTACATGCCATGATTCTCTTTCCGTCCTCATTTCTCTTTTTCTCTCACCTCCCTTTCCAACCCCTCCCATCCTCTCAGTTGGTTGATGTTATAAATAGTGGGCTGTGGAATGTAATTTTGGAGAGATTTGTTGTTTTTCTGGGCTTTTGATTACCTATTGCTCCTTAGAAACGCATTTCAGGGGGTTGAACATGCACACACATGTTATAGAGGTGATGGAACAAACAACGGATTAGTTTAGTTGAGACCTGTTTTGGTGTTTTTTGATCTAGTTTTGGTGTTGTACCCTTTTGTTTGAGAAATGGACAGGAGAGAAGCAGTCGGTGCAGAAAGAATGCGTCTGTCGCTGGACAAAAGCAGGTCGGGAATGATAATGCTGGTCCGAGAGAGCTGGGCTTATCCCAACCGGCAGTATGGATTTCCTGCCTGTAACCTCCTTTCAGTCACGTTTAACACTCACCCAGTTTGTGTAGCTGTTGGTAGTGTGTGTTATTATGATACTGTGTGAGTCTCTACTGTCCTTGAGCAAGGTTCTTACCCCCGTTTTTTTTATAATATCAGCTGTATTTTTACTCCATTGTATTGGTGCAGATATTATAATATTACATTAAAAATCTTTCAGTGCTGACATTACATTATAACACATAAATCAATGTTTGCTCCTGTAGTTATAGGGCTATAATCTAACTACTAGTTAGGGTTGCACAGCAACAAAATAAAAATTCAGACTGTTTATTCCGATGTTGCCATCCTTTTTTTTTTTTTCAGGCAGTACTAGACTTTGTGGGCAACGTTAAGAATCAGTGAGCACTACTGCTGGAATGTGGCAATATGGAAATATTGAAGTTTTTCCTGACGGTGATGATGTTTGTTGAATTTTTTGCCATGCTACCGCGGTGATTCATGAGATAGGCAGTCTTTGGTAGAAAATTACAGTTGTTGTTGGACAGTTTATTGTCAAAGTTTGTGCTGACATTCATGGTTGCCAAAAGAGTGTGTAGTCTTGGAGGTAGTTATCAGCTTGGAGAGACGGCTGCTGTTATGAACTAAAAAAAAGTATAATATAAGAAGGTTAATTGTTCGACAGCTATTAATGGGATAGATTGCCTTGAAATTTGGTGCAGACATTGTTGTCATGTTCCTTTCATGATTAATTGTAATTATTCTGCATATGGCATCATCATCAGGTCAGTTATTTATGTTCCAGTACCCTCTGAACCAAAATACCTGAAAAATTCCCACCAGCCCCATCTATACTTTGTGGTTTCTGCAAATTAGTAAAAGTTAACATTATAAACATTAAAGCTATATACTCTTTAGACATCTATTTAAGTTTAATTCACTGGATTAGACAAAACAAGACATTATCGTCAGCTTACCGGTATTTTATTGGTAAACCTATCCTCAATTGATTTTCCAGAAAACTTGCAAACTTATTTTAACCTGACTTGACTTCAGACTATTTCAACTTATTTTCAGCATGGTTATGTTTTTTATGCACCCAATATTCCACATACTAACTAATTTTTTGCTATATTTATTATTAATACATAACAAAGTCTTGTATACGTTTATAATCATGTGTCCATGAATAGACAGGATTCCTGCATGTCTTTATCCCTCCACTGATGATATAGAATTAACTTTGTTGCAACTACATAGGAAATGGATACCAAAAACTGCCTTGTATATCTTTTATTCTACAGCTATCTTAAGTTGTTTGCATGACTGCCTCAGCAACACGGAGTCAGAGAGGTACAGAGGGAAACAGAGTGAGGGAGGATTGGTGATACATTCCCCAGTAGGCTCATAGCATTCTGGTGGTTAATGATTTTGTACCTCTTACTGCACACACACAGTTGCACAGAGACTGTACAGCTTCCTCGCAGACGTACAGAGGGTGGCTGTTTTCTATTGTATCACCATGGAAACGTTAAAACATTTCAATGTGTTAGGCATGAGTGAACTAAACTATGACTCATATTAACCCCTCCCAGCACAGCGGGACTCGCACTCAGTATGGATCCTATGACCACATGCACAGAAAAAAAAACATAACGCACACAGAGAGAAAAATCATGAATCATCATTCACTCAAAAATGTGCAAAAATATATATTATAATAATATGATTATTTTCACAGGGAATCCTTAATTTGACACAATATTCAGTATAGACAGTCGGTCCAGTACACAAATGTACTCCATGTGTATGGTTGGAGGTGATCCTCCATTACGTCTGCTCATGAGATATAGTAAGAGGCTGCTGACAAGCTCTGAGGATGTGTGATCTACTTGAAGCACCAAAGGCCATTAAAGTTGCAGCGTATGATTACCATACTGACAGTGATATCTTTAGGCCGTGTGCCAGAATTAGCCCAGGAATCCCAACAGACAGGTAATTTGGCTGCCTCATCTCAGGAGCTAAATGAAGGCAGTGACCCGCAGCTCACTGAAAAAGAGCTGGTGTCTATGACTGTGCATGACTTAGGTAGGTAATAGTTATCACATAATCATATCACAAAGATATTGAGATAGAGTCTAGATGCAAATGAAAATCTGGACCCATCTGTAATCAATAGTAGATAGTGGCTTTAGCTGAGAGGATAGAAAAGCACAATCTGAGTGTCAAAAATTCACTCTACAATCTACCTAAATGATTACTGATGTTGTTGTTAACCCAGATGCTCTGTAAGGTTTTTATTGCTTTTTATTGTAGCCTTGAAAACTAAAAAAAGGTTTTGCAGTTGAAGGAGTTTGATTTAAGACAGAAACAGAAAAACAAGCAGCATTTTTATATGTTTAATTTACATTTGGATGTATTATCTCTTCAGTGATATTTCTGTTGGCTGTTTGTGTCTGACAAAGGGTAAGGGGTCGTCGGATTTGACATTACTTCATTGTTGCTGAAAGCATCAGTCTACATTCTTTGGATACAGATACTACAATTATTACAAAAAGAAGCAATAAATCTTGTTGCTAATTGACAAATTGAGTTGTGGACTGTAGTCACAGGTGTGTCTTAGTCTTAGTCTGTTCCCCCAAGGCTACAATGCCTCCTCCACCTTCTGTCCTTCTTCCCCTTTCTTACCCCCACTGGGTCCTCTCCTCATTCAAACCAGATGAGCCAGTCCCACAACACACCCACCCACACACACCCACTAAAGTGCAGTTTTAAACTAACTTTGGAGTGCAGTTGCAGAGCATGATGAGGTTGAGTACAACTGGATTTAAAGGTAACTGGC
Organism: Larimichthys crocea; assembly: GCF_000972845.2. Lineage (NCBI taxonomy): Eukaryota > Metazoa > Chordata > Actinopteri > Sciaenidae > Larimichthys > Larimichthys crocea. The sequence continues at coordinate 45,049,603 of NC_040023.1, read as the reverse complement.
CCCCTGTGACTCACCCTTCTTGTCTAATTGTGTGCGTGTATCTGTGTGTGTGTGTGTGTGTGTGTGTGTCATGTTTAACAAGGGGTATTAGGTTTCCACCTGGCTGCACAGTGACAGGACACAGCCACTCCCTTTTATCTGCAGAGAAACAGCTGAACCTCTTCACTTTTACCAGGCCATATTTCCAACACTGGACTGCTCAGTAGTTTCTCAGGGAACTTTGTCATCAGATTTCCCTTTTTTTTTAACAGCAGCCTGTCTGTTTTCTCTTCTAGATTATAGATTTATGGATAAACTGATCCAAGGTGTGTATTTTTCTTTCCTAGCTGCCACGATGCTTCATTACCCAGGGGTTCCCCTCCTTAGGGAGAGTGGGATGACTGCACCTGATCCCCGGAAAGGAGGCTAGGAGAAAGGACAAAAGGAAAGCCACCAGCAGGGACAAAAAACTACTAATGACCCGTGCATGAAGTTCAATGCTGTAGCTAAAATGCTGAATACCAGCTGTCTGGAACGTGGGGAGAAGCAACCAGCGCTGGAATGGTGTGGCTAACTCCTAACAACACTGTGAGAGGTGGGAGGAGAGGCTGGCTCACGTACAGAGGGGAGGGACTCGGAGAGCATGGAGCTTCATTCACTCTGCTGAACACACACACACACACACGCACACACACACACACACACACACACACATGCTCTGCAAAGCTGTTCTCAGGCTGAGAGAAAAGAGAAGGGAGCGGAGGAGAGGACAGCACGTTCACTAAGTAAGTTGTACACTGTTGTGTCCTGTCTGACCATTATACAGCAAATGTTTTGCATTGTTTATTAATGTGACAACATGAAGTCAAGGTCCGTGTCTTCATCTGTGTTCTCTAAATGTGACTTTGTGAAGTAGAAAGGATTTGAAGTATCTTTTTCCACTGCCAGTCTTATTGAATTGAGCTTCTTTCTCTTCTCTAACTCACCCATACACACTTTTCTGCTGATGTGAACCACATGTCACACACACATGTATATACATATATATATACATAGTCCAGCTCTCCTCCCTGGGGCTTCTCTACATGCACAAAAACGAGAAAATAGAAAAAGGGGGAGAGTGGGGCCGGAGGAGTGGAGGGAAAACTTTAGTAGGACAATGAAGGAATGTTCTTGATACATTGTTAACAGTCAGGGTCGTATATTTTTCAGTTTTAGTCTTTCATTTTGATATTTTTTTTTGCCGTTTAGATTGTAATAATGGCATGTCAGTTTGACTTATTCCAGCTGATCTCCCTGTTCCCTCCCTGTGGTTTTTATTTGTACCCTATTTTTCTGTCTTTCCATCTCGCCCACTTTCTCTCTCATCCTGCTGATCTCATTGTTGTCCCAGGTGGTGACAGACAGGAAAAACAGAGACAGTGAGCGAGGCCAAAGAGGGACAGAGGGGTTCATTAAACCCTGGACAGCAGGGAGATTTTAAATCCTGTGACTTGTTCCTGACAGAAGACACACTGATCCAGGTGGAGTTACAAGGCCTTTAGCTCCCAGGACATCCCTCCAAGATGTCCCGGAGGAGGTCTACAGGTGACCTGGTGCCCAGGGACGTCACTGAGATCTTAGCTCGAGAGGCGAGGGTTCAGCGTGGGCAGAAGAAGCCGGGAAGCTCCCTGGGACAGGCCTTCAGCTGGTTAAAGGGGAGCCGGAAGAAGAAGAACGTTGCGAATGGGCTGAGCCGAACTGGTATTGGTGTGACGGATGCCAAACTGGGATTTCAGAATCATGAACCTGCAAAAGGTGAGTGGGTCAAGACGTTATAATTAACCTTTTTTTAAATTTTACTGTTTAGCTGATGCTTCTATACAGAGTATTTACATATTTTCAATGTTTTTTCACCAACAAAGGCTCATTAAAAGTTCAGCTGAAGAAACAATTCTAGTAGGGAGAGTAAGAGGAGGCTTGGTGTCGACAAAATTCACTCATTGTAGTTTTCTTACAGTTGTGCTGTGCTCATGAACATGTCTAAATCTGAACTATTAAAATAATATCATTAATCAAATAATAATAATGTGTAATGTGAAACCTGTTGCTCGTAATGACAAACGACAAATGACGTAACAACTTGTGTCATGGCCTGACTCTGTGCAGTTCAGCTCTATAGGACGTTTTTAGCATCTTTCAGCTCATTGTTTTGGAAATGCGGCCTACAGCTTTACTCTCTTGGTTCACTCTCACCGCAGAGAGACAAAGTTAGCAACTATTGGGTCAACAGAGTTGAGCATTTGGCAGCAAAAAAGCCCCAATTCCCTCATGAGTTGGTGGAGACATAAACAAAGCTAAAATTTGGTGGTCAGAAATACAACTCCAGATGAATGCTAATGTTGACCCATGTCTGCTGAATGTTCAACTATGCAAGTTTGAGCTAATATGTTGTACTTTTATATACTATATGCATGTCAGTGTTGTGTTTTCAGCTTGTTACGTAGCCCTCAAGTGGCCAAAAAGTCAACTAATGCAAGTTTAAATAAACAATTAGGATGTATTTATAATTTCTAGTTATTTTTAAACCAATAAATGTAATTTGTTTAATAGTAAAGTTACCAAGATCATCAGGAAGAAGAAGGGAGCATCGACAAATGTTGAAAAAGTCATGTCGAGGTTCTCTTCAAGGTTCAGTGTAGTTAGGGTCAGAGTTATGAAGCCACGCTTTGCATGTTTGGCAACTCCACTGTATAATTCTGTCTTGTTTTGTCTGTGATGATCACAGACTGTACGGTCATGATGCTTCTGAGGAATGTGTTGACTTTTGGATTAAGACTGGATTTTGGTAATAGGGATTTTGTTATCGTCAGAACATCAGCCTCTGCATTTATAACTATAAGCAAAAGTGACACACACACACAGACAGACAGATAGACTGACACAGGGGTCTAATCCCTCTTTCTGTTTACTGATGCGTTTGCTTGGTCGGCAGCACAGAGATTACCCACAGTCCCCATTTCCTGTTTTTGTTCCACCGCTAAAGCCATCTCTTTCTCTTTGTCATTGTGTGTGTTACTGTAGTAACAATTCAACAATTCTTGGAAATCCAGAATCACAGTTTTTCAGACTTTTTTTTGGTCTTTTGTGGTTTTTGTGCTCGTTCCGCCTAAAAGAGACTTCCACAATCCCTTATTTTGCCATACATTGTGGTTTTGCAAGGTCTATCGAGAACTATGAATACTGGATGGGCAACAGACAGTGACTTCGTTTGAAAACAAAGATTAACTAGTAGTAGTAGGGCTAATAATTCCCCCAGCAGAGGATGTGGTCAAAGGCAGATGGCAAGACTGTGTGGGAACCAATATTTTTGTGATTTTCTGATTTTAATACTAAGCACTGTCGAGCATATCCAAGAAAAGTTGTAGCTTCAAAAGTGACCGAGATATGGTGTGACTGAGGTTTTTGCTCATTCACTGTATTTCCTTATTGTTGCACATTGTGTTCATTGGTTGAAAGTTTTATTTTGGAGAGAAAAGCAGTGAAATCAGAAAATTGTAATTCTCATAATACTCAAGCGAATCATTAACTTGGTCTTATTGTAACAAAAGAAACAACAATGCAGCAATGATTTGTTCCTCATCTCACCAACATGAACACCTGTGTGCTTTCTGTCTCACCTGTGTGTGTGGGAACAAATTGTTAGTTTGGACTGTCTTGTTTTCTTTGGCACTTTGTCTCTGACACAGAAAGTGAGAGAAGCCTGTTTTCCCAGCAGTAAATAATTATAATTATTTTGCTCTTGCTGTGGTTCATTCTTCTTGAACCCGCCGGGTGACTTTACCAACCTAGAGAGACAAAGCATACAACACAAACTGTGCTTTCTGCTAACTGCTCAGTTCATATGACTATGCTGGTTTGGTCTGGTTTAACTTTTAATCCATACATCTTATAAGTGTAGTTTTTTTTACATTTTCCCCATTTCTAAAGCAAAAAGCACATACACAATACACATCTGGTTGCCTGTATTTCAACTGCAGTACTTAAGTATAATGTAGAGGCCTCAAAAAGTCTCACATGGAACACAGAAATTGAGACAACGCTCATTTGATAACAGATATCTTAATCACAGTTATTTAAAGTCCACACCAGTGATGCAAATTGACCATTCGTCATCAAATTTCTGCTACAACTGGGTACCCTGTTAAGTGTGCATCACTCATTTTTTGCATACTCTAGGTTGGTAGGTAAATGAGATTCAGTTTTGTTGTAGTGTACAAACTTTTCACATGATGTTTTAAGTGACAACCAAACACAGTGAACTCTCCTTTAGCACAGTAGAGAAAACCAACAAATATAGAAGATTTTTGCCTTTTATTTTGGAAAAATTAAAACATTAAACATTGGCTCACTCCATTTAAAGACTCGACTGACTAACATGCACATGTGAAGGCATGTGAAGGCACATTGCTGCAGGCCTCAAGCACTTTCACCATACCCTCAAATCCTAGTATCCTCTCTGACCGAGTATGGTCACATATCCACAGAGATAAACAGTCCTATAGCTGTACTGACTGCTGCAGTGAGAGGCTGCATGAATGGAGGAGGACTTACCTTCCAGTGTGTTTTTGTCTCGTTCCACTAATCGACACATTCAGGCAACACAAACGGACAAACCCGACTTCAGCTGAGCTGAATCTTTAATGCATTTCTAACCGTGATGCTTCCGTGTAGTAGATCGAAGTGTCACGGGAGGATCCACCAGCCCTGGCCTCTCATTTGTGTTTGCCCTTTGGAGGCAGGAACACTATGTGAGCTTGGCTGACCTTGTTAACCGAGGTATGTCGATTAGCATGGCAGACAAGATGAACTGCCAAAACTCTTTTTTTAAAATTTCTGTTTTGCATCGCGAATTACTGAGAATGACACGTACCGAAACAAACATCTTGTACCTCATGAATCAGGGTGAATATACGTACTGTTACACCCCTAACCTCTAGTGAGCCACTGCACCTTTATGTTATCATGGCAATTTCATGTTACTCTTACTTGAATATGTCTTTGTTGGTGGGTTTACATTGGCTGTGTCACCTCTCCATGACTCAGATTTGCTCATCCATGATCCAGAACTCTGCAGTCCAGCGCTGACTGCCAGCTATATTTTACAGAAATTCCTCTCATATAAAAAAAAAAAAACACTCTTTGATGTGCTGAATTCCTGGGAGCCGTGCATCAGGACAGTTTGTGTTGTGTGTGTGTGTGTGTGTGTGTGTGTGTGTGTGTATGTGTGTCAAGGTTTGCTAGCGTGCACGTGTACGTGCGTGGCAGCCTGGATGCCAGATTGAACCGGGAGTTATGCGATGGAGAGGAGAGATTACAACGAATCACAAAGCCCCATTCAGCCATGAGAGGACTCTTAGGGAACACTCTCTCAATGCTTTTTTAATTAGAGCGACTTCTCAGCACACACACACACACACACACACACACACACACACACACACACACACACAGATACACACCTATCTCTCTCTCTCAGATTTTTCAGTCTCTTTGCCTATTCATTACGGCATATTACTGTTTTTGATTTGCTTCTCAGATTGCTTAATACCCTCTATTCAGCACTGCCGTGGGTGTGTTGGTCTTCACTGCTTATTATTGTGTAATCAGCGTATGTTTAAAGCTGTGCGGGGACGTCTGTAGTGCTGTGCGAGGGTGTGTGACCGAGTGCTACCCTGTATCAGAGGGTATCTCTGTGTTTGTGTGTCAGCGGCATATTGCTGGGCTTAGGGCGGCGCCAACCCAGCGCCAGCACTCATTACATCACCTCCACACGCACACACACACACACACACACAGACATATGCACAAGGGCGTAAAGAGCCCCCGCAACTACCTGCTTTGTCCAGCACATCACATCTTCAGCTGCAGGCTGTTTGAGCAGTGAGGTCATTTTGAACAATCCCTGGGATTCCATGTGTGCGTCCGTGTGTGAAGTCATTGTTTTCTACATCTGTGAAGTCATGGTTGCGTACGTGTCTGGATGAGAATACTTTTTATTGTGTCACAAATGGAAACCTTGTCTGTGATAGATCCTAGATTCTTTGCTTGAGTTTCTCTATCTGCTTGGGTGCGTGTGTGGCAGCCACATCACAAAACACAGTCAGGGTGTGTGTAGATTCACAAACTATAATGCAGATTACAGACCTAGCAGCAGAGTAATTGAAGAGCAAACATCTCATTACATAGAGAACATTGTATAAAGCCTTAGCTATATTACAGGCCACAACTCAGGGCTACTTAAATACAGTTTGACAGGAGGGTGAAGGTGGTGAGTGAGTGGAGGGCAACGAAAGGCATGCGGCAGAGAGGGAGGAGTGTGAAAGTTTAATGCCGCCACACAATGTTCCTTGCGAACATCATTCACCGCTCACACACACTCACTATGATGAGCGAGGTAATTTTACCTGGGTAAGCAGATACCTCTGAACCTCATCCATCACCGCGGATCTAAAGCCACACAGGTGAGGTAAACGTCTCCCGGGCGACAGCATTGTGAGGAGCATGTTACTGTCGTAGCTGAGGCAACAGTGGGATCCGACTGTGATGTCGGAGTGAAACATTATTCGTCTTCCAGATCACGTTTGATGTGAGGGTATAGAGTGGAGTAGCATGCAGAGATACAGCAGAGTGATGGAGATAAAAGAGAAAGAATAACAAAACCGCATGAGAATGGAGGTCTCTGTTAATCAGATTTAATTTCACCCTTATGATAATATGGCCTGTTTACGCACACAAATCCCCAATCTTGCTGAAAAATCACTCTTCATACAGAAACATGTTCATTTGAGTTTGTCCTTTATCATAATATGTCATGTTTCCATCTTTACTGTAGCTAAAAGAACATTATATTACAGTATTTTTAATATATTTACCGAATTTCTTTAGAGAATTGTGCACGCACTTTTTGTGAAACGCCTGTAAATAATACAGACACACTTACAAAAAATGCATCCCTTCATATGCAGGAAACAGTTACTAAAATTACATGTGCTCCCACATATAGTGCTTTTATCTAAATGTATTGTTTATGGAATAAGAGCTAATGGGTTGTTTTATAGGACATGGAGTGTGTTTGATGTGGCGGGGAAGCAGCTGGAAGATATCAGTGTGTATATGGACTCTGTATATGGAGTCTGAGGGAGTGGGAGGATATACAACTGTACCCTCAAGAGTGCATGTGTATGTGTGGCTGCTGTTACGTAAGTTGTTGTAATAGATACACCTGTTGAACACTGTTTACCCTATCCAGCTGCGTGTTCTCCCTGTCTGGCTAGTCCAGACGATGACAAAGCACCGGAGGAATTCAGATGGAGTAAAGTGACATTTGGGACCATATATGTTCTGATGGTTTGGGCTCTTCAGCGTCTATTTTAATGTTAGTGTTTATGATTTAAGCTGCAATACTACAGTATGATACATCATTTGAATGTCCGCTTGTGGGATCACAGGCTGGCTGCAGATTCCATCCCATGCCACCAATAGGAAAGGAAAGTAACAGCAGCTAAAATTTAGGTATGCAGAGGTAGGTGTCAGTGTTTTTTATGGCTGCTGTTGATGAGGTTTTACATTTAAATGTGGGGTCAGTCATACAGGAGAAAGATAACCGATTGTTGAGTCTCATTACCAAGGCATCAGATACCTTTATTTAACAACCTGGGAGCTACGTCACCTATTGTGTTGTGTGACTTGCTCTGCCCAGTGGGTGTGAAAAAATAAAATACAGTTCATGTTCATGTATTTATTCCAATAATTTTTATGTAGCTTCTATATTTGTCTATGTTTTTTTCTTCTGGTGTTTTCAGCCACCAGATAAGAAAGCCTTAGAGCTGAGTTATGCTAGGAAAGAGCGAACATGCCAGAAGGCAAAAGCTTTTATACCCGATTTGGAAAGCTGGATGGTCATAGAGAAGGGCAAGATACAATAATTGTCTAAGTATGAGCATAATGGCGCATGTTTTAACACAGTATCTTGGGTGACAAATGAAAAATAGGGGTCAAGGAAAAAGTTCAAATCCTGTTTATTACTTTCTTCAACACAGCTGGCCAATCACTGTACAAAACGGGTGTGGGTGTTGGATTGTCAGTTTCAGAAAGTTACAGTTTCTTGGACACAGCTCTGCCAAATCTGACCCTGGAGATGTTTTCCTTTTTTTGGAAAGGATCCCATACCTCCCTCGATCTTTTGACGAACCAGGAGGTCTCACATTGTCTCAACATTCAGCAGCAAATATACTGCAGATAACAGAACTCATCACATTTTGCAAGTTCATACCTCAAACAAACAAACACACGAACAGCAGCTACAGCGAAGAAAACGCCGCAGTTGTACCAGCCATTACTCTTCTTGCCTGTAGATGGCGCACACTGACATCTGCATCTTCTTTTCGTGCCAGTAGGTGTCACCGGTTAGACTGGAACTGCCATTTTGTTAGTTTGTTGCTCTGGCAGATCTTAATGTCACTGACTGGGCTGGGTATCGAGTGCTTTGCATAACTTTCACTGCTGTCAGCATGCCCTTTTATCGTGATAGCACTGCCTTGCCACAAGATGGGAGTGCTGGGCTGATGTTGGCATCTGCATTGGATGTTAAACTGTAAAGAATTGCATTGAAGAAAATATAGGTCATCTGTAATGACTCAGACCTCCACAGTCTCAGATACACTCAATTAAAGTACATGGAAACATTTAGAAAGATATTCTCTCTAATCTTCTCTTGAGGCTCTGGCATTGGTCGCCTTGACAACATTCCCTGACAAAGGCATTCCTCTACACAAATGTCCTTTAATGTTCAAATGCATACATGCACACACACATACACACAGACGGACTCGCCTTCACTGTCCTTTGAGTTCCATGCAGCTGTCAAATCCGAAAATCGCTCACGACATTGACACACGCTTTGATCACACTCTATTTAAATGTATCTAGGGCACGTTTGGCACGTTGTGTTTCAGCTCGTAGGTGAAGTCACGGAGAATCCAGCATGCACACACACACAAGTGCACTCTCGTAGCTCTGTGACAGATGAGATAGTGAGCTCGGAGTACTTCCACCAGCACAAATGGTGCTGGGTGTGGTTCTGGTGGGACTGCATTAAGAGGCAGCATCTCTCTGTGAGCGTTTTATTGCAGATCATTTTACACTCTGCTGCTATGGCTGCTGAGTGATATCATCCTCTGTCATTTGTCTTGCACTACATTTATACGCATGTAGGTTGGAAATTCCCTGTAACTCCTCCTGCTCTTTAGACACCAAATCAATTCCTCTTGTAGAAAATCGAGGGATTGTAAGTTCCTCACGACTCCCGCAGTCAGTAAATCTGCTTTTTATTGGAGTTTTTTTTTATTTTTTTTATCTTCCAGCAGCTCTCCAAGTAGGGGATGGATGTAGGGATAGGAAGAAACATGATAGCTGGAGCCATGACGAGGGATATGTGGTTCCTTCCTCTTCCTCCATTTTGTACCTTTAAGGAATCTCAGTTTCAGTTTCTCTTCTTCCATATGTCTTTCTCCTAACCTCGTTCTGGATGACTGCAATCCGATCCACAAGCTCTGGGAGTGGTGTCACCGTCATTTAGTGACGAGAGAGGTCGTGACATCATGGTTGTCGGACGTTCCCGGCCAAGTTATCATGGTTCAGGGTTAGAGGAACAGGAATGAGTTACAGTAAAGGTTGGGGGTTGTTTTTGCTCACTCTTTATAGTCTATATTTGCCTCCTCGTGCTCGCTGACTATTGTCTCAAATTACTGTCTGAGTGCTCTGTTCAACAATGCTGCTTCTCTGGAATCCCATCCCATCACATCATTCCTGTTTCTGTAACTCGCCCATCTGGCTCAGCATCTGTATTTCCTCTAAGCATAGCTGGAATGTTCTCATCTCAAAACAAGCTTTGATCTGTCTGTGCCCGGTTGACTGGCATCTATTCTGCTCTTTCTAGCTTTTATCTACGAGTGCATATGTACACTGATACATGTGTGTGCGTTATGAGGAATTTCAAAAGGCACCAGACAGGAGTGCTGCACCTGTAAAGATCACTTGAATAACTGAGCATCCCCACTCTGTTTTTAGTTTCCACTCTTGCCTTTATCTCAGTATTTATTACCACGTTTTGGTACTCATTCCTCCACATAAACACCGCTGATATATCGCTCCATTCCTGTCTGCAGCTCTTGTCGAGAAATCTGTGTTTTATCCATCACCACATTGTGTTGACAGGATCTGTCAGCCGGGCTTATAATGGTTTGGAATAAAAGCAACTGATCACTGCTCGCTAAAAAGAGGAAATTAGGGGAGGTACACAACTGAAGAGAGCCAATAACCACAAGAGAAAGGCACATGAATCATTTTGAAGATCTATATGATGGAGATAAATGTGTGACTTAGTGTTTGTGTGTGTGTTTTCACCCCTCTCCAGCACTGAAAATGCTCAGCTGCGTGAAGGGTCGGCTTGAGAGCTCAGCGATCACAGAAGCAGAGAGTGGGAGGGGCACTTGCACACACACACACACACACACACACACACACACACACTTAGTAGTGAGCTTGTCAGTGTTGGATGCTGCCGTTGCTTGAGCAGTTGGATGTACAGGACTGGAAGTGTGTCAGTATCTTGGAGAAACAGACTCATTTGAGTGTTTGTGCTGTATTTTTGCATGCTGGATCTGTGTGTTTGATAGCATTAGAGTGTGCTTGTTTCTTAGGAATTGTGTCAGTGGGTCTTTAGCACTCATAGACTACACCGTGGTCTGTGTGTGTGTGTGTGTGTGTGTGTCAGCAGGACTGAATCAGCAGGAATTATTCGACCACAGGGATTCAGGAGCACGGTATTGACTTTGACTCGGGGTGTGTTTTCATGCTGGAGAGCAAGGGACTGTGGGAAGGTTTCAAGAGAAGGAATATAGATGTAATGTTACAAGACGGCGAGATGATAGACCCCCTTTAGGGGCTTCAGGATTGCCCCAAAATGGGGAACAGCATCCAGAAGAAGAAGAAGGTCCAAACAGAGAAAAACTTCTCAGCACACTCGTCCCCAAGCCCAAACCGGGGAAAACCTAAAGGCTCCGGGCTGTTTGGACGTCAAGACAAAGTGAAGACAGGTAAGAGGATGGCAAGATATTTATATGCACAGATATCAGTCATCATACACATTCACTGGACGATCTGTTGGAAATGTAGCGTTTATTCATATTTGTCAAATCAGGCTTGTATGTGAGTAGTGTGATCACGTGTACGTGAATTTGTTCCTTCAGTCAGCTTTTTGGATGCAGTGTGACTATTCTCATGCTGACTTTACCTTAGTCAGCTTCCTGCTTATTGCACAAGAGTGCAGAAGAGGGTTGTATGTGGGCAAGAGTATTTATTTTCTGTTTATGTTCCTGTGATTTGTTTCCTACTGACAGATGAGTAGAACTTTAATTTAAGACAGACTCTGAAATTTGCCTTTTTTTTGTTCTGTAATCCCCCCCCCAAACCTCCACAGTGCCACACTGTATGTATGTGATCCTGTGGCTAAATCTGGCTATTATTTTATGATTCTGTGAGTTGTTATTCTCAGACCACTATACCTGCAGTGGAAAAACGGCTTAGACTGTCCCACGCTGATCATTGTGACTGTTAAGAGTCCCTGAAGCAACAAAAACCACCAGACAAACAGGTTCAACACAAGCTCACTCTGACACAGACAGATTGTCAGATAATGCGCTGCCTCTGAGATTGCTGACATTTTCTGTTTCTCAGGTGTTGCTTTCTGTGTCATGTTTTCCGTCCTCCTCACCCTGGGGCTATTTTTTATTTCTATCTGTCTTTCTTACATAATTCTATTCTATCTGTCAAATGGCCAGAAACCTATCAAATTTAAGAGAGTAATACCAATAATATGTCAGTGGTGTGTTTACAACTTGTTCCACATTCCCAAGTGGCCAAAAAAAATCTTTTTTAATAATAGACATTGGGACCCATGCGGTTTTATTTCATCATTTTTAGGCTGTACTGCTATTTTGCTGTGTTTTAAGACGTTTCTTTCACTTTCATTTTTACTGCTACTTTGGCGCATTATCAATTACCGTACGCCCTGAAGAAACTATTTCAAAGCCATTATTGAAACTTAGAAGTATAAGCCTGCATATAGTTTCATTTACTTATCTGTCAAGGTACTAGTTTTGTGTACTTTTAGGCATCATTAATATCCCAAATCGAAAAAAGTTTTGAGGTTGCAACAAAAGTTTTTAAGTTTGCGTCAAACTGATTGGTGACTGTGGGTTGTCCACCAAATGATCATCCACAATCAGATGGTCAGCAGTCAATCCACATTCCTCCAGTCTGCATGTTAAAGTGTCCTTGGGAAAGACAGTGGACCCCAAATTGCTACTAAACTCCATCAGTGCCATCAGTGTGTAAATGTGTGCGAATGTTTAGCTCTCAAACTGCATGCACCTTGCATGGTAGCCAATGCCATTGGTGTATGAATGGGTGAATACGATATGTAGTGTAAAAACACCTTGAGTGGTCAGAAGAGGAGAAAGGTGCTATAGAAGTACAGTCCATTTACCATATTTTAAAATCTAAAGCAATAAACAGCGGTGTAAAGACTTTTCAGATGCTGATGGAACGATGCGCCCCTACAAACCTGTGTTGTCTCTTTCCTCAGACGGCTGTCGTGGTTTATGGTCCATTAGTTGAAGTTGTTGCTTTAGAATATTACCAAATGCATTTATCTGCCTGTGTCATTAGGCTGCATGGAATATGACCATTAATAGCTGGAACCGAACCGCAAAAACAATCAGACAACAGACTAATCAATTCTTGACAGACTTACATTTTGTTTGAGGTTGTTCTCTAATGCAGTTGCACATCAAAGTTTGATGTTGTAGCCCGTATTTTGCAAGGTTCACTTATATTTGGCTTGATATTTCAATTCAATGTTTCACCATTATGGCTGAAATGGGTCCCTGATGTTACTGGTTTCCATGGTAACAGCTGACCCTAGTGAACCCTGTGTTTTAGTGATATAAAGGCGTGCACCAACTTTCCGTAAACAAGACTGGGTTAAGTTAGTGAACCTCAGGAAGGCGTTTATGTTTGTGGGGGTGAGTGTGTGTACAAAAAAAAAAAAAGATGGACTATGCTCATTCTAGATAATGAACGAGCATGTATACAAACACATCTTGATTTCATTTTCTCTCAGGGTGGTCGATCTCTATGTGTGTGTCTGTGTGTGTGTGTCTGTGTGTGTGTGATTGTCTTCTTCTGTTTCCCTGCATTCACCGCCTCATTCATGGGGAGTTTATTCAAACACTCGGGGTGTGAATGCATTCCTTCATTCCAGACAATTTCTTTACGCATGGGTACCCATCCACCGCACATACACACTTCACGAGCTTCTTGAAACGAGGCTGAATTCCTGTTTTTTTCTTTTTCGGATGGTTATAGAAAAATTACACAAGATTGAGCGAGCGAACGAAGGAAAGAGCGCTTTGTATTACATATAATGTGTTTATGTGCAGCAGCATTGATGCAGTACTCCTCAAAGTTGTCTCCGAGCTGTTGACTTTATCTATACACCAGCAAACCGTAGCTAACATCCACAGAAAAAGCAGGAACCGCAAAGTACAATGTGCCTCTGTGCTGGAGTAACGCAGCTTCTATGCATAGCAGGTTCATAAAACATGCAGGAGATGAACTCAGTGACTAGATTCTCACTCCGTGCTCCTGAAATATCTGTCATATCTGTGGCTTTTGGCCACGTTCCAAACCAAAAACCCCACCTGTGTCCTTCACAACACCTGAGAGGTTGTTTATGGGGGAATACAACACTCGACAGACTGGGAAACGACTGGATGTCACACATTGAATGCGTTAGTGCATTGCCTTTTCTGTATTTTTGATCAAGGTCATCCATTGGTGTATTTTTTCTGTATGTAAGGCTGAAGTCGCTGACAAGCTCATTTTACAGGAGGATGTTAAAAGTGTCCAAATTTGGGATGTAAAAACATTATTGGTGAATACAAAGATGCCTTTGCCTTTGTACTTTGTCTGCACACAAAGTGCTCAATAAAAGACACAATATTGGTGAGCAAAGTTGAAATGATAAAGATGCCTATTCATCTGGTGACGTTAGCACTCAGACGGTGGCTGCGGTGGATAAGATTAGCTCACTATGAACTCATTTTGCTTCATCCACAGGTGGTCAGTGACACAGAGGGACCCACACAGAGACTCTCTTTGCACTGTCATCCTTTCAATTCTTGAGGTCTTTTTAAGTTTTTATGAACTGGTGCGATGCAGCTGTTGGGTCTCCACATGTTTTGTATTACCTTCCCACAACTGTTCATACTGCTTGGAGAACCTCAGCTGGAGGATAGACTCACTCAGTGTGTCTCTGCACTGAAACGAGATGGCAGATCCATCTACTGAACTAGTGTTAGTGTAAACTGTAAAATCAGGACATATTGTTGAAAATCGCACAGCTTATCTGTCTTTTAACTTCATCTCATTCCTTCACACACACACACACACACACACCCCATGCTTCCTCTCCTTTATGTTATCTTGTCGACCTTGGGTTGTTGGCCGGTTATTCATCTCCCAGCATTCCAGAGGAGAGATATTTGCATGTACGCACAGTAAGATTCACTCTTTGACTATAAAAAAAATTGAAAAATTGTGACTTGATGATGGATTGAGAGGTGAAGTAACGTGAAAACTGACGACAGATTTAGGGAGGCAGAACGGAAAGAAGGTGACATTAGTCTAGAGAATATAATGGGTAGAGAAGAAGAGAGGAAGACGTTACATAGGCCTGTGCATAATTTGAGAACAAGACTGCCAGCTGATTTTTTCTGCAATTTTCAATACGACTGTCTTGTGCGGGGTGTGATATTCCATATTCCATTATCCCTTCTGGGTAAAGCTCGCCTAAGCCTTTTGATATCTGTAAGCAGGGCTAAGACGCTCTCGTCTTGGTCCTCCTTTGAAGATCCCATTTACTGTGTGCCAGTGACTCCCTGCAGAGAGCTTAGGCAACACACAGTTAGATAAAGGGAAGATGACATTTCGTCTCTGTTATCTAGCCCTTCGACGCCTTGCCCCAGCTCGTCTTCCAACCCTGATCTTTCATGTTCCTTTGCTGTTTCTCTGTCTGCATCTCGCTGCTCTGCTCTGCTCTGCTTTTCATGCAAGCAAGCAACCAACCTGCCCACACACACACACACATACATCTTGACGGACATATATAACCTCAATTCCCCCTTTTTAAGTTTTAGTCTGAAGCTGTATCTCCTGCTACAAGAGACAAAACAATAGGAAGACTGAGGGAATTCTTCTTTAGTCTTTTCTGTCTTCTTACTTTCTTCTCCAACCACGACTTTCTAACTTGTCTGCACTTTAGACTGTCAAAAGTTAGTAGAAAAACCTTGTTCTTCATCAGTCCTCTCGTCCTTTGTTAGGCTCCCAGCACCTGCCCGTCTTGGCTTGGCCTAGCTTTAATTGTCCTCATCAATTTTTCACCTGTAACATCATGTTCTGCCCTGTTGGATCAAAGTGTCACCCATCAGAGTTCTTGGGAGGTGAAATGAGTAAGCTCCTTCCTCTTTCCTGTCCTCTCATGCCCTTTAGCAGCAGGAACTTTTGTTCATTTTTGGCAGCATGCAATTGTGGTTAGTCTGCATACTCTGGTCCTAAATGTAGCATTGGATTTTTTTAGCCATCGGATGGCATCTAAAGAGCACTTTAAAGTGAGGATAATTTCCTTCTAAATGTTCCACAACCCGTTAGTAAGTCTTATGCATGCAAAAAGATAGTGTATGAGGAATGTGTTTGTAAGTTTGTTAAGCGATGACTTGACCCAAATTGAACATAAGCTGCCACTGCTAAAGAAATCCTGTTATTTCACCAATGGTTGGGAGCAGTGTGGGGCTTGCCTGCTTATTTAAAAAAAAAACATATGATTATGACCTTAAGGCAGTAACTCACGTATGAGATTCATTTAACGTTTTAACATTTTAATTAAAGCTACGTTAGTCAAGAATTTAAGATAAACAATGGACCAAACAACTTGTGTAATGTGAAAAGGGGTCATTTGTACCAACAAACTCAGGTGCACTCAAAATGCAGTTCTGTTCAGCTCTTTTTTAGCATCTTTCAGCTCATTGTTTTGGTTGTCAGTACTCAAACTTTTCTTTTAATAGCCAGGTCGTTGTTTTCAGTGAAAAAAAGCATTAACCTACTGCACTTTCTCACCCAGCACCAAACAACAGACTTAGTTAGCAACTAACTAGTGAATATAGTGAAGCATTTAGGATATCAGGTATGTTGTACCGTGTCTGCTGGGTGCGTAAATAGGAAAGTGTTAACATATATAACTAACTATACGTATAACTTTATGAATAATATGTTAACATTGTGTTTATAGCTTGTTTTTCTGCCTCCAAAACATCAAAAAAGATCAATTAATGCAGCTTTAAGTTTAAGAAAGTTTCAATGTTATGTGTTGCTGAGGTGACAGGACAAGCAGTAACATTTTTTCTTGGTGTCAAGTTGTGTCATTAGAATTTGTGTTTGAGTAACATCGATTTCATGTAACATAACACTGGTTATGACGATGTTACTGCTCAAATCGCATGCAGCTTCAGTGTATCAGAGTGATCTCACTGTCTCCGGTATAAAAGGACTCAGTGTTCGGATGCTCTGTAATGGAGCTCAGTGCAGTGGCTTCCTGCATTGCCACCTAAATCGAATTAAAGCATCAGACCATACCATTAAACAGCACACACACACACACACACACACACACACACACACACACAGACCTGCTTGTGACCTTGCCCTTCAAAGGTCATTATTTCAACTCTGGTCATGGTTTGGTTTTGATGTTTATCATTTTGAAACAAGAACAAAGTTGTGTTTTATTGCTTACACTAGGCTGCATTTTCCAGCATCACTGTGTCCAATCTGTAATTTGAAACTCATGACAACCTTAGCTAATCGGGTCCTGCCCTGCTGATGGAGAAGAAAGCGATTTTAAACCTACGGTTAAACTTCACGGGAAATTAAGTTATACATCAAACAAAACTCAAAGTTATTTAGAGTTTCATCCTGACACTGCAATAATTATGTATGTTCTGTATCGGGTTAGAAAACTAAGACTGAAGTTCATATTTTAGGACCCATTTAAAGATTAGGAAAGACTGACTAATACCATTACCAGCTGTTCACTTAGTCCATAAAAATGTTATTTTTTATCAGAGCCTTTGAATCAGTATTTTAGAGATAATTCAGGTGTATTTGAAGCTTCTTTAGGCAGATAGAGACGAGGTTCAGTGCAGCCTTTACAGACACGTGAGTCAAATCCCTGTCAGACATTTGAAATAACACTAACAGTAATCGTATATTAGCTGTGGTCAGAGAGAAACTATGGGCTCAGATTAAAGTAAATAAGGTTTTGAGATTGTGAAATGAGAAATAATGACCTGTTGTTATATATTGCCCTTCATAAACCTGACCAAAGGTCTTGCATGACACATTAATGCTTGCTTTATTGCTTGCAAGATAACTCCACAGTACATTTAAACGTGTGTGCATGTGTCATTTTTTAAGTTTAGAGATTTTAAAATGCGTAACGTGAACATCATTTCACAAATTAAAATCTTTGGACTCCTTTATACGAGAGATGACACTGACTCAAGGTACTTGTGTTTTTAATGAAGTCTTGTCGTGTTTGTTTACCTGCAGATGGAAAGTAGCCAACCTAAACTGTAAAAATGTACATGTTAATCAGTGTAATACTTCGAAGACACCAGTTTTAATTAACCTCAACAGCTTAAGTTATGTCATCTTATTGGTGTCAGGAGACCTTGGACTCATGTCGGCAAAGAGGTTGCACTGGGGAGCCGAGTGCCTGTGCCAAGCAGATGGTGTCGAGCCAGCAAAGGCCTTGGCCACTTTTTGTGCTTCAGCATTTTGGCAGCAGGTTTTCCTCGAAATACGCTGAAGTCTTTTCATGCAGATTTACAAGTGCTTTCAAACCGATTCGGTCCGAATGGTTTCGACTTGTTTACTAAAGGGGAAGCTTAGTTCATTGGCCGTGCATAATGGGATTTCACTGAGGAAGAGCGACGAGGAGGAGTGTGTTTGTGGGACGTTAATGAAGGCTTACAATTGGCAGAACGAGGCGTTGTTTTCCTGCGGGCAGGAGACACATGCGCGAATTAACACGCACACACAACCCTCGTTTTCTGCATATGTCTCACTCACACACACACACACACACACACACACATTACTGCACTTATATTACTGATGAACAGACTAGTACTTTCACTGCCTGTCCATTTATGTGTGTGTGGTACATGTGTGGCGTATTGGAAACAGAGTGCGTCTGTTCAAACCTAATATGTTCAGTGTGATTCGGATGACACACAGTCAAATGAACTTAAGGTTGTCGATCTCACTCGTAGCTCACAGCTCAACACTTTTGACGTCAGCAGATGTGTTGTTCATGCAAACTCTGCTCCTCGCTCCACATCAGCACACATATTGATGTAAAGCATCAATATTTCCATGGTGACAGAGGAAGCACTTCATCCTGAAGGCATGGTTTTATATTTTCCATTGTTAAACAGCTCCTATATCCACTCCCCTGAGTTTCAGCAATTTGTGGCTGAATCACATGAGTTTAATTCATTATAATAGACAGAGAGTCCATGTACAGAAAACAACAAGGGACGATTGTCTCGGGAAGTGTATGTCTGGAAATCGTTGCAATGTCTATAGCTTTCAGAGGAGGATGAGAACATGAAATAATGTGAATGACATTTCACCAAAATGTCATTCACATTCACGTTTGCCGTCTGTCAGTCTGAGTCCCATGTTAGTCCAAGAAAAGTTTTTAGATAAGTTAGATAAGTAAATCTATGAAACCACTGAGTCACAGTACATTTAGTATGAGTAAGCGCTTTAAATGATGGGTAAAAGTGACATGGATGAACTCACAAGAAGGAAAATAGGTACAGCTTTGAGACTGACAGATGCAGATGTCTGTTTTGGCTCATTTAAAGTAACAATTAGCCAAATGAATTGAATCCTCCAAAACATATTGAAGTGTTTCAGGTATAAATCCTGACTTAACTTCATCTGCTTCAAAGGCATAGTCCAACATTTTGGTTGACGCACTTATTTTCTATTGCTGAGAAGACTGAAACCACTTGTGTCTCTACACCAAGTATGAAGCTACAGCCAGAAGCAGGTCAGCTTATCTTAGCATAAAGACTGGAAACAGTCAAACATATCTCCCAGTGAAAACACAACTTGTAAGAATTAAAACAAGCTTCACTGTGTTCTTTAGTAAGCTTTAGACCTAAGGCTTCACCTTAAAACACTATATATGTATATATAT